>NC_086446.1:790214846-790529846 GCF_028390025.1 Pseudophryne corroboree
GCGTTACTTATCGCGTTGCGTTACTTCAACTTATCGTGACTTGAGCTACGTGGGCGTAACCGGACGCTCCGTTGCGTAATGTACGCTGCGTGCGTCTGCCTTTGGATTGCGTACACAAGTCTTTTGTTAGGGACACGTGTACGCAAAGCAAAAGATCCACCGTAACACAATTTATACTTTTATCAATGTAGATGATCCCTGATCATCTACCGCACACCACACTGATTTTGCCTTATCGTCCAGGCAAACCTGTGTGTTTGTCTATACTTTTAACTATGTAACCTTTATTCTTAAACTATGAAATAACAGCAAATCTCTTTTAGCACTTTCTATCAACTATAAAACTGGCAGACAGGATGGTGATATACGAAAATGAAAAAAGAAATGCAGATATATATGTATGCGTGCGTGTATACGCAAGACAGAAGAAAAATAGACAGTTTAAAAAAAGACACTAGCGTTTTGTTCTTACCTCCGGTTCCCGGATTCCTTCAGCACTCGTTATCTAAGCGAAGCAGACGCTTATCCCGTCAGCACTACGAGACAACCTCCCGCCCTTTGCTGAGGGATAATGTCTGCTGATCTACCTAGTGCAGATATGTGAAGGACTGGACGGCCCCCAATTGATAAAGCTAAATTATTTATCGTACTTATAACCCTTTATGAGGTCTAAGAACACTGTACGCTATCTACGTAAGAAGTACCGTAAGGGTACGCTAGTTGCGTATCGATCGCTCAGCCGTAGGCGAGACGCTCAAGCGTCGCGTTCGCTCACGGCCCAGAGATCACAGGCTGACACGCTATTGGCTGTTGACTGACGTAATGATTCGCTATGGCGTAGCGGACGCTTGAGACCACGAGGAGATCACCAGCGGCGCAGACGCTCACAACGCTATACCTTTATATCTATACCTTTAACAATGAGATACACAGTATACCTTAGTGTAGAGACAAAGTGTAAGTGTAACCTGGTGTAACCTGATTAACTACAAAGCTGCTTGAGCGTCACCGACGCTCTATGAACACTTAACACTATGAGAAAATACACAGATAACTGTTTAGGGTCCAAAGCCTATTATATGTATTATAACTAGTTATTCTTGCAAAAAGGAATCACAGTACAAATGATACACTACAGTATAACATAAACCAACTAACCAGATAACTATGCAGGAAATACAATACAATACAATCTAATCAAGGGAAAATACGAGAGAAAGAGAAGAGAGGGAGAGAGAGAGATGAGAGAAATGGCTCACAGTAAGACAATATGATCACGGAGAAAAACTTACGCACAAGGGGAAACGATCGCATGCGCCTGGACATCCAGCACCCGATTTTCAGCAATGAGAACCGTTGAAGAGTGAGAGCTGGATGTGGTCGGCCTGCCTATTTATGCCCCACACACAATGCAATCTAATGGTCCCTACAATCTGATCGTCCATTGGACACAGGAATTCGGCTTCGCATTATAACAAAAGGTCATAGGTTGATTCATACAGGTGGGCTGTGACGATTTCAAACAGCTCAGGTGGGTGGGACACTGGGTTTCCCGCCGCATACCTGAGTAAGAGTAAATAATAGTAATGGACATAAACTTCTTATGTCCATAACTATTCGCACGAGCGATTAATACGCTCCAAACCAACACCGGAATATTGCTATTTAAATACTCTTCCGATGGGTACCAAACACTACTGTATGACTCCTGTTAGACCCTTCCCACAATACAAAGAGGGATCCCTCCGTTCAGGGACATTCTATATTAACCAAACTTTCAGAATCTATCAAAGGGACCATAATCTATAAACTACGTTAATTGTGAAAATATGTAACGAATGAGTCGCACGCTACGACTACACAAACTTTACCGTAAATACGCATACCGAGCACCAGCGGGTGCACGCAACAGCGGGTATGCGCCTTCACGGGAGAGCGCACGCATGCGCAGCGCGGACCAGTGTGAGGTGCAAATATGGCAGCGTGTATAGGGATATTTTTCTGACTTTGACAATATATATATATATATATTCTAACACAATAGCTATGTACACACGCGGGCTGTAAACGGTGGAGAGATTTGTTTCCCCCCAATGTTTTCAAACATATCCAGGATTAGCCAACATTCTATATTGCCCCTTTAGATGTAGTCAGTTTCCACCAATGCACGTGTCATGTGCCCAGTCAGATTAAGTCTAGGTAAATAGACTATGGGGTCATGTAATGGGCTACGAGACTATGACAATTGGTGTGACTTCTGCAAGTTTGCTGTTAAATTTAAAGTGGCAATCAGATATAATTCTGGTTTTGCCTTATAACCAATTGCCACTCTAAATTTAGAGTCACGCTCACCAAAATCACACCAGTTCCGTCATACTCAGAACCTATTACGTAAACCACTGTATTTAGAGTTATCATGTTTCTTCTCAGAAACAGGTACACCTTTTTGGGGAATATTTACTAAAGTGCGGGTTTTTAGAGGTAGAGTTGTTGCTGATAGCAACCAATCAGATTCTACTTATCATTTATCTAGCACCTTCTAGAAGATAATAGCTAGAATCTGGAAAAAACCCAGCACTTTAGTAAATACACCCCTAATATCTCAGGGCTTCAGAGTTCTCTGCTGTTATAAACTGAAATGAAGGGTTAGTTTCAGTCAAACTGTATTTATCCGGGCTGTTTCTTTACTACCAGCTGTAAGTCTAACATTGTGTGTTGCCAGGCAGTATGGATTCCTTAACACCCCCTCCCCCATTCCTTAAAAAAAACAAACACATACATATACTGTATTCTGCCCCTTTCCGTCTTTCTGTCTACCAACCTGCTTCAGCACTATCCTATATCCCCTCCGCTCCTTCCCCCGGTAATTATACTATTCCACAAGCCGCTGATAGGTCCTAGGTGATGAAGTTTTATTTATTTAAACCAGTTAGTGGTTGGTTATATAAATATTACATATTATAGTCGATGGCATTAATGGAATAACACTGCATTGCATTGGCTGTTCTCATACTGAGGTTTGTAAAATGGTAATGTAAGAATTATTTATGGAGCATGTACACGTATGTGAATAATGCATTACTCATAAACATGACAGACGTGTGAAAGAGGGTAACACGTAACAACACACTTTATCACGCACACTGTTACTGTCCTGCAATTATTTCTTCAGGACTAACATCTTCAGTGTTTGTTCAATGATGAGTGTTCTTAAGTATGAATAATAATAATAATAATAATAATAATAATAAAAATTATTCTTATTATTACTAGGTGATTCATCGCGCCCTACGGGCGTTCTTCACACCATCGTAAGGGGCTATGCCCCCTTAACCCTTGCACACCCTTGTGGTGTGAAATATTTTTATTATATGGAGTATTACCAAAAATCATAATTGTGTGAGTGGTTAAATATTGCACGGACAAAGGGCGTGCAATGGTTAAGGGGTTGTGGGGGTGTGGGGGTGCCGCGGATGGGGCCCGGAGGTACTGCGAGTGGGGGAGGGGCGGGTAATGCTTCTCCTGCTTCTCCTCCTGGAAGCAGCTAAGCTGCTGTCCTCGCTTTGGCAGTGGCTCCCCCGGAGACTCGCACAGCAGCCAGTCAGTCAATATTGTTAGCGCCGGTGTCCAAACGCGCCGCATTACAGGGAAGAAGATGCACTCAATGAACTACAGCTCCCAGCAGCCCTTATCACTGGAATGCTTTGGCACTAAGGGCTGCTGGGAGCTGTATTATATGTAGTGCGTCTACTTCCCTGTAATGCGGCGCGTTGGGACACCAGCGCTAATAATAGTGACTGGCTGGCAGAACTGACTGACTCGCTGAATCAATGTAAAAGGTGAGAGTGCTGTGCAGTGTCAGTGACACTGCACACCCACTGCACTGCACAGCACTGTCACCTTTGACATTGATTCAGCGTCCAGACATTACCCTCCGCGATATCACCCACTCTATCCATTACATTAGCCATCTCAGGGCTAAAAGGCCGGCAGCCCAGGTGCTGTGTTGCGGAGTCAGTGCCTCTGGGGATCTGGGCGTGGCTGTGAGGTAGTTCTGTGACATCACACGCAGAGGAGGCTCCGGGGCTCAGAGAGTATGCGGCTCAGGGAGGGCTATGAAAGCCTTCCGCTGCTCCGCTTTCATACACATCTATGCCGGTGGCTGCAGCAGCTTGTGTTCCACCTACGCCGCGACTAGGGAGTGCGGATTGTTGATTCCAGAGGGGGCAGGTGGACTGGCAGCAGGACATAGGGGGTAATTTAGAGTTGATCGCAGCAGTAAATTTGTTAGCAGTTGGGCAAAACCATGTGCACTGCAGGTGGGGCAGATATAACATGTGCAGAGAAAAACAGTGCAAAACATAGTGGGGTATATTTTTGCCCTATGCAGAGCTGAATTTATCTCTAGAGCCATACACCTCCTACCAGTGGCTGCTACAGGGGAGTCACACCAACTGCCAGTGGCTGCTACAGGGGATTCACACCTCCTACCAGTGGCTGCTATAGGGGAGTCACACCAACTGCCAGTGGCTGCTACAGGGGAGTCACACCAACTGCCAGTGGCTGCTACAGGGGAGTCACACCTCCTACCAGTGGCGGCTACAGGGGAGTAAACCAACTGCCAGTGAGTCAGTCTGGGGTGACAGTTGGTGGCAGTTGGTGTGACTTCCCCCTCTGAAGCCACCACTGAGCCCCTGCTCATGTATAGGAGGTAGGGAGGCCAATCTCAGGCCATTTTTTCAATCCTGGGAACTGGGATTGAAAAATGATCAAACCCAGTCTTCCCGATATACCCAGGACTGGCTCCCTTGCGATGTCCGCCACTGCTGCCCAGTCCACATAACATACCCTCATCTAACTGGACGGGAGGGTGGGTTCACCTGCTGCTGCAGTGTTGCGTGCCGGTACTGAAGACGTGAAGTCAGAGGTCACGTTGCGCAGACAGCCGCACACCGCTTGCCGCTGTGCATAGCCGGGAGCAGGGGGAGCCGAGCAGCGTCTGAGCCTCCTGAGTATGCTCAACGCTGTCCGGCATTGAAAAAACAAAGGGGTTTCCTAATCCAGAAATCCCCGGGATCGGCCACCATAATAGGAGGGTCTGCGCACCATTGTTGAACTTGGACTACCTTTCTTTACCCTGTCCCAGTCTTAGGGGTGTATTCAATAACTGTCGGAAGCTGCCGTCTTGTCGAAAAGATGGCAACTTCCGACAGTTTTAGGTCGGAAGGGGTTCCGACCTATTCATTACGGCCCCATTTTTTCCGACAAGTCGGGGAACCCGACTTGTCGGAATGCAGGCTGATCGGTGGTTTCAGCCACCGATCAGCGTGCATTGTCGGAAGCGGGGCCAAACCCGACAGGTTTTAGCCCCGTTTCCGACAATCTCAATCCGACTTTAAAAAAAGTCGGATTGAGATGAGTGAGCTGAGAGCAGGAAACAGGGGGAGTAGCGCTCCAGCGGGGAGAGCAGGAACCCAGCGGCAGCGTCCACCCGGCTCCATCAAGCGAGGTCCTGCTTGCTGGAGCCGGGTGGACGCCGCCGTGAGCCTCCAGTTACGCTGATGCAGCCGCTGCTCCCCCCGTCTGCCGCTGCTCCCCCCGTCTCCTCCTCTCCTCTCCCCTCTACTCCGTCTCCTCCGCTGCTCTCCCCACTGCTCCCCCCACCGCCGCAGACATCCCCCCCCCACTGCCGCAGACATCTCCCCCTCCCAGCGCCACTGACAGCTCCCCCCTCACCCCCGGCACTGCTGACAGCTCCCCCCTCACCTCCAGCGCCGCTGACAGCTCCCCCCTCACCCCCGCTGACAGCTCCCCCTGATGCAGCTGTCAGCGCACCCGCAGCGCTGCTGACACCCGCAGCAGGTCAGGAAACTGGGAGCAGCCGAATCCGACAGTCGTATTTGGCCGCTCTTTGAATAGGGGTTATCGGGTCCATTCCGTCATCTGCATGTCGGAATGGATACGACTCTTATTAAATTTACCCATTAATCATGAAGGGGTACAGTTGCACATTTGCACTCATTTGTTTTTATTGTGCCAGCAGCGCAAAATCATGAGAAATACGCAGTTTGCAGCCTGGCGTAGTACTCACTCTCCATCAGACCCATAATGCACATACTGTAATGTTTCGCTATAACGAGCTCACAGGTCATAATGGTGCGGCTGATGCAAGATTATCCAGGCGTACGGATCTATGGCAGTCATACGCAACACACAAACTCATTCACGTCCAATCTGTCAACGAATGGACATGAATGATAATCTGCCATTGGTGAATAATGTCCCCCCCCCAAAAAAAAAAATTGGTTCTGATCTGTTCATTTGAATTACTACAGTACATATTGGATCTCCCGTCGTTCAGCAGATTCCCATTTATCTTTCCTCTGTGCAGTAGTATCGTGAAGATAAATCTTGCAGTGCATGGAATCACTGGAAGATCTTTTACCTCTGTCAGGCCTTTGTTTGGGGTGGTATTCAGTATACCGGTTGTTGGGATCCCAACGCACAGTATACCGGCTCCGGAATCCTGACAACCGGCATACCGACACCTTTTCTCCCTCTTGGGGGTCCACGACCCCCCTGGAGGGAGAATAGACAGCGTGGCGCCACCGTGCCTGCAAGGGGCTCATTTGCGCTCGCCCCGCTGTCGGCAAGCTGGAGGTCAGGATCCCGGCGCCGGTATGCTGGCCGCCGGGGACCCGGCCGCCGGCACCTCATACCACACTCCTTTGTCTGCGGGAGGTAACTGGGCGACCTTACACCAGCGAAGTGTAGCGAGGGTGTGCCATGGGCTGAAAGATGGAATTTAGGGCCATGCTGAGATGTGTGCCCGCAGAGATTCTTCTATTTTCAGACGGATCTCTTGCATCATGAATAAGCTTTTGCAGGTGCGCGCTGATAGTGATGGCGGATGGGAAACTAAGCATATGGTTTGGGGCGTTGCAGTCACACAGAATGTACGACTCAGTCTACCGGCGAGTATCTGCCTTTAGTTCAGTGAGAGCGCTGCGTTTAACTGAGACTTACCGGCAACCTCTGAATCGTTTTTACCATATATATTACCGTCCTCGTCAGCACCAGCTAGGGCTCGCATGCTGCGCTCTGCCTGGCAACTGCTGTTCTAAAATCCTGTAAGATGAACGTTTTAACACAAGTATCCGGTCACTAAACAGCTTAGAGAACAAGCGTTTGATACCAGGTTGAGACTTGTAGATCACATATGTATTTACCAGCATGTGCTGTATAATAGTTTGGACTGCCATTCCTTTTTACTACAGACTGAGTCTCCCCACAGGGCTGATTCTAGCCAATATCATACCCAGTGCAAACAGAACAAAATGCAGGGACACAGGAAGCCGGGAGGGTGGGTGGGGCCAGAAGTATTTTGCATATGGGATATTTCTGTACTTTAGAATATTTGCATACCATAATGAGATATCTTGGTGATGGGACCCAAGTCTAAACGTAGAATGCATTTATGTTTCACATACACAGAACCTGGTGGCAGGGCCGGATTAAGCCTTGTGGGGGCCTGGGGCACTTAGGATAGGGGGGCCCAGGTGGAGGGGGAGGGTGTAAATTAAATTATCCATACCTCTCAACGATTCCGGTATGAATGGTAGACCATGTTATGGTCGACAGTCATTAGGTCGACCACTATTGGTCGACATTGACATGGTCGACATGGACACATGGTTGACACATGAAAATGGTCGACACATGAAAGGTCGACATATGAAAAGGTCGACATGAGTTTTTTAACTTTTTTGTGTCGTTTTTTGCGTAAAGTGACCGGGAACCCCAATTAGTGCACTGCGTCCCCTCGCATGGCTCGCTTCGCTCGCCATGCTTCGGGCATGGTGCCTTCGCTCTGCTACCGCTTCGCTCGGCACACTTTACTGTTCCAATCGTAGTCCATGTGGATAGTAAAGTATGGAAAAGTTCCCCAAAAGAAAAAAAAGTTAAAAAACTCATGTCGACCTTTTCATGTGTCGACCTTTCATGTGCCGACCATTTTCATGCGTCGACCATGTGTCCATGTCGACCAATAGTGGTCGACCTAATGACTGTCGACCATAACATGGTCGACCATGTGAACGGATACCCCTCTCAACATGACCCATTCCAGGAGGGACAAAATGCTCTCTACCTGGACTTCCCTTTTAATATATGATTGGCGTCCCATGTGTTCAACTATTTCATTGATAAAAAAGGTATTCCAACAAAAATGATTACAATTATGAATTAAGAGGGAAGTCCAGGTAGAGAGCATTTTATCCCTTCTGGAATGGGTCATGTTAGGATATAAGGATTGTGTATATTAAATATAAACCAATAGTGTATACAGTATTAGATTTAAAGTAATAGTTTAATAATTCCTGGGTACTCTTTATATCTCCACCTAATAGAGAGACGACTATTTTATAATGTTTTCTTGTAGTGGAAAGCTTAAAATCTATGATTTACCTTGCAAAAATGCAATAGCAGCGGCCCCTGTGCTACTTACACACTGGGACAGGACTCAGGAGGTTGCTCTGTGTGCGTCTCTCTTTAGACATGAGCGCTCTCATTAGATAAGAGGTTACACAGGACCCTGACATCCAGGTGGGAGGAGAAGCTGGGATCCCTGGGTCACTTACAGCTCTCTCCCCTCTGCTATCTCTCCTCTGGTCAGGAAGCTCCGTCGGTATCTCTTGAGACCTGATACTCCTGTGTCTGTGCCTGCACTGCATACTGTCCTGCTCACATTCTGGCAGCCTGGTTCTGCTGCTGCACAAGAGGGAGAGCTAGTGATGTCAGTATGCTCTGGCTGGGGGGCCCCTTGACAGAGGGAGGGTCCGGGTACAGTATGCACTGCATCCCCTCCTTAATCTGGCTATGCCTGGTGGTAATTGTATACAATATTTGTAATCATTTTGTGCATTAAACAAAGTTAGTGTACACAGAACCATCAGAAAGTATAGGTGTCACTATCGCACTATCCGTATTTCAGAATATTCCTTATTGCAGAATTTTGGATATTGGAGACTCAACCTGTAATATATTTCCATCTTATTAAAGCTTTATTTCAGGTATTAAGTTATGCACACTACCACTTGGAGACGTTAGCAACCTTTATTTCAATTCACCTCCTTGCTTTTATGTTGATAAAAATTACAAAACTATGGGGGTAATTCCAAGTTGATCGCAGCAGGATTTTTGATAGCAACTGGGCAAAACCATGTGGACTGCAGGGGAGGCAGATATAACATGTGCAGAGAGAGTTAGATTTGGGTGTGGTGAGTTCAATCTGCAATCTAAATTGCAGTGTAGAAATAAAGCAGCCAGTATTTACCCTGCACAGAAACAAAATAACCCACCCAAATCTAACTCTATCTGCAATTGTTATATCTGTCCCCCCTGCAGTGCACATGGTTTTGCACAACTGCTAAAAAATGTCCTGCTGCGATCAACTTGGAATTACCCCCTATGTTGGGCGGACTGCATAAGATATACACATAAAGGTCCATATACCGGCATACAGTGTATGTAGAGTGTCACCACCGGGTGGTATTTAGGATGCCGGCTGTTGGGATCCCGGCGCACAGTATACCGGTGCCGGCATACCGACACCTTTTCTCCCTCTTGGGGGTCCACGAACCCCCTGGAGGGAGAATAGATTGTGCTCGCCCAGCTGTCAGTATGCCAGCGGTCGGGATTCCGGTGCCGGTATGCTGGCCGCTGGGAGCCCGGCTGCCGGCATACCATACTACACCCTCACCACCATGTAACACTTTCTTAATGCAAAACTAGAACCTGATAGCAGTTAGAGATGGGCGTATCAGCATTTTTGAGTTCATTCATGAATAGGGCCCAGTTTCCTGCAACATCCTACATAATAAAAGGCTAACGCGGCTCCTCACCTCTATGGGGGAATTCAAATGTTTTGTGCGCTGGCAGTCACTAGATGGCGCCTGACGGAGCAATTCAAGTGTTGCTCCTCTCGGCCACGAACGAACGCTGGCACTGACATTACTGTTATGTTGTTCCGTCATTTTGATGAGCCGGTAACTAGTTGCTAAATTAATAATAAATAGCAGACACTGATGAGAGATTGTCTGCCGTTGACATTCCGCTGTGCTTAGAGATGGATGAATCAATTCAATTTGGCTCAATTTAATTTATTCGTGAATTGCGAATCTGTCCAGGGTCACCCAATATTCAGCAAAACATTTTCGGCCCCTGGAGAATCAGACAAATTATAGGACTTGGAATCAGAGAGGATCAAAGGATTGTCCTAGGGAGAAATGTCATAGGATGCTCCTGTTTGTGACTTGTGGTTTCAGGTTTTCAATTATCCAGGCAACGTATTAAACAGATAACACTGATGCAAAATAAAATGGGTTTTCTTCTTCTCTTTCTCCACTTTCCATTATAACCAATCTCATATATATTTGTCCAGATCTGTGACTCTGTGACTCATTTGCTAACGCTGGGCACGGCTAGGAGCTTTGAGTCATAGAGTCACAGATCTGGATAGTAGAGACCAGGCTGGGCGTGGCTAGGAGCTCTGAGTCATAGAGTCACAGATCTGGATAGTAGAGACCAGGCTGGGCATGGCTAGGAGCTCTGAGTCATAGAGTCACAGATCTGGATAGTAGAGAAGGAGAGACCAGGCTGGGCGTGGCTAGGAGCTCTGAGTCATAGAGTCACAGATCTGGATAGTAGAGACCAGGCTGGGCGTGGCTAGGAGCTCTGAGTCATAGAGTCACAGATCTGGATAGTAGAGACCAGGCTGGGCATGGCTAGGAGCTCTGAGTCATAGAGTCACAGATCTGGATAGTAGAGAAGGAGAGACCAGGCTGGGCGTGGCTAGGAGCTCTGAGTCATAGAGTCACAGATCTGGATAGTAGAGACCAGGCTGGGCGTGGCTAGGAGCTCTGAGTCATAGAGTCACAGATCTGGATAGTAGAGACCAGGCCTGCAAGTGTGGCGGTACACTCGGGTACGACTTACCGTTAAGAATCCAGCCGCCCGTACGCCGTACCCACGGGCCGCCACTCACACACACCAGAGACGCCGTTAGCGGCTATTACTGTAAAATCCGCCGATGTGCTCCTCCTCCCCTTCCCAGCCCGCTGCTGTGTCAGGGAAGGAGAGGAGAGCGCAGCGTGGTCCCGTCCCTCAGTGCTGCTCAGTCAGACTTTGGTCTCCGGCCGCGGCGTGTATCTTCTCAACTGAGCACCGGTTCGTTAGCCAAGTAGAGCTCGCAGACCGGGAGCCGCGGCTCCTGATTGGCTGCTGTTTTTCCGCGAGCTCTGATTGGCTAACGGACCGACGCTTCATTTGACAAGATACACACCGCCGCCGGAGACCACCGGAGTCTGACTGAGCAGCACTGAGGGATGGGCCCGCGCTCCGTTCTACTCTCCGTCCCCTGACCCTGACACAGCAGCAGTGGGTGATCAGCGGGAGGGAGGTGGGAGGTGTGGGGTGGGTGGGGCATAAGTATATATCTGGCATTGTGGGGCATATGTGTATCTGGCATTGTGGGGCACATCTGGCACTGTGGGGCATATGTATATCTGGCATTGTGGGGCATATGTATATCTGGCATTGTGGGGCATATCTGGCACTATGGGGCATATATATATCTGCATTATGGGGCACATCTGTCACTGCGGGGCATATGTGTATCTGGCACGATAGACTGTGGAGGTTGCGCGTCACCGTGACATCGCGGCAGCGCTGTGGGGAGCAGTGACGTGCGGTCACTCCCAGCATGCCTTGCGCGGCCAGGAAGGAACATGGTGGTTGCTGTTTGTGGTGCTGGTGCAGAGTGAGAGTCTGTAGCATGCAGCGTGCGGGGACAATGAAGCTGGTGAGAGGCTAATACCATATACTGTTATGAGGGGTAAGTCCCCAGCGCGCACACTGTGTATGTGATGTTATATAGGGGAAGGGGCTGTATAGTGATATATATGAGAAATAATCTCCCAACACACACACTGTGTATGTGATATTTACCAAACATTGTCTTTATACATTGTCTTTATGTACACATAACATATTATTAACACACTAGGTCATTCATCGTGCCCTGCGTCCGCTCTTCACGCCGTCGCAAGAGCCTACGCCCCCTTGACCATCGCACGCCCTTTGGCAGTAAAATATTTAACCATTAACAACATGGGCCCCCATTACGAGTTGTTCGCTCGTTATTTTTCTTTGCATCGGAGCGATTTATCGCAAACTGCGCATGGGCAATGTTCGCACTGCGGCTGCGCCAAGTAAATTTGCTAAGAAGTTTGGTATTTTACTCACGGCCTTACGAGGTTTTTTCATCGTTCTGCTTATCGTAATGTGATTGACAGGAAGTGGGTGTTTCTGGGCGGAAACTAGCCGTTTTATGGGAGTGTGTGAAAAAAACGCTGCCTTTTCTGGGAAAAACGCGGGAGTGGCTGGAGAAACGGGAGAGTGTCTGGGCGAACGCAGGGCGTGTTTGTGACGTCAAACCAGGAACAAAAAGCACTGAACTGATCGCACTGGAGGAGTAAGTCTCGAGCTACTCAGAAACTGCACAGAAAAATCTCTTCGCTATTTTGCGAATCTTTCGTTCGCTATTCTTCTATGCTAAGATTCACTCCCAGAGGGCGGCGGCCTAGCGTGTGCAATGCTGCTAAAAGCAGCTAGCGAGCGAACAACTCGGAATGAGGGCCATTATGCTTGAAGGCAATACTACATGTAATACAAAAACTGCCTGCCCAAAGGACGTGTAGGGGTTAAGGGGGCGTAGCCCCTTGCGACGGTGTGAAGAGCGCCCGTAGGACGCAATGAATCACCTAGTAGCTAGCTATAGAATAGTACAACTACCCCGGCAATACATTGTATGCTCCACTGGTGTATTCATTAATAATGTATTGTTTCACCAGGCATTCTGACCACCAGCTGAAGCCATTTCTGCATTCAGTCGTCCTAATATAAAGTTTATCATATTGATTGGCAGTTATGCTACAGAGGATGATAACTTGCCTGAAAATCAAGTGCTGCCCCCCCCCCCCCCCCCCCCCACCAAAATTACCAAAGCTGTAGTTTTATATATTTGATCAAACAGAAATTACTTTATTATTTGCTCAGAGCTTCTTCTTTTTTCTTTTTTTGTCTTCTTGTCAGACTTTTTGACGGATGCAGAGTTGAGCCATTCTGCAGAGTGGAAGGCATACTGTTCTTGCCTACTCCCAGGGAACGAGTGGTGCTCCTCGCTGCCCGCAGAGTGGGCTAGTCTCCCGGAGTCCCCCGCCACCAGACTGCCCATTTCATGAGTGCAGTGGGCAGTACAGGTGGGCGATGACCACAGATGAATTTAAGGGTCAGGCCGCCCTAGGAACAACATTATTGGTTGCCCCTAACCACAGCACTGCCCTCTTCACGTCGCAGCCGTTCCCGTTACTTCCAGACTTCCAAATCAGCCCCAATCTCACCTCCAACTCCTGCACCAAAATGTACTGCCCGTTCCCCCCCCTTCCCCTCCCATCCTTACCTACCCCTTTATCATCTGGCCAGTGGCTCACCAGGGCTGTCCCGCAAGGGAGCCTGCTGTTCCCGCCCCCCCCCCCACCCCCCCCAGCAAGTGGAACCCCTAGACACGTGCCTAGTGGGAAATCCACCACTGCTGATAATGCGATTTGCGTCATTGCGGCCTAGCCCCTCCCAACCCCTCGCTTACAAGCTTGGTAATTGTGGCATTGCCTAGTGGGGGCGGGGCCATGATTATGTGATTAAGTCACCACGCCTACTTCTACAGTGCCACGCCCCCCTCAATGCCTACCTAGTGGCCCCCTGAATTGTATGTAGCTGGGATCCAGCGGATCTCGATCTGTGATTAGAATTTGCAAATCTTGCTATGAAATTCTGCTGTATTGGCGTTTTGGGGCGGTAACTGTTCCATCGGCGTGTTTATACTTCTGTGTTATTCTGAGGCGCACGGACGGATATGGGACGTCTCTTTCTGATGTTATCTCCTGTCTTCTGCATGGGCAGCTGTAAGTGGCGTTACTACTGACAGATGCAGCTGAGGATGGAATAATGGATCATTAAGTTAGCTGTACTTATACTTGTGTCAGTATAAAGTATTATAACAGGATCCGCAGCAGCACGCAAACTCACCCGCAATTATAATCTCGCCCTGTGTCACTATTTGCTAATGAGTTGATCATCTAAGGGGCAAATTCAATTAGCCACAAGGTTTACCTGCCCTGAGCTATCTAATTGAGTGCCGCTACCCCACTGGGAGGAACGATCCGCGCCAGATGCACCTCTGAGGAACGACGCGCGGGCCCAGCAGTCACGCGGGGATCAGTCCCGGTGGAGAATTCTCAGCAGCGGTGTTCTGGAGAGTATTTCCCTACTATCACTGATCCTAATCTCTACACCTAATGCTGGCCATACACTTATACGACTTCTCGGAGGGAAGAAGTCGCATACGATCACCCTTGAACCGCCCAGCGGCAGGAACGCATATGATACATCGTATGCAGTCCTTTTGCATGTGATCTATCGTATGTGACCCCAGCCAAGGCTGCCGGTACGATATATCTATAGTGCAGTACTTCTGATCTAGGGGCTCCGATCCGATGCTCACGGGACTGCGCATTGGATCGGAATCGCAGGTAAAACACATACGATTTGCCAGTTTTCATCCGATTTATCGGCCCGAATCGTCGTAATCAGATAAAATCGGGCGAAATCGTACTGGGTTATGGCCACCCTAACCCTCCCCTAGTGCCATAGTTTCCTGTCACTTAACGAGAAATCTATGCGTTAACGGATGCTAGCCTCGGGTATACCTAGTGGGCAAAATGCATAATAATTTAATACAGTAGCTCTGGATTTAATACCCGAGCCATTCAATTATTATGCATTTTACGCATCCAGTAAACCCACGGCTAATTGAATCTGTCCCTAAATATTGTCTTAGGGCCCAATTCAGTAAGGATTGCACAGTCTGCTAATTAGCAGAATTTTAAATCATTTTGTTCTCATGCCGACCACCGCCTCCCCCCTTTCATCAATCAGAAATTGCGATCGCATTGCAATTTCTGCTTGATAGCATAAATTAAGGTTGCCTCCGCCATGTTTCTGATCGTGGTAGCTACATGTGACGTCACGCAGCCGCCGCGATCATGCCCCCCGTTTCAACGACGTCACCCCCCGTTTGGCCGCCTCCGCCCCCACAACGCTCCCTCTCTGCCCAGGAAATGGATCGTGCCCCCCCCGCGCGCGCCCTACGACCACCTCCGCCTGAAAGACAGGCAGGGGCGATCGCATTTTCTGCAGCCCCCCTGCGCAAGCGCCGCGTCCAACCTGAACTTAGGTCCACAAAGTACCTGTGACAAGTCTGATTAGCTGAGTTACAAAAATTTGAGAAACTGAAGTTAAAATCGGTAACATATGGTATAGTGCTGTAATAAGTTCTACTCCATCTGCCTATGCGCGTTTCTCCCCCTGCGAAACTGCAAATAGACCGGAACCTCAGTCAAACTGTTTGCACAGATGGCGCAGGTTAGATTATAGTATCTGATTCACACCAATTAAATGCAGTGAAGTCTATGAAGTCGCAATACTGTATTTTGGATAACGTGATAACTTTCTGTTACTCTGATTGCGCTAATGACAAATGACAAGTTAATTGTTCTGCAAATGCGTTTTCTCGAGGCAGCAAAATTCAAGACAGTGAAATTTAGCAGAATTATTTATCGCGGCTCTAAGTGATGATTGCAGAAGATGAATAATAAATCAAGCAATAAAATAAATTCTGTAATAATTGGATGTGTGCTAATGGATATACCGTATTGTTCCTCGACGGCGGAAGGTGCGATGACCCTTCTGTCGTTATGGTTTACTGCTTTCCGGGTCCCTGCCAGTGGAACCCTCAGGCGATCTTGGCAAAACATTTCCTTCCAAGCGTTTTCATGCCCGGTTCATCTTTAAATAATGAAGGCTATTATTTTGCTCAGCATTTAATAACTTTTCCAGGGATCTGTCCAGTCAATTATGCAGGAGATCACAGGACACTCTGTGCAATGACTTACAGGCAGGGTCTTCAGATACAACTATCAGCCAGCTCTATCTGAAAGTAATGCAACCGCCTAAATGATTGCAAGCTCCTATTTACAGAGTGGTTATTGTGCATTAATGCATCTGTTAGTTTCATAAGGGGGAGAGGTCGACCTACGGCGGCCCCCTTTGTTTCCGCTCACATAAGCTAATAAGCTCCCCTTGAAATAAAGAGTCTGACACACTTCCTTTGGATCGAATTACTGGCCACAGTTTATTTCCATTACCTTACATGTTACCTTACCAGGTTGCGGGGCACGGATAGAAGTGGTGGGCAAGGCGCCCCTGGGTCCCTGACCCCTCCTGATTTCCTGGGGGCGTGCCCTGCCTACCCTGTAGGCACCGCGGCAACGCCCCTGGGGAACCAGCCCTCCTGGCGCATATCACGCTCACCTGGCACGCAGCTCCCTGGCCCAACCGTCCAAAGCTGGAGCCGAGCCTGCGCCCGTTCACCGAGGGTGAATCTGCCAACCTCGGCTGGCTCCCCCCGTTCGCCATGCCTTGCGCACCGCTTCTTCCCGCCGCCCGCTGACTGTGACATACGTATTCCTTAATTTTCCTTAACACATTAAACATACAACCGTATTATAACTTGCAACGACTTATACGATAAAACTCTGAACTGTAAGTATATGTACCTATATACACCTTTCTAAATGGGTGGGTGGGTGGGTCACTCTCTGTGCTCCTCTTTCCCAGTGGCCGCCTCCTCCCCCCCGCCTTCCTATTTAACCCGCCCGCTATCCGGCCGGCCCCCTCGCCTTCTACAGGCTACCAGCGCCTGTAGGTGTGAAAGAGGGGACGGGCACACCTGCCCGCCCCTCCTTTCCATTGTGCCGCTGGCCCGCGGGCCACCTGCCGCCCCTCCCCCTTACCCCTCTCCGGCGCCATCCCGGGCTCGGCGCCTTTGTTACCATAAGGGGGAGAGGTCGACCTACGGCGGCCCCCTTTGTTTCCGCTCACATAAGCTAATAAGCTCCCCTTGAAATAAAGAGTCTGACACACTTCCTTTGGATCGAATTACTGGCCACAGTTTATTTCCATTACCTTACATGTTACCTTACCAGGTTGCGGGGCACGGATAGAAGTGGTGGGCAAGGCGCCCCTGGGTCCCTGACCCCTCCTGATTTCCTGGGGGCGTGCCCTGCCTACCCTGTAGGCACCGCGGCAACGCCCCTGGGGAACCAGCCCTCCTGGCGCATATCACGCTCACCTGGCACGCAGCTCCCTGGCCCAACCGTCCAAAGCTGGAGCCGAGCCTGCGCCCGTTCACCGAGGGTGAATCTGCCAACCTCGGCTGGCTCCCCCCGTTCGCCATGCCTTGCGCACCGCTTCTTCCCGCCACACGAGGATCTCGGATGCCCCCCTCCCCCGAGACCCGAAGCCCCCACCCTGCAACCAGCTACTGACCCCCGGCCTCCAGTGCTTCCTGAAGCGCGTTATTAAAAAGGTCAATCCCAATGTCCGACAAATGGACCCCGTCGCTCCTATACATGCCCCCGATCTTTTGACTGATGTCCTTATGCCGTATGACCTGTCCCCCTAGTGCGGCCACGCATTTGCCCACGGCCGCGTTGACCCTTTTCCTGTCCCTCTCCACTCCTGCCCCTTTCCGGGCTCCGCGCCAAGCTAGCCTGGGAATGATGTTAGACCATATTAGCTCTACGCCCGGCCATCGCTCGCTTACCCATGCTAGATCGTCCCGTATTGTCCTGATCAAGTCTAGGGATTTCATGTCGCCCAAATCGTTGCCCCCCAGGTGTAATACTATGGTATCGGGGCTGCTTGTCGCTTCTTCCCCGGATAACAGGGTGCCCCTCAAGCCGTGCCACCTCATCCCTCTCTGCCCAAACCAGCATACCTTCCCCTCTTTCTCCGCTAGCCCCAACTGCTTTCCATACGGCCTCCCGGCGGCCCGTGCTGCCGCCCAGTGAACGTATGAGTGACCGACGATCCATATCCGCCTCGCCTCCTTTTTTCTTGCGGATGGGGCTGTGTGGGAGAGGGGGGGGGACATGATCGTTAGATGTTTTCTGTTTCGTCGTTGCGGGGTCTAATGTAGCGCCTGTAGCTGTTGGACCCCCACCTGCCTAATGCTTTGATCTCTTCGATCGCGCACCCTTCGTTAGCGGCTGACGTGGCCGCCCCTATTCTAAACGAGTGTGTCCCGAACCTCTCTGCCTGCCAGCCAAGTGCTCCTACGCATCTCTTCAACACTGCTGCAAACTGGTACCTAGTGAGCGCCGCCCCGTCCTTGTGTACCAGAAAATTCCCTCCTCCTGCCGGCCTTGTTATCCTAAATGCTTCGACCGCCCTTACCGGGCAGACCGCAGCGTCGTCGTGCCTGCGCAGCTGCACCCATTTTGCCTTTCCGTTCTGGTCTGTCTTTGATCTGCGTATTTTACACAGTACTGTGTCCTCCGCTACGGTAACGCTACTGCACTGCAGCCCTGTTTCCCTTGCTGTTTTGGACTGCGCTACCAACTCGCTAACCCTGAATGCCCCCCTAAAAGCCATAATAAAAGCCGTTGTAAACAACCTTGCCTCACTCTGGTCGCGGCAGACGCTTGGGACCGCTTCTATCAGTTTCCTCAGCCTCTCGATTGTGATTGGTTCCCTGGCGTCTGGTTTCTTAACCTCCGCCCTTGCCCAGCCCTTCATTATCGTGCGTACTACGAAACTCTTCGTCTCGTCCCTTTCGCCTGCCAGTTTCTGGAAAAAGGATACCCCTGCTAGTATCGTGTTTGCTCCTGCCCTGGACGTCTGCTCCCTTCTGAGTTTTTCCAAGAACGCCAACAATTGTTGCTGCGGAGGCTTGGCTTCAATCTCCCCCTCCCCCTGGAACTGCCGCCATCTTCGCCATGCGGCCTTGTAGGCCTTCCAGGTCTTTGGTGCCAGGGATCGCTCCACCAATTTATCTAGTTCTGATCGACTATCTGCCAGAGATAGGAGGGGCATGTTAAACCTACTTCGCTTGCTCCCGGCGCTGCGGCCCTAAAAACTTCCCATTTCTGCCTGGACAATGCGTCCGCTATTACGTTCTTCTCCCCTGGCACGTGTCTAGCTCTGAATGTTATGTTGTGGTGCAAACATGCTGCCACCAACCTCCTGAGCAACCTGACCACCGGCGGCGATGATGCCCGCTGGTTGTTCACGGCTTGCACCACCCCCATGTTGTCGCACCAGAATTGGATCTGCCTGTTTGCCAGCACTTTACCCCATATGTCGACTGCCACGACTATCGGGAACAACTCTAATGCCGCTAAGTTCTTGGTGATCCCTGCGGTCTCCCATTCTGGTGGCCATCGCTGGGCGCACCATTCGCCCTGCAAGTATGCCCCAAACCCCGTAGCTCCTGCTGCGTCTGTGAATAACTGCAGCGCACGGTTTGGTGCTACTTCCTTGGGCCAGATTTGCACCCCGTTAAACTGTAAGAGGAACTCCTCCCACACCCGCAGGTCCTCCCTAAGCTCCCTGGTGATGCGTATGAAGTGGTGCTTTGATGCCCTGCCTGCCGTGGCTTGTTCCAGCCTCCTCTTGAAGATTCTGCCCATTGGAATCACCCTGCAAGCGAAATTCAGGCTCCCCAGCAAAGACTGCAACTGCCCCAGCGTGACCTTCTTGGCCTTTGCGCAGTCGCTCACTTCCCTGACTAACTTTACCACCTTCTCTGTTGGTAGTCTGCACTCCTGCCTAACCGTGTCAATTTCTATGCCCAAATAGGATATAACCTCCGTCGGGCCTTCGGTTTTCTCCGCCGCGATGGGTACGCTGAACTCTTCCAGCATACCCTGTAGCTCTCGTAAAAGGTGGCTGCACTGCTCCGACTCTGGTGGGCCCGCCACCAAGAAATCGTCTAGATAATGCGCTATGGCCCTTGCCCCAGCGCGTTCCTGCAAACACCATTGCAGGAATGAACTAAATGCCTCGAAGAAAGCGCATGAAATGGCGCACCCCATTGGCAGGCATTTGTCCACAAAGAAAACCCCGTCAAAACTTAGACCCATCAACCTGAAGCTCTCTGGGTGCAATGGAAGCAGTCTGAAGGCCGACTCGATGTCTAGCTTTGCCATGAGAGCTCCTCTCCCTTGTGCCCTAACCATCTTGATCGCCTGGTCAAAGGATTGATACTGCACTGAACATTGCTCTTTGTCCAGTGCGTCGTTTACTGACCCTCCCTCGGGGTAAGACAGGTGCTGGATGAGCCTGAACTTCCCCGGTGCCTTTTTTGGGACCAGTCCCAAAGGTGACACTATCAAATCCTGTAATGGTGGGGCTGCAAATGGCCCCGCCATTCTACCTAACTCTAGCTCCTTTGCGATCTTCTCCCGTACCACCCCCGGTTGCTCCTTGACGGATTTCAGGTTTCTTATTTTTTCTGTGGGCGGGACCTCTCTTATTATTGGTATCCTAAAGCCCTCCCTAAAACCGTCCCGCAGCAATTTGGCTTCCTGCTGCTTAGGATACCTGGCTAGCCACCCCAGGATCCTGCTTAAATTCACTGGGCTAAACGCTTTTCCCAGCCCCTGCTGCCGCGGGTAGTTTTCTTGGGTGATTTGCTCTCTTCCTATAGCAATCCTTTGCTGCATGACTTGCGTTGCAAAAGGAACATGCGTGCCTGAATTTGCACTGCGCGCGGGTGCACTGAGATTCGTTAAACGCCCAGCATTTGAGGTCATGTTTCTGCGTGCTAGGCCTCCCTGCCCCGGCTGCTTGTGCCGGTGCCGCCTTTTCCGCTATACCGCTTGCTAATGCCTTGAGCCACGCGTCGAGGTCCCTAACTCCGAAGTCGATGGGCTTACCGCCCTCTGCCTTCGCTCTAAAACTCTCGTCGTACCTCAGCCAGACTGATCCCCCTTGTTCCTTGTACACAGAGTATATAAAATCTGTATATTTCAACATGCTCATCGCTACCTCGGGGTACGCTTCTATGTAACAGCCGGAGTAGGCGAACATTCCGCTCAGCCAGTTCTCAATAGTCTTGTAGCTATTGACTTGTGTACCCCCTTTCGGTTTTGCCTTTTCCTTGTCGCTCAAGCCCTTCTCTGTCAATGAACATATATCGACAAAACCCCCTTTTTCTATCTCCTTTCTGATTTGTTTTGGCAAGTGGCCTGCCACTGCGCTAAACTCGCAACCCACTGCGGATCCTGTCTGCAGAAATTTCTTAGCCGTTTCCTGCTGCACCTGCCCCATCTGTTCCCTAACCGCATCTGTCCCCGGCGTAAGCCCCTTCCTTTTCTTACATGTCGCTCTAGCTAACTTTAGCTGCTCCCTCAACACTCTACATGATTCGTCCTCATCTGAATCCGTTGCGCTATCCCCCTGCTCCCTCGCCTGACCTGCTCCGCCCTTACCGACCACCCCCGTGAACTTAACCATAACGTTACCAACATTCTGCGATATATCTGGGGATACCATAACATTACACAAACTGTTCATATCGACATTGGTCTCACCCGTCCCGTGTGAGGATTCCCTCGCTGGACCGTCCGCGCTGGTCATCGCGCCGGATGCTGCCTTCGGTGTGGTGGCCACTTGGACCGTGTTGACTGCTGGGGCATCGCCGGCCGTAGCGTAGCCCATGACGTCCTCTCCGCGCTGGAATTCCGCGCCTCCTGGCCGCTGCGTGTATGCCCTCTGCCGTTCCCGTGGCGTGATGGTACCGTGGACCGCCGTATTGCTCCCGTGCGTTGATCTTGCTGGCGTGGTGAAGACTTGCAAGTTCCTGTGCACTGCCTCCCTGTCGCCTTGTCTTGTCGGTGTGATGTGCTGGCTGCTGTGCTGCACTGATCGCTGCCCTCCTCCCATCGACCGATAACGCTGTTCCTGCCTGTCTTCTCTCCTGCTGCAGCTGCACCCTCGACAGCCGTGCCGTGATGTGATGTATGCCTCCGGCGGTGATGCGTGTCGGCTGTAACCCCTGACCGGTGATGACCTGCGTGCTGTGAAATGTAGGCTGTGCCGATGCCGAGGGCTGGGCGGTGGCGAATTGTAACGCGGTGATCTCCGGCCGCAAGATGACTCCCTGCTTCCATACCCGTTGTGATGCCTCTCCTTGCTGTGACGGTGTCCGTTGTCATGCCTCCCCCTGTCCGGTTGCCCCGCCGCCGGAAGCTGTGACATCTCCTTGAACAGCTGGGTGGAAGCCTCCTGTACCCACGCATCCCGGCCGCTTGATGATGGCCCGCCCTCTCCTTTCTCCCATCTACGGGCTGGGGTTTGCGGTTGTGTGGCGGGTGAAGTGGGATTGGCGCTGCTCAAAACTTTGCCCCAACCCTTCCGGCCCTCCCCCCCGGAGTCAGGTCCATCTGACTCCGCTGCCGCGGGGATATCTTCGTAAATAGGCGGCAGGTCACTCACCCCGTATTGCTGCTCGCTGGTGATCACTGCTGCCGGCTGCTTCTTCCTCTTCGCGGCCCTGGCTGTTGGATTGGAGCTGCTTTTTCTTCTCTTCTGCACATGCGGGCGTCCTCCTCCTTTCCTGCCACCAGGGGGAGCTCCTGCCTCATTATCCCTGTGCTGCTGCTGATGACGTGCTCCTTCCCTCCCTGCAGGGTTAAAGTGTAACCCTGCACTGTCCTCGGTCTCCTCCCTGAACCTGTGGGGTATGCTCCTTCTTCTGACCCCCCTCTCTGATTGCCCTTCCATTCTTCTTTCCTTCTGCAGGGGATGCACTGTGGCTTGCGCAGCTGCCCTGCGGTGCTGATCTCGCTGGTGACCTGGTCCGATGCAATGCGACCCTTTTACAGCCCCCCCGCGCTGCACCCAGCCTCCGGAGCCGCCTCGCGACCGGAAGTGACCGGAAGTTGCTTCTGCGACCTGTGCCCGACTTCTCTCCGTCCCCCCCTGCTGCCGCTTCTTGCTCGTACTTGCCGAGCTGCTCTCACCCGCGAGTGACCTCTTCCTCCTGATCGGCGGCTGCTGGCGCCCTCCGTGGATCCTCTCCTCGCTGGCCGCCGCTGCACCCGTTTGTTCGTCGCGCTGCTGCTGCTGCTGCTGCTGCTGCCGACCTCACTCTCTGTGCTCCTCTTTCCCAGTGGCCGCCTCCTCCCCCCCGCCTTCCTATTTAACCCGCCCGCTATCCGGCCGGCCCCCTCGCCTTCTACAGGCTACCAGCGCCTGTAGGTGTGAAAGAGGGGACGGGCACACCTGCCCGCCCCTCCTTTCCATTGTGCCGCTGGCCCGCGGGCCACCTGCCGCCCCTCCCCCTTACCCCTCTCCGGCGCCATCCCGGGCTCGGCGCCTTTGTTACCATTCTGGTTGCTGAGTCATTTATCATAGCGCTCCTTAGGTGTCACGTGCAGTAGAGACGGTGACATCCAAAGCAGGATACATTGGGAATAACCTGTAGGTTTTACACTGCTTGTTTTCAGGGCCATCTTAACAGCAGTGTGGGCCCCTGGGCACAACAATGCACTGGGGCCCCTACCTATCGTCCAGCAGTAGGGGTGGGGGGTGCTATCAGCGGCAGCTTAGATGTCCCGTGGGCAGTAGGGAGTGTTCTATCTTCAATTTAGCATGTAGGACCTGGAGCAGTAATTTCTGCTAATTACTCCTTTACTGCACAGATGGTGGGAAATGGGGCAGGAGGGAGAACACTAAACTGTAGAAGGGGCATTGGGCTGAATGAAGGGGCCCTGGTACATAACTTCCAGGGTGGTAGGGGGTGCTTAATACGCAGGGGAGGGGTGGATAGTGGCGTGGGCTTAATATTCACCATTTTCCGGTGGGAGGGCAGCTTGCTTGAGTGCAGATACAATATCTCCAGTTCCTGGAAGTAGATTTCTTAGCTTTGAATGGGATGAAAACACTAAAGAGTCCCTCCTTTCAGGAGGTACTGGGGACTTGGGTATCAGAGTTCAGAAGCCAGAGCAATCCACCAACGAAAATAGAAAACTAGGAGGGTCATTCCGAGTTGTTCGCTCGCAAGCGGATTTTAGCAGATTTGCTCATGCTCTGCCGCCGCCTACTGGGAGTGAATCTTAGCATCTTAAAATTGCGAACGATGTATTCGCAATATTGCGATTACACACCTCGTAGCAGTTTCTGAGTAGCTCCAGACTTACTCTGCATCTGCGATCAGTTCACTGCTTGTCGTTCCTGGTTTGACGTCACAAACACACCCAGCGTTCGGCCAGACACTCCTCCGTTTCTCCGGCCACTCCTGCGTTTTTTCCGGAAACGGTAGCGTTTTTTCCCACACGCCCATAAAACGGCCTGTTTCCGCCCAGTAACACCGATTTCCTGTCAATCACATTACGATCGCCAGAACGAAGAAAAAGCCGTGAGTAAAATTCCTAACTGCATAGCAAATTTACTTGGCGCAGTCGCAGTGCGGACATTGCGCATGCGCATTAAGCGGAAAATCGCTGCGATGCGAAGATTTTTACCGAGCGAACAACTCGGAATGACCCCCTATATACCAGGCGTGCAGAGCTGGAGCAGGGACCAGCTGCTGGAAGGCTGATAGCTCTGGTTCTGGGCATAGTAGAGACAAGCTGCCAGTGTCCACCAAAAGGGGAGAGTCCCAGCGTTTGGAGTATACCCTCAGAAAAACTATAAGTCAAACAGAATCTGAGATATCTGGCTGGGAAGAGCAATTAACAGGCTTGGATGAGGACCACTGCTTTGAAGTCAGATATCTCTGGTTCCCCTTGCCCGATTTTCAAAAATCTGGTATCCCTGGAAAGAGGGGACTCTCAGCTATCAGCCTAGGGCCCTTATACTCCAGGGGCCCTTGGGCAAGAGCCCACTGAGCCCATACGAAAAGACGGCCCTGCTTGTTTTGCTGGCTGGGATCAGAGGGGCCATAGCGTTACATTACAGTCTTACTCTACCTGGGGCATAGATGTCTTAATTATTATCCTTTATTTACATGGTGCCACAAGGGTTCCCCAGCGCCTAGCAAAGTACATAATCAGAGCAGCAGAACAAGAAAACAGCGACTTACAGTACAAGACAATGCAGGACAAGTACATGGTATATACACACTGCTGTATCAGGGGGCAGGACACTGACATTAGCGGTATCCGGACTCCAGGTCGACAACAAAAAGGTCGACACACCTTAGGTCAACGCCAATTGGTCGACACACCTTAAGTCAACATGGACAAAAGGTCGGCAGGAACAAGGTCGACATGGAAAAAGGTCAACATGAGTTTTTCACAATTTTTTTCTTTTTTGGAACTTTTTCATACTTAACGATCCACGTGGACTACGATTGGAATGGTAATCTGTGCCGAGCGAAGCGGAGCGAAGGCACCATGCCCGAAGCTCGCGAGCCATGTGAGGGGACGCGGTGCACTAATTGGGGTTCCCGGTCACTCTACGAACAAAACGACACCAAAAAAAACATAAAAAACTCATGTCGACCTTTTTCCATGGCGACCTTGCTCCTGTCGACCTTTTGTTCATGTCGACCTTTTGTCCATGTCGACCTAAGGTGTGTCGACCTTTTTGTTGTCAACCTGGAGTCCCAGACCCGACATAAGCAGCAGGGTGGCAGAAACTGTGGGTTAGGTGCTGATGCTGGGAGTAGGAAATAGATGACAGTCTTAGTAAGAGAAGGAAAAGCACATGAGGTAGGAGGGCCCTGCTTGTGAAAGCTTACATTCTAAAGGGGAGGAGCAGGCAGACACAGAGGGGAGGGGCAGATAGGGGTGACACAGAGGGGAGGGTCAGAAAGATGGGTGACACAGAGGGAAGGGGCAGATAGACAGGGGTGACAGAGGGAAGGGGCAGATAGACAGAGTTGACACAGTGGGAAGGGGCAGGCAGATAGAGGTGACACAGAGGGGATGGTCAGACAGACAGAGGTGACACAGAGGGGATGGTCAGACAGACAGAGGTGACAGAGGGGATGGTCAGACAGACAGAGGTGACATAGAGGGGATGGTCAGACAGGCAGAGGTGACACAGAGGGGATGGTCAGACAGACAGAGGTGACACAGAGGGGATGGTCAGACAGGCAGAGGTGACACAGAGGGGATGGTCAGACAGACAGAGGTGACACAGAGGGAATGGTCAGACAATCAGAGGTGACACAGAGGGGATGGTCAGACAGACAGAGGTGACAGAGGGGATGGTCAGACAGACAGAGGTGACATAGAGGGGATGGTCAGACAGACAGAGGTGACACAGAGGGGATGGTCAGACAGGCAGAGGTGACAAACAAGGGAGGGTCAGAAAGGCAGGGGTAACACAGAGGGAAGGGGCAGATAGACAGTGGTGACACAGAGGGGGTGGTCAGATAGACAGAGGTGACACAGAGGGGATGGTCATACAGACAGGGGTGACACAGAGGGAAGGGGCAGATAGACAGTGGTGATATAGAGGGGGTGGTCAGACAGACAGGGGTGACACAGAGGGAAGAGGTAGAAAGACAGAGGTGACACAGAGGGAAGAGGTAGATAGACAGGGGTGACACAGAGGGAAGGGGCAGATATACAGAGGTGACACAGAGGGGATGGTCAGACAGACAGAGGTGACATAGAGGGGATGGTCAGACAGACAGAGGTGACACAGAGGGGATGGTCAGACAGACAGAGGTGACATAGAGGGGATGGTCAGACAGACAGAGGTGACACAGAGGGGATGGTCAGACAGACAGAGGTGACACAGAGGGGATGGTCAGACAGGCAGAGGTGACACAGAGGGGAGGGGCAGACAGACAGAGGTGACACAGAGGGGATGGTCAGACAGACACAGGTGACACAGATGGAAGGGGCAGACAGACAGAGGTGACACAGAGAGGAGGGGCAGACAGACAGGGGTAACACAGAGGGGATGGTCAGACAGACAGAGGTTACACAGAGGGAAGGGGCAGATAGACAGTGGTGACACAGAGGGAAGGGGCAGATAGACAGGGGTGACACAGAGGGAAGGGGCAGATAGACAGGGGTGACACAGGGGGAAGGGGCAGATAGACAGGGGTGACACAGAGGGGAGGGGCAGACAGACAGGGGTGACACAGAGGGGATGGTCAGACAGACACAGGTGACACAGAGGGAAGGGGCAGATAGACAGAGGTGACAAAGAGGGGAGGGGCAGATAGACAGGGATGACACAGAGGGGAGGGGCAGACAGACAGGGGTGACACAGAGGGGATGGTCAGACAGACACAGGTGACACAGAGGGAAGGGGTAGATAGGAAGGGATGTAGTTATGTGACGACCGGTCACTATATTGACGCCGGGATCACGCCCAATTGCCAGACCGACAGTCGGCATGCCAACTAACAGGGACTATTCCCACTCGTGGCTGTCCACAACACCCACAGAACCAGTGGCGAGCACAACGAGTCTGCAAGGGGTTTCGTTGCGCTCATCCCCCTGCCGGCAAACTAAAGCTCGGGATCCTGGCATCAGTATGGTGACTGTTGGGATCCCAAACGCCGGTCACCCGAACCCAACCCGATAGTGGAGAAGTTGCCCCATCAACCAATCAGCTGCTCTGTATACTTTTATAGTATGCAAATTATAAATGTTACGTCAATGCTGATTGGTTGCCATGGGCAACTTCCCCAATGGCTCACTTATACACTTATATCATTGCTTAGTACATGTCCCTCTAAGAGCTGACTTGAGTAATATGTGCTCTTTATTTTATATCAGTATGTACAGTACTTGGAATGATCATCATCATCATTTATTCACAAGGTGATAAAAGTTCTGCCATGACAGACAGGCAGGGAGACAGTGACATAAAACAAGCAGGCGCAGACGTGTAGGTCCTTTTCCCCCTGAGGTCTGCACACGCGCAGTCCTGAAAGCACGGCAATCAGCGCGGTGTAGCGGACCACTGACCGGCATTGGCACCAGGAAGACACTGATCCTAAGCTATGGGAGCCCTGGTGCAGAGGTGGGATTTGAGGGACCATTTGTAGGAGTGAAGGCTATGAGAAAGTCTGGTCAGGTGGGGCTTGGGGAAGAACCTAGCATTGACAGTTTAAGAGAAAAAGGGGCCTGGTTACTGGCTGTGTGGGCCCGCTCCTCTCCTCTGTGCCTGTGTAGGTCTCCAGGAAAATGGCCGGTGCTCTATTTTTCTGGTGATATCTGATCTGCTGCAGAGCCGATGCGGAACTCTGGAGACATGAGCATAATTATATGGGTGTAGGGTGTGGAGTATGGGTCCGCACACCCGTTATAGAAAAGATGGATAAAGGGGGTTCAGGATGTTGTCCCAGCAGACGGTATACAAGTGGTCAGAATACCAACACCAGGCATCCCAATGTTTGAAATCCCGACAGGGGCGAGGTAAGTATGTGCCCCCTTCTCCCCTACTCCCTAACGCTCCCTTCCTGCAGCCTAACATTAACCTCCCCCAAAGTGCCTAACCCTAACTTCCCCCCCGATGGGGCCTAAACTTAACTCCCTTCCTCTCCCCAAAGCCTAAACCCTAACCCTCCCCTTAGTGCCTAAACCTAACCCCCCTCCCCAGTGTTGCCTAACCCTAACCCCCTCTACCCACAGCCTAACCCAAACCTCCTAACCCCCCACCCCTCCAACCCCCGCAGTCCCCTAATTCCGCCGGGTGGCGCCTAAACCTGATCCCTCCCCCCAACCCTAACCCGACCGCTATATTTACGGTCGGAATGCCGGCTGTCTGGAATCTGGTGTTGGTCTCCTGACCCTGCAAGTAGTCCAGCGTCAACATTCTGGTGGGTGTCGGAATTCCGGCATCTCAACCGCAACCCGGATAATGGAACTGCTCTATACACTTTGCGGGAGTCAAACTTGGGAATTGCAAATGAAATGATCCTATGGGAAATGTACATGATACATGAAAGATGCATATTCTCATTGCTTTTAGGCACACTTACTGTATCACCATCCTTTCACTTTTTTGCATAGTTGTCAAATAATACTCTACAATATTTATTACATCACACTTGGCTCTTCATTGTGACCCGCGGTGAGTAACAACCTACTGTATAGATGGAAATGCTTTCCAAGTCAACGTCTGCTACTTCATATTGTTGTAATCCATATTAATACTTCATCCTCAGCTTTACTATTCATTATTCATAATTATAAAAAAAAAAAAAAAGTAAACTAATTGTTTCTTGTAGCTGGCAGACATGGAGATCATTGAATAGTGTCCAATTAATTCCTGCTCCTCCAGAAAACCTTCATCATAATCACATTACCCGGTACAAGGTCACCCCCTGTGCACAGTAATATTCATAGTACATATGGAATCTCCGCAGCCTCGCAGGATATTTATAGAGTTAATAAACCTGCCGCTGGGAAATTGTTTTGTAATTATGTGTAAACCACTTGGCAATCCCGAGAGGACCTCAATCTCAGCAGGCTACAGCCCGGGTCAGGAGATCACAACAGGGGAATTCCAATCCCTAATGGCTTTCCACCACACCTTAACCCTGTGCTCTCCAAGTACATCCATTCCTGGAAAATAATAAAGATTTTGGTGCAAAGATCTCATGATAGCACAAACTCAAAGGGTGGAATTCAATTGTATTTCCCTGGGGCTACCAATAGGTGGCGCCCAATGTAGCAATTTAATTTGCTGCTCTGTTTGAGGGTGAATAGCCGTGGGCACACACATTTTGGGCGCAATGTGTGCAAGAAAAAAAAACATTCATTTGAATATCATCCCACGATCTCCGTTCACTTCAGTCGGGAGATCGGGTACAAAAATATAATTGAATTGCCGCCCTAAACAATATGATTTTCCCACATATAGTGCAGGTAGTTAAGGGGAGTTAGAAGCTAGCTTTTCCCAACAACACACCTAAAACATCTCACCCTGGATAGGTTAATGTCTGTATTGGTTTATCCTGATTTCGGGAGCCAGAAGGGGCAAGTCTTTAAGAGGTCTATAAAGTCTATTATCGAACAGCGTGGTGGTGCAGTGGTTAGCATTACTGCCTGACAGCACTGAGGTCAACAATTCAGCTCTAGATCATGACCTATCTGTGTGGCGTTTGCACGCTCTGCTGTGTTTGGGTGGGTTTCCTATGGGCGGGAGTGCCTAGAGGAAACCCACCCAAACACAGGAGAGCATTTCCTTCCACATTCTCCAGAAACAGGAGCACTAGTAAGCACTAGTGTGAGTGTGTGCTTGTTTGTTAGGGTTGTAGACTAAGGTTCAGTGGGGCAGGGACTGAAGTAAATGACATATATGCTTGGTAGAGTGATGCCCGTGGTCATCTCCTGCTGGAATCTCCCCTCCACTTACACAGTATTCCGTCCCTTCATTGCTCACTCCTGACATTTTTTTTTTTCACTCAAGTGGAAATGTGGATCCTTGTTTGAAGAAGAGTTTTTAATTAAATTGATTTGCTTGGGACAGTACATTCCTAGATAACTAAGCTACATCTTCAGCTTATTCTAATTTCTTTAATTATAAGAATGGTATTAAATATGCCCCAGAAATGAGATAGCTAGATCGCCAAATATGAGAGAGCATAACCCAGTGTCCCAAATTGAGAATGACTGAAGTCAGGGGAACGTTGGAAATGAAAGGAAGCAAATGTAATTTAAAGTCCTTCCATTTAATCTGGTTTTTTTTTTTTTTTTACGTAGTTAATTTATGTATACTGCAAGTCTGGGAAAATGTATTATACATTTGTAATGACAAAAGCCAGGGTCATTCTGGGGGAAAACGGGACATGCGGGAACATTAGAATAAAGAGACAAGAAATTAATGAATTTTGTCATTAACGTTTTACCGTCAGCAAGTCATAGGTGGAAACATCTGGGAAAAGTTGAAGAAGACCCCAAACTTCAAGCAAGACCCTAGAAAACGCTTTGTAACTTCTGAACTACTAAAACTGAAAGGACTGTAATTAACACGGTATGCTGCCTTTAGGTCAACACTCATTAGGTCGACCACTATTAGTCGACATGCATTAGGTTGACATGACAGATGTCGACACTTGAAAAGGTCGACGTGAATTTTTCACTTTTTTGAAAAAATTTTTGAACTTTTTCATACTTTACAATCCACGTGGACTACGATTGGGAATAGTAACCTGTGCCGAGAGCAACGGCAGCGGAGCGAGGCACCTGGCCCGAAGCATGGAGAGCGAAGCGAGCCATATGAAGGAACACGGGAGAACATGAGGGAACACAGTGCACTAATTGGGGGTCCCGGTCACTTTACGTCATGTCGACCGTTTCCACGTCAACCTAATGAATGTGTTGACCTATTTTAGGTGTCAACCTAGCCACTGTCGACCAATAGTGGTCGACCTAATGACTGTCGACCTAGTTACTGTCGACGAACCACACCCAATAAACACTTGGGGATAAATTACAGAGTGACGGCTGCAGCCAGCTTTCAAGAGTATGTAACCTGGAACTTTAAACGGCAATGATATTAAAAGTAGGGTTGCAAATCCTGGGCCATTCTTTCAATCCCGGGAATAGGGATTGAAAAATGATCAATCCTGGGATTCCCTGGATACCCGGAATTGGCGTGTTATGTATTCAATTCCCCACCCCCATCATCTAGCACAACCCAGCCCAGCCCATTTAACTCACAATCCTCCGGTGGGTGGGTGAGTCTACTTACTGTGGTGTGAGGTCCTACGGCTGTTGTCAAGCTGCGCAGCGTGACCCCTGACATCACATCACACTGCGCAGTGCACGGGCCGGGGGAAAGGGGAGCTTGGCAGGGGGATCCGGATAGAGTCTGAGGCTCCTGAGGACGCTCAACGCTGCCCAGCATTGAAAAAACAAAGGGAGCTTCCAATCCCAGGACTTGAATCCCGGGCAATTTTTGGCCTAAATCCCGGGATCCCGTCGATCCTGATCCTGGGATTAGACACCCTAATTAAAAGCAAAACGCATTGTGTTTATTGCCATTTAACAATTTGGGGTTAAACAGGTCGAGAAGTGGCGACTTGCAACAACCGCTGCTTAGTAAATGAAAAAATGCACACGGAAAAAAAACCCATGTCATAAATGTCATAAAGAAAAGGTAAAAGGTAAAATGGTAACCGCAAAAGAACGCACATGTAAGAAGTCCACAGGAAAATTGCACATGGCAAAAAACACCCCCGTCATAATGCAATTTCCCTGTGGGCTTTTTTCTGTGTAGATTTTTTCTGGTTACCTTAGTACATTTGCCACTATTATTTATTTATTATTTATTAACAGTTTCTTATATAGCGCAGCAAATTCCATTGCGCTTTATAATTGGAACTAACAATGATGTAACAAAACTGGGTAATAATAACAAACAGTCATAGAGGTAGGAGGGCCCTGCTCGCAAGCTTACAATCTATAGGGAAATAGGCATGGATACACAAGGATAGATGCTATCTATTGCATAGTTGTTCGCCAGATTGCAAAGGTTCTTGGAGGGCTGTATGATATGGTCATACAGCAATGATGAACCGGGTTCGAGAGGAAGAGAAAGTGAAGAATGAGAAGACATGTGAGGCTATGTGTGGACTGTGCAGAGTGGATGCAATTTGATCGAAAGGTTTATGAAAGTTATGTGGGCGGTTTTGGAATTTGATACGCTTGTCTGGATAGGTGAGTTTTCAGGGAACGCTTGAAGGTTTGGAGACTAGAGGAGAGTCTTATTGTGCGTGGTAGGGCAGTCCACAGAGTGGGTGCAGCCGGATGAAAGTCCTGCAATCGTGAGTGGGAGCGAGTAATGAGTGTGGATGAGAGATGCAGATCTTGTGCAGAGCGGAGAGGTCGGGTTGGGAGATATTATGAGATAAGTGAAGAGATGTATGTGTTGGTGTAGTTTGGTTAATGGCCTTGTGTGTGAGTAAAAGTACTTTATATTGAATACGGTAGAATATCGGTAACCAATGGAGGGACTGACAGAGCGGATCTGCAGACGAGGAACGTCTAGCGAGGAAGATAAGCCTCGCAGCTGCATTCAGAATGGATTGTAGTGGTGAGAGCCTATGTTTGGGAAGACCGGTCAGGAGACTATTGCAATAATCAATCCGGGAGATAATGAGAGCAGGGATCAGAGTTTTAGCAGTGTCTTGTGTAAGGTATGGTCGTATTTTCCAATACTATCTTTGGTTCACTTATAAAAAAAAAGAGCAACACTATGGCGCACGAAGGGGGGGTCTCTGGGGTCCTGTATTAGCCAGCCAGTAATAAAAATATATTTTTATTCATTAAAAAAAAACCTGATAATAAATAACACACCAGAAATTGGAATGGCGGCAATTTGTGAATTTCTAACCTAACAAACTTTGCTGACAGCTTAGCAACTCTAAATCGCAGGCTGTTACAATCTAGTGGTTTGCAGAGCAAAATTTATTAAATTTGCAGCGACTCCTAATGCACCACAAATTTGCAGCCAGTTACAGTAGATGCAAGGCAGCATCTTAACTTAATCGGAAACAAGACGCAAGGCCTGATATCTGTAGTTACTCTGCAGTGACACCGCCGGCCCGATTAATTTTTACTCGCAGTCTGCAAATCTGATACTGCAACTGGCTTAGAATGATGACAGATAGATAAGCACTTACCTGGCTATATGCCAACCTACTGCAAAGTGACGAATGAGGGCGTAGTTGATATATGTAGTTATATATAGCCACTTTGGGCCTAATTCAGACCTGATTGCAGCAGCAAATTTGTTAGCAGTTGGGCAAAACCATGTGCACTGCAGGGGGGGCAGATGTAACATGTGCAGAGAGAGTTAGATTTGGGTGGGTTATATTGTTTCTGTGCAGGGTAAATACCGGCTGCTTTATTTTTACACTGCAATTTAGATTTCATTTTGAACACACCACACCCAAATCTAACTCTCTCTGCACATGTTCTATCTGTACCCCCCTGCAGTGCACATGGGGGCGGGGGGGTCATTCCGAGTAGATCGCTCGCTAGCAACTTTTTGCAGTGCTGCGATCAGATAGTCGCCGGCTATGGGGGAATGTATTTTAGCTTAGCAAGAGTGCGATCACTTTTGCAGCCGACGTCACACAGTTTTTGAGTAGCTCTGGACTTACTCAGCCGCTGCGATCACTTCAGTCTTTGGTCCCGGATTTGACATCAGACACCCGCCCTGCAAACGCTTGAACACGCCTGTGTTTTTCCAAACACTCCCAGAAAACGGTCAGTTGACATCCACAAACGCCCTCTTTCTGTCAATCACCTTGCGATCGGCTGTGAGAATGGATTCTTCGTTAAAACCATCGCCCAGCACCGATCCTCTTTGTACCCATACGATGTGCCTGCGCAACGCGGTGCATACGCTTGCGCAGTTTTGCCGAGATTTAACCTGGTCGCAGTGGTGCAAAAAGTTGCTAGCGAGCGAACAACTCGGAATGACCCCCCCCATGATTTTGCCCAACTGCTAACAAATTTGCTGCTGCGATCAGGTCAGGTTACCCCCCTTGTTTCATACAGTATATATTATTCATCTCACTAATAAACTGCAGTGTATAACAATTACATGGAGTAGACTTGCTTGTGCTGTAAGTGTAGCCCTCTCAATGCTTGTTGAATTATGTTTGCAATAATATGCGTTAAAGACCATGTAATAGTTTCAGTGTTCATGTTTCATGCAGTATTATAACGGCGATTACGTTTTTGAATCAATTACGTGAATAGGATTCTTGTTTTGAGTCTGATCCCTTTAAAAAAAAAATACTAAAAAATTGCCATCCGATGATTTAGGAAACGCCATTGACATGCAGGCAGCGGGCGACTTGCAAGATGACTTTGCAGCGTCTTTAACTAATGTGTTTTTTAAGCCATCACTCCTGACTTAGCGGTGTGCCTGGCGGCCATATAACACGCCGGGCTTGTAGAATATCTTAACCTCAATATTATGAGGGCTGATGGCATAATGGTAATATGACAGAGGAGGTGGAAAGAGAAAGCTTTGTGGAACTTTTCCTCCCAAGTTTGAAAGTGTTTTGCTTGGCTCGGGGACTGCCGTTAAAACGATTCCCTGTAGGACGCGAATGAGCCACTTAAGACGACTCCAGACAGAATTTCTGGAAATAGTAATAATTTATTTGATGGGGAACTGTAGATTATCCCAGCACAAGAATGGAGATGCTTGGGCTTTGTGTTCTCTGGGCTTCATGAAAGTGCGGGGATAAATCAGAACATACGCGCTAGGACACTCGGTGCGCAGCTCAATGTCACTGCCAGAGGATGAGCGCGCCGCAGTCATTAGGTGGCCAGGACTGCGCTGAGGAGTTCACGCCGTCCTACACAGTGGGAGTCATGTGCTCTAAGTTTGTATTTTTCTGTCCTGCGTATCCGTAACCCCTTCCCCAATCTTGCAGGGAACCCTTGAGTCTGCTTAATTCCAGGCTGTACAAAGTAGTAATTATAATAATGTTAGATAAATAATACTGACAGAAACCATTTGCACACCAAGACTGGTACTAACCGTCAGAGGCGTTTTTAGGGAGGAGGGGACCCGTGTGCAGACTCCGTGTGTGGACCTCCCTCTCTCCCGTAGCCGTCGCGCCGCTGCTAGTGCTCTCAGCGCTGAGACTCTAGTGCAGTGCCAGAGTCTACAGCGCCTGCGCAGGACTCCAGAAAAATGGCCGCCGCAACATTTTTTCAGAGTCCTGCGCATGCGCTGTAGACTCTGGCACTGTGCCAGAGTCTCTAGCGCTCAGTGCGCTAGCAGCGGCGGTGCCGGCTACGGGAGAGGAGGGGGCCCACACATAGTCACCGATGGACGCCGGAAAGGTGAGTATAGAAGAAATGACTGCTCCCATTATAGATACGCCAGTGCTAACCGTAGTTGGAATGTTCTGAGTGAAATTAACTTTCGATGTTGAGATTTTGTATATTATCTTAAGTCACAATGAAATAGTCTGGGAGATATTTATTCTCTGCCAATCCTTCTTATTATGCCACGGCGGATCTAGAAAGGGGGGGCGACAGTAGCAGGTGCGGCGCAACTGTGAACGGATGCTAATTATGCAGCCACTGAAATACAGAGACGCCCACTCCCTGCGTATTTTGGGCCTTAATTAGGTTTGTTAGCAAGGTGCAGGAGCGGCAGATGTAACATGTGCAGAGAAAGTTAGATTTGGGTGGGGTGTGTTCAAACTGGGTATCCGGTCTTTAGGTCGACCACATGATCCACACCCTTCAAAATGAAATCTAAATTGCAGTGTAAAAATAAAGCAGCCAGTATTTACCTTGCACAGAAACAAAATAACCCACCCAAATCTAACTCTCTCTCTGCACATGTTACATCTGCCCCACAATGCAGTGCACATAATTTTGCTCATCTGCTAACTTTTTTGGCTTGCTAACAAACCTGAATAATCCTCCTAATCTGCCACTTTGAATAAAAAGTCGCACCATCAGATGCTAAAGCGGCCCTGTGGTTGCTCAGAATATCCGTCACGACAGGGCCGCTGGTGCTAGTGAAACAGTCCTCCGTTTCCTTATTACTCAGTAATTGTCTTGTGCGATAAATCACATTGTACCTCTATTTTGAACAAGAAAATTAAATTTGTCCAATTATTCCCCGTTAGATGCTGCGCAGTATTATTCCGCCTCGTGTGTATTCGGCGAGGGCTATTTGTTCAGGAATGTGCGGCTTCCACGTGTTTAGTAAGCAAATTAAATATTTAGCTCGTTTTTTCATATCAAATGAAATCATTTTTGATAAGACAAATTTAATTTGGCAAAGCGCAGAGAGCTAATTAGCTTGTGTTGCTTTTTAACTGCCAAGGAGACTGTTTTATCACCAAATAGAGATGCTGTACTTTTTGGATAAACAGCTTCTGTTCCGGCGCCAAGTAAACGAGCATATTATCAAGGAAAATATTTTGGTGTTTAGCGGGAGACAGCACACAAATATACACAGAGATTCTACTGTCTGTCATTTTAAAAAAGGCCACATTATCAGCGGGTCACGTGATCGACAAGGTCACGTGATCAGCGGGAACTAGGGTTGGTAGGAAAGCATATGTGTAATGCAAGAAGCTGACAATGATCGCAAATAAAACTTTAGCCGGTTCCTGCAGGGGTGGATTTAGGGGTCAAGACGCAACGGTAATGGCTGTCCCTCACCACCCAGATTTATTATTTTCACTGGTTATGAGGCCTCACTTGGAAATTGCCAGTTTAATATAACATATATAATAATTACGTAAGGTCTGTCCAGAGCCGGCCCTAACCAATATGATGCACTAGGCAAGATTTTAGCTGGTGCCCCCTAGCACCACCGCTGGTTCCGCCACTGACCTTGCACCTCTTTCCAAGCACCATCACCCCTCACCCATAGCAGTCCTTGTTTTGGTGTTTGTACACCCTATATTTTAAATAGGAACAGTTCGCACATTTGGTCCACAGCCCAAAAAGGGGTGTGTTTTTGCTGGCAAGGGGCATGGCCACACAATAGTAACCCCAATTCCAATTGCACCACACAGTACTGTAACTTTATTCACATTTTATCATGCAATAGTGTCCATAATTCATATTACATCACACAGTTGTATCACTTTACCTTATAAACGTTACTCCTCACAGTAGAGCCCCTTATTCACATTACATCACACTGAATTGCTCCTTATTCACATTACACCACACCTTATTGCTCTTTATTCACATTAGACGACACAGTAGTGCCCTTTCTATACACAATGCCACATAGTAGAGCACCTTATACACATAATGCCACACACTAGTAATGCATTTATACACATAATGCCCCTTACACATATGAGACACATTATTAATGTCCTTATAAACATAATGTGCCTTACACATTATGACAACCTTTATTAATGCCCTTTTACACATAATGTCCCTTACACATACGCCGCACATTATTAATGCCCTTATACACATAATGACACACATAGTGCCCCCTACACATTTGCTGCACATTATTAGTGCCCCTATACACATAATGACACACATACAGTAGTACCCTGTTACACATATGCCACACATTAATGCCCCTATACACATAATGACACACATACAGTAGTACCCTGTTACACATATGCCGCACATTATTAATGCCCTTATACACATAATGACACACATAATGCCCTTTACACATATGTTGCACATTAGTAATGCATTTTTACATGGCACACATAATGCTCCTTACACATATTCCGAACACTACTGCACAACCAACCCACTCACATGCACATAGCACTCACACTGCCACTAACACTGTGACCTCTGCCTCTGTTTGGATACAGATGTGTCCTCACAAATCTTGACTCAATGCTAATGTCGGGCACATTTTTTTTATGAAAAAGCATCTTATTTGCATTGCTATGTGGCTAGGATGCACAAGCAGCTTCTGTTGATTAAAATGATATGCAGCATGTCTACTATATACTGTGTGAGACTGTGGCTGTATCTGCATATGAAATGGTACACACAGAATATAGGCATGCTGCATATCATTTTAATCAGCAGAAGCTACTGATGCCCCTAGGTATATCAAATGCCCTAGGCAATTGCCTAGTTTGCCTATGCCTATGACCGGCTCTGGGTCTGTCCCGTATTCAACATCCATGTGCAGTGTGAGCCGGGTAGGGGGCACCCCAATGGGTGAAGGGGGAAGGGGCACCCCAATGGAGGAAGGGGGGTGGGGCAGGGGGGCACACCAGCGGCTCCTACAGGTTTAGGGGGAGTCGCAGGGCATATGGTACACTAGGCCCCCCTTAGTCAGGGGGCCCTCTGGCCAGAGCACACTGACATCACTAGCTTTCCCTCTTGTGCAGCAGAACCAGCAGCCAGAATGTGAGCAGGACAGTATGCAGTGCAGGCAGAGACACAGGAATATCATGTTTCATGAGCTACTGACAAAGCTTTCTGACCATAGGAGAGATAGGAGGGTGAAGAGAGCTGTAAGTGACACAGGGATCACAGCTTCTACTCCTCCCTGCCTGGGTGTCTGGGTCCTGTGTAACCGGTTATCTATTGACGGCCCTGAGCAGGGGTGGGCAATAAGTGCCCCTCCAGCTGTTGTAGAACTATGCAACCCAGCATGCCCTGCATCAGTTGCATGGTCAAATAGCAAAACTATCACAAGTCATGCTGGGATATGTAGTTCAACAACTGGAGGGCTGCTTATTGTGCACCCCTGGTCTGGAGTGAGAGACACACACAGAGTCCTCCTGAGTCCTGTCCCAATGTGTAAGTAGTACAGAGGCTGCTGCTATTCTTGCATGTGATAAGATAAAAGTTGTCTTTGTTCCGCTACAATAAACTTTATAAAATAGTTGTCTCTCAATTATGTGGAACTATAAACAGTACCCAGGAATTATTATACTATTACTTTAAATCTAATATACCCCATTGGTTTAAATTAATATACATAATCCATACCTTCCACCATGACCCATTCCAGGAGGGACAAGATGCTATGTACCTTCTTAATTTATGAGTGCAATCACCTTTCTTATCAATTAAATAGTTCAACACAGGTGACGCCATCATATATTAAGAAGGAAGTCCAGATAGAGAGCATTTTGTCACTCCTGGAATGGGTCATATTGGGAGGTATGCACAATCTAATATACACCCCTCCTTTCACCAGGGCCCCCTGTCTTAAGTTCCCCAGGCATCCCCAAGGCTTAATCCGGCCCTGGGGGGAGGGCTGGAAGGCTGGCAGGGGGCAAACTGATATGACACAGCATGTGCTGGGTCTTTATACTAGTACCATTGGCATATCTATAATGGGTGCAAGGTGTGTGGTGCACTTGGGCCCCTGGGTTCAGGGGAGCCCACACACCCTGCGCTGTATAATCATACTTTCCGCTCTGTTGGTCCGGTGCTGGCTTCAGAGCTGCAGAAATCCCCGGGAAAATGGCCACGGTGATTTGCACATGCGCACAGGCGCCATGTTCTTGTAGACCTGGGCAGTAGACTGGCACAGTGCCAGAGTCTCCTGCAGAAGCAGAGCTCATAAACCGCCTCTGACTAGTATAATAATAACACAAGCCATGTGCTATGACATTAGGTTGTTTTTTTTATTATGTAGACAGTAGAGTATTTACGACAGTTTACAGGGGCAGTCTGCGCTTGTCCTACACCGATGCTTTTTTCTGGTTTCGTCTGCTCCTCCCTTCCTTCCATTGACATGTATGTGATAAGAATGCCATAAACTAAAAAATACTTACAATTTCATCACTAGACTTGTTTTTTGGAACTGCAGTCACTAATTATATAAGTGGTAGTGTAAGTGTCCAAGAAACACCCATGGGCTTAAATTGTGCCCCGCTGTAGATTGTCAGATAATGAGATCTACGTGAGTTACAGCTACCATTGTGTCTTACAGTAATTGTGCCTCATGCATCACCCAGACAGATGTTTTCCATACTGTAACACGGGCGAGTATATTGTAATTAGCCTGAGTCTAGCCAGGATTATCCTGACACCCTAGTGAGGCTGTCACGCAGGACACATACATCTGACGCGGTCTCCTGCGTGCGCTGGGTGCTGAGCGAGGAGTTAATCATCTTACAATGTGTTTCCCAGCCTCAGAGTAATGAAACCAGATGCTTAGATGTTCCCTGAAAATTCCGTTACAAGGAGCGGACAGATAGATGTCGCCTGGGCTTCAATTTGTGACTCATTGGAGAAATGGTCACCGTGTCCTGCGCAGCCGACAGAATGAGCGTTATTATCTGTCCTCAATGATGACGGGGGCTGGCAATCTCTGGCAATCCATTTGGTCATAGTTGTGATTATTACAAGAGATGTATAAGGGAAAAGCTTATGCTGAAACCTTCTACATAGTCATCACTTTAATAGAGCGTTATGAGCGCATTGGAGCTGATTCTGAGTCAGACGCAAACTGGCTGTAGTTGCGGGCAGCTGTGAAAGCCTGATTTACTATGTTCTGCTAATGCGGGGGATCGTGTGTAAGGATGTGCCCTGTGGGCACATCTGTGTTGTCCCTAGTTGGGGACAGCGCTGGGGCAGCTTGTCTGTCCCCAGCGCTGGGTGCGTGGCGGCGGCGGGTGTCCGGTGCAGGGATTACCCTTTTCCCTGCACCGGACCCCAGGCTGGAGGGTTTGAATGTTGGCGCCCTCCGGGAGCCAATCGCGGCTCCCGGAGCGGCAGCCAATAGGAGAGAGACGCGGCGAGCCAATCGGCGCTCGCCGCGTCATAGGCCCCGCCCCCGGCGTCTGACGTCAGACGCCGGGCGGGAGCCAGAGCGGAGGACGACGGCGCTGAGGAGCGGGAAGAGGAGAAGACGTCGCGGGCGGGAGCCGAAGAGGACAGCGCGCGCGCAGAAGAGCGCGAAGAAGGAAGAGGAGCCGGACAGGAAACAAGGACTGCGTGGAGGAAGACGACGACGGCCGCAGGGAGAGGAGCTCCGGTGGCCGCTGAAGAGGCCTGAAGACTCCAGCCCTGGGAAAGAAGATGTCCAGCGGCGGCTGGACGCGGCGATGCGACGGCGGCGCCGCTGGCCAGGACGGGCCAGCGGCCGAAGAGGGCACCGGAGGCCCCCGGGTTAGGTAAGGCCTCAGTGAGGCATCCTTCCCCCCTCCCCTTTTCCTCCCTAGACCACCAGGGACGGGCATTAGGCCCGAGGGCACAAGTCAGGCACTAGGCCTGTGGCGCGGTTAGGAGATTGGGGGTCATTATTCTGATTAGGTGGTTTGGGCATTAGGCCCAAGCCACCCAACCTCTGCGGCACCAGATAGGCAGGCACTAGGCCTGGGGGGCACATGTTGGGCACTAGGCCCATGAGGATAGTCAGGCCACCGGCCTGTGGGCACAGTTAGGCGGGCATTAGGCCCGAGGGGCACGTTCAGGCACTAGGCCTGTGGGGACATTAGAGGGCGCTAGGCCCTAGTGGATTTGTGGCCAATTAGGGATATGAAAGGTGACCCTGGGCACAAGGCCCAGGTCACCCAACGGGCGGCAAGTTAGGCGGGCGCTAGGCCCGTGGGCAAAGTCAGGCCTCCGGCCTGTGGGCAGTTAGGGGGCGCTAGGCCCAGCGAAGCAGCGTTTCCCTGAGGTGAGTAAAGGTGGTACTGGGCGCTAGGCTCAGGCCACCCTGAGAGTACGGTAGGTGGGTGAGCTGTGCGGTCCCCACTACTGGGTGTTCTGGGTCGGGTAGATAAAGGGACAGCACCGTTTTATGTTGTAACTCCGATAGTGTGTTATATGTTGTTACCGTGCAGGGCAAAGTGTATGTGTTGTGTAAGTTGTGCATAGTTGTGTTGCACCACACCCACAGAGCTAGTTTGAGGGCTCCGCTGTTGTAGATAGTATAGGGTGTGACACTAGGTCAGAGTTAGGCCCTGCACGGCTGTTTCTCTTTGCCTCCTTACAGGGACCTGTAAGTGGAGAAGATCGGAGTGCAAGACTCGTGACGGTGAGTAGCATCCGTGTACGTCTGTCCCTTGTTTGTCCCCGAGCGCCGGAGTTAGGATTGCTCACGGACGTGAGAATCCCTTTCATCACACTACGTGCGAAAGCGCGAGTGTGTGAAAGCTGGGTAGCTGAGGCTTTGTGCCGGTGATGACCATTCACCCAGCCGGTGAAGGTCGCAGCCACCCCTGGGGTATCCCCTGTTCCACCGGAAGAAGGGTCGATACCCCTTTGATGTAAACCCTTCTCTCCTCAGCTAGGTCGTCGGTCAGCTCCGAGAGGGAATCGCCGTGTCCGGATCCGAGTGAAGATTTCCAGGTCCGTTGAGGGTTCCGGTACCTGAAGGTGAGAGCGAGCGGCGCCTGGTGAGTACCGAGTCTACACCTGCACGGCAGCAGGCACCACCACACGCACAGCAGCCGCACCTCTCACACGTGCGTCTGCAATCCCCGCTGCCTATTGACTTCATGCCAACTGCAACCATCATTCTGGGCACAAGAGATCCGTTAGAAAGAGGCTTCCCTTCCCCGTATGCATGACTTATGGGCCCTACACACTGGGCGAGAATACTGAACGATATGAACGATCTCGTTCATTAATGATACCATTCATATCTTTGAGTGTGGAGGCACCAGCGATGAACGATGCGCGGCCCGCACTCGTTCATCGCTGGTGCCCCGTCACCAGTGCATGCATGCCAATATGGACGAGATCATCCATATTTGCGTGCACTCAGAGCCGGCCTTAGGCATAGGCAAACTAGGCAAATGCCTAGGGCATTTTGGTATGCTTAGGGGCACCAGCAGCTTCTGCTGATTAAAATGATATGCAACATGCTTATATTCTGTGTGTGACTGCGGCTGTATCTGCATACAAAATGCTACATTACAGTGTATTCCTGGAAATCACGGTAATGTAGCATTTCGTATGCAGATACAGCCGCCGTCGCACACAGAATATAGGCGTGCTGCATATCATTTTAATCAGCAGAAGCTGCTTGTGCATCCTAGCCACATAGTAATGCAAATAATATGATGCATTTTCATAAACAAAAGGCACCCGACATTAGCAGAGCTGCCAGCTGACTCATGCCACACATCTCCTGCAGAACTAGCGGCGGTGCTAGGGGGCTCCAGCCAAAATCTTGCCTAGGGCATCATATTGGTTAGGGCCGGCTCTGCGTGCACTGCTATGGAGCCGGGTGACAGGGAGAGTGAAGAAACTTCGCTCTCCCCGTCACTGCCCCACCGCGCGCCGCCGGGTCGCCCGTTGGCCGTGTCCGCCGCCGGCAGCTTGGCGTCAGATCTATCAGTGTGTAGGGCCCATAAGAATTGTACAGGGCTTTAGATACATGCCCATGATACCCCAAGTCAGGGTGGTTCCGTGCAATCGCAACCAGTTCCCGCCCTGAAATGCCCAGTTTCATGGAAAGACAGATTTGGCCAAGTTCCGTCTTACTCAGAATGGGACAGACAATGTGCAACAATGTGTTAATTCGCATCTGCGCTTGCGCTAAATGCAAAAACTCACAATTTACATCCAGCAGAGATCCGTTTGGCTCAGAATCAGCCCCTAGAGCTGGGTACACAACTAGAGTGATGTATACACCTGTCGATATTGCGGGTTGATAGGACCCTGCGTCGGCATGTGCATACACACTATTTTATTAAGAAAGCATTTTTCAGAAACCTCCTCTTGTAGAGAATTCCCCCATAGACTCCGCACAGCGTATATATATATTTCAGGACTAAGCACCAGCAAATCAGCCAGTGCATCGCCTTGTCCCATCTATTTGTTTTACCCCAGTGAGACGTGTGACGGGGGCAGAGAATTGCATCTACAAGACGTACATGTCGCTGAGATCTTAAGATGACAATGTGGGAATAGGAGACGTAATGTTTGCTGAAGGGTGTGAATATTTCTGCTCCTCGCCGGTTACCAGTCACCATTCGCAGGGCAGAAGTCTCCTCTGATTACTCCTCTTCTGTTTCTTGCTTTTATTCATTTTCCATCCAAGCAGAAACGCCAAATAAGTGTTAGATGCACAGAATGGGGTCTCGGTTACGATAATATAAGGTGACCAGCCCTCCCCTGTGAATCTCATGCAATATGCATGCCTCCGGCTACATTAATTTACAGATAATGGGAATTATGTACTTGAGCGTTGGCTGAATGGTAGCAGAGTGTTGATACATTGTAAGTGCGCATTTCCTTTGTGGATATGTATTACTTTATTTGCATCTGATTATTGCATTTATCACAAATTACTTGTTTTCGTTGCATCTCTAATGTCACACTCGCACAGTGAAAAGTCTTGAATTGCTTTAACACATGCAATAAAGTGAGTGAGATAAAACCAAAATGCTTGCTGGCCGGTCCTAGAAATGAGTTTATAGTATATAATGTCAACATAGTGTAATATAATATACTGTGAATAATTATCCCTGGTCTGCGCCAACTATTTCTATACAATTACATTACTTATAATAGATATGTATTGGCTAAACTGGTTGATTGCTCTAAGTGCCACATTGTTACGCATTAAGCAGATAGAACATGCTATAGGGTGCCACTGACTGGTTTGTAGGAACTTTCGGAAGGGACATTCGTGGTTTACCCAGATCCTCCTCCAGCAAGACCTGTCCACTGGGTCATTATGCTCCGCTCCAGAATCCCACTTATTTTCCCATGACAGCTACTGTATCTGGACTGTATAAATCATTAATGAGGGGTATGTTTCCGTGCACCAAGTAGTATATTCCAGCCAGCACGGACAGCAGCAGCCGTCCTCCTCCAAACACGAAGGAGCCGCTGCTGCTTCCAACTGCCATGTTACAGGCTGTGTCTGATAAAAGACAGTCATGAGCTGATTGGCTGGTACTTTATCTCTCCCCACTTTATAGCTCTCTACATCCCCACATAAGTCCAGTAAGCTGCATTAGGAAGACACACGAGAAATTTGGACAAAGGTTCAGAACAAAACCTATAAAAGCGACAGAGATTTATTACCTTACCAGTAAGGTGGTGGTGGTGGTGGTGGGAGGGGGGGGGGGGGGGGGTGTATGTGATAATGACGGGGATTCTTATGCCACTGCAGGGGCTATTTCTACTTGGGAGGGAAGTATTTTACAAAGGGTCCTATGGACATGGGGGTGGTGCACCCCTTATGTATATACGGTGTATATTATTTTGTTACAATTTTTTTTACGTTTTTAAAAATACATTTTAAACTTTATTAAATAAAACAAAAATGTTTTTGGAGGGAAAAATACAAATTTAAGTGGTTAATAACCTTAATAATCTTGTCAAGATATCTTGACAACGGTTGTTAATAAGCAGTGTCGGACTGGAGCTTGAAGGGCCCATCGGGGAATGCAGTGGTAGGGGCCCATGTTTAGGGGTGTGGTCAGTCTCCAGAGGGGGTGTGGCCAGCCGCTACATTGGTTTGCCTAACCATCAGAGAGTGCATGGGCTGGGCCCTTGACAAATACATAAATACCGCTAGTGCGTGCATGATAATGTACCAGATTAATAACAGCAATGCACATATATAGAGAATACATCATAGTCCTCTGCAGTATAATGTAACATATGTATAATTCAAGTGCACATTCTGGAAACTAATCACTAGGGGCGGGATGTACTAAGCGGAAAATGCGGTAAACTCCCTGTTTACCGCATTCTCCTAATGTACTAACCCCCGGCCGGCAGGACATCGCCGCGGCGGGGTACGCCAGCTTTAGCTGGCGATAGTCCATAGAAGCCTATGGGCTTCTCTCCGCGGCGCTGTGTGAGGGATCCGATCGGATCCCTCCCAGCATGCCCTGCGGCCGCCCCCGTCACCCCGCGCATGCGCAGACTGACTTCTGGGGCCGAATTCCGGAGGTCAGGCTGCCGCTGCGCATCGCGGAGGACAGCTCTTATCGGAAGATAAGTTAGTACATATGCGATCAGCATCGTGGCAATGGGCGGCGATGTACATTAGTACATCCCGCCCTAGAGGAGGAGGTGGGACCCCAGGCAGTGGGACCCACCGAGGGTTTCCCCTGTATCCCTGTGGCACACTTACCTGTACCTACTTTCTCTGCCCCCTCCTCCGGGAGGAGGCAGCATTGTAGGTGCATGGGGCATGGCCGGCAGCAAGATGGGCGGTCCGGGGGCGTGACAAGAGGCAATGTCTGCTGTCCGGGGGCGTGACCGACAGGGAATTGGGCAGTCCAGGGGCGTGGCATCAGGATCACGTCATCATGACTCCACCCCCGCTATGCAGTGCCGAGATAATAGGCTCTGTATAGCGGGGGGTGGAGCTACGATGACACGATTCAGCGCGAATCGCGTCATCAGATCCCCCTTGGACCACCCACTTGTTCTCTGCTGCGGGCGGCGAGGAAGGGTGTGGAGGGGCTGCAGGGTAAGCGGGAGGCTTGCCCACCTTTCTGGGTGGCCGGGAGGGCCACCCGATTTTCGGGAGCCTCCCGGCCATTCTAGAAGGGTAGGCAAGTATGCCCTGTGGGCCAGTCCAACCCTGTTATTAAGTATCCGTATAGATAGATAGATAGATAGATAGATGAGACAGAGATTGTAGATAGATAGATAGATAGATAGATAGATAGATGAAACAGAGAGTGTAGATAGATAGATAGATAGATAGACGGACGGACGGACAGACAGACAGATTGTAGATAGACAGACAGACAGACAGACAGATTGTAGATAGACAGACAGACAGACAGAAGAGACAGATTGTAGATAGACAGACAGACAGACAGACAGACAGATAGATAGAGAGTGGAGATATGGGGATTCTGAATAAAACTAAATGCCACATTTGGAATTATATTCCATATGTATTGCCGCCGCAACAGCTGCTCTTACGCTTCCCGGAACCTAATCTATCTGAGCAAGGAATAGAGCCTGATAAAGGCGTATCTGACATAAGTGGTTTATAAGGTATTTCTGGTGCCTCTCGGTATACCGGAGATGTTTATGGGAGTGTATCGTCGCTGTGTGATATAACCTCCTATCGAGTTGTTTATTATGAACCTCTCTGAGCGGCAACAAAAAGAAAGAGAAAAAAAAAGAAAGAAAGAAATGAAAAGAAAGTCTAAAAATAAAAACCGGCGTTCGCTTCCTCTGTTCCGTGGAAGAAACAAAACCCTCATCTCCCATTTCAGAGGCTGGCTCGCGATGTTTCATTCGCATTCTGCAAATGCTTTGTGTCAGGAAGATTGAAGGTCCATTAACACAATATTCAAATTGATGTATTGAGCAGCGCGCATTGAAGTTTCCCTTAAACTCCTTTGTAATACATCTTTGCGGGGTAAGTGTACGCTGGCTGTAAGCAACAGGAATGAATTGCGGATGATGGAGAAGTCACGCTGAATACATGCACGAGATGTTGGCCTGTATTTCATTTGCTGCCAGGATGACTGGCGACGCGCAGGAGTGCCAGGTACGCAAAGCTGACCCGTATCTGGCAGCTGGTGTAATGTGCTGAGCCATTTGTGGTTTTCAGCAGACACAGGAGACTGTGGCACATCTGCTGTCACGTCTAATATACAGGCCAGCATCTTCTGCAAGAAGTAATATGCAAACCTATATCTGGAGCAAAATAAAAGTACCCTTAGCTATCGCCCTCCCCTCGGCGTCCTCCTGCAGAATTAGATCAGTGACGGGGGAGTGGGGGGGCTCGGACTCTTTGGCAGCTGAAACATTTTTTCATTTTCTTTTGCTTTAGGTTCAGGTGTTATTGCAGTTTGACTTATTTATTTACTCCTCTTTTGGGAACCCAGAAGTCAGTTCTTCAGGTTCCCGAACATCAGCATGCGATTGGTCTTGGTCCCAAGCCTTAAATGTGTGATTGTTCTGGACCCAAGCCTCAACTGTGTGATTGTTCTGGACCCAAGCCTCAAATGTGTGATTGTTCTGGACCCAAGCGTAAAATGTGCGATTGTTCTGGACCCAAGCCTCAATTGTGTGATTGTTCTGGGACCCATGCGTCAAATGTGTGATTGTTCTGGGACCCAAGCCTCAACTGTTTGATTGTTCTGGACCCAAGCCTCAAATGTGTGATTGTTCTGGGACCCAAGCCTCAACTGTGTGATTGTTCTGGACCCAAGCCTCAAATGTGTGATTGTTCTGGACCCAAGCGTAAAATGTGCGATTGTTCTGGACCCAAGCCTCAAATGTGTGATTGTTCTGGGACCCATGCGTCAAATTTGTGATTGTTCTGGGACCCAAGCCTCAACTGTGTGATTGTTCTGGACCCAAGCCTCAAATGTGTGATTGGTCTGGGACCCAAGCCTCAACTGTGTGATTGTTCTGGACCCAAGCCTCAAATGTGTGATTGTTCTGGACCCAAGTGTAAAATGTGTGATTGTTCTGGACCCAAGCCTCAAATGTGTGATTGTTCTGGGACCCATGCGTCAAATGTGTGATTGTTCTGGACCCAAGTGTAAAATGTGTGATTGTTCTGGGACCCATGCGTCAAATGTGTGATTGTTCTGGGACCCATGCGTCGGTGTGCAATTGTTCTGGACCCAAGCCTCAAATGTGTGATTGTTCTGGACCCAAGCCTCAACTGTGTGATTGTTCTGGACCCAAGCGTAAAATGTGCAATTGTTCTGGACCCAAGTGTCAAATGTGTGATTGTACTGGGACCCAAGTGTAAAATGTGCAATTGTTCTGGACCCAAGCATCAAATGTGTGATTGTTCTGGACCCAAGCATCAAATGTGTGATTGTTCTGGGACCCAAGCAACAAATGTGCGATTGTTCTGGGACCCAAGCATCAAATGTGTGATTGTTCTGGGACCCAAGCCTCAAATGTGTGATTGTTCTGGACCCAAGCATCAAATGTGTGATTGTTCTGGGACCCAAGCGTCAAATGTGCGATTGTTCTGGGACCCAAGCGTCAAATGTGCGATTGTTCTGGGACCCAAACATCAAATGTGTGATTGTTCTGGGACCCAAGCATCAAATGTGCGATTGTTATGGACCCAAGCATCAAATGTGCGATTGTTCTGGGACCCAAGCATCAAATGTGTGATTGTTCTGGGACCCAAGCGTCAAATGTGCAATTGTTCTTGGACCCAAGCGTCAAATGTGCAATTGTTCTGGGACCCAAGCATCAAATGTGTGATTGTTCTGGGACCCAAGCATCAAATGTGTGATTGTTCTGGGACCCAAGTGTCAAATGTGCGATTGTTCTGGACCCAAGCGTCAAATGTGTGATCGTTTTGGACCCAAGCCTCAAATGTACGATTGTTCTGGGACCCTAGCCTCGTATGTGTGATTGTTCTGGGACCCTAGCCTCGTATGTTTGATTGTTCTGGATACAAGTGTCAAATGTGTGATTGTTCTAGGACCCAAGGTTCAAATGTGTGATTGTTCTGGGACCCTAGCCTCGTATGTGTGATTGTTCTGGATACAAGTGTCAAATGTGTGATTATTCTAGGACCCAGGGTTCAAATGTGCGATTGTTCTAGGACCCAAGCATCAAATGTGCGATTGTTATGGACCCAAGCCTCAAATGTGCGATTGTTCTGGACTCAAGCATCAAATGTGCGATTGTTCTGGCACCCAAGCATCAAATGTGCGATTGTTCTGGACTCAAGCCTCAAATGTGCAATTGTTCTGGACGCAAGCCTCAAATGTGCGATTGTTCTGGACCCAAGCATCAAATGTGTGATTGTTCTGTGATTTAAGCGTCGGTGAGCAATTGTTCTAGACCCAAGCCTCGTATGTGTGATTGTTCTGGACACAAGTGTCAAATGTGTGATTATTCTAGGACCCAGGGTTCAAATGTGCGATTGTTCTAGGACCCAAGCGTCAAATGTGCGATTGTTCTGGGACCCAAACATCAAATGTGCGATTGTTCTGGGACCCAAGCATCAAATGTGCGATTGTTATGGACCCAAGCATCAAATGTGCGATTGTTCTGGGACCCAAGCATCAAATGTGTGATTGTTCTGGGACCCAAGCGTCAAATGTGCAATTGTTCTTGGACCCAAGCGTCAAATGTGCAATTGTTCTGGGACCCAAGCATCAAATGTGTGATTGTTCTGGGACCCAAGCATCAAATGTGTGATTGTTCTGGGACCCAAGTGTCAAATGTGCGATTGTTCTGGACCCAAGCGTCAAATGTGTGATCATTTTGGACCCAAGCCTCAAATGTACGATTGTTCTGGGACCCTAGCCTCGTATGTGTGATTGTTCTGGGACCCTAGCCTCGTATGTTTGATTGTTCTGGATACAAGTGTCAAATGTGTGATTGTTCTAGGACCCAAGGTTCAAATGTGTGATTGTTCTGGGACCCTAGCCTCGTATGTGTGATTGTTCTGGACACAAGTGTCAAATGTGTGATTATTCTAGGACCCAGGGTTCAAATGTGCGATTGTTCTAGGACCCAAGCATCAAATGTGCGATTGTTATGGACCCAAGCCTCAAATGTGCGATTGTTCTGGCACCCAAGCATCAAATGTGCGATTGTTCTGGACTCAAGCCTCAAATGTGCAATTGTTCTGGACGCAAGCCTCAAATGTGCGATTGTTCTGGACCCAAGCATCAAATGTGTGATTGTTCTGTGATTTAAGCGTCGGTGAGCAATTGTTCTAGACCCAAGCCTCAAATGTGCAATTGTTCTGGACCCAAGCGTCAATTGTGCGATTGTTCTGAACCCAAGCGTCAATTGTGCGATTGTTCTGGGACCTAAGCCTCAAATGTGTGATTGTTCTGGACCCAAGCGTTAAATGTGCGATTGTTCTGGGACCCAAAACATTGGTGTGCAATTGTTCTAGACCCAAGCCTGAAAAGTGTAATTGTTCTGGGACCCAAGCCTCAAATGTGCGATTGTTCTGGACCCAAGCATCAAATGTGCCATTATTCTATGATCAGTGTGCAATATACTTGGACCCAAGCGTCAGTAGTCCTGATTCAGATGTCATTGTTCTTGCTGCTGCCGATGCTATCTTTTGCCGTATGCAATTGTGCTTATATGCTGATATGGGCAGAAGCTAACCTCAGCATTGCTCTTGCATCATTACCTACAACTGTAGATACATCAGTACCATTGTCACAAATCGGGTCATTTTGCAGAGTCTGAGTGCCTCTGTAGACGCACAGGCTGAGCTGCTCTCCAGGGATACTATAAGAATACATCAACCGATTTGCGTTATACTTGCCTACTTGGCTTCATTCCTCTCCAGGAGAAGCACGAAGAGGAGATGCAGGTTGGCGGCGATGGGGAAGCCCCCACCCACCCACCCCAGCAAGAAAATTGCTGTGATTGCTTTACATTTGCATAGGAACGACGACTAAAATTATAGTTTTAATAGAAACGTGCTGTTAGGCCCCGCCCATTCATCAATTACACCAGGATCCCCTATATTACTCTCCCTATTCTGCACACTTCACTAGGAAGTGGGCTGAATGCGGGAGGGGCGCCCCCTCTGCTGGGGCTGCGGTGGGCTACCCAAAATATCGGGTGTGTCCCGCAGGATCCGGAGATAGTAGACAAGTGTGATTTGCGTACAATAGCCGCTTTACTACCGCATCTGAATTAGGCCCAGCGTGCGATTGTTCTGGCACCCGAGCACCAGCAGGCAATTGTTCTGGGATCCAAGCGTCAGTGTATGATTTTTTTGGAATTACTAAAGAGCCAGTGCTCAGGAGAATGTATTGTATTATGTAAAATCCGGGGTACCACTTGGGATCCTGAATCACAGGACGCACAGTTTGAGAGAAATATTTCTATTATCTGCTAGGTGTAGTTGCGTGTTATCACGGCGACCCAGCAGTCAGTGGGACAGTTCACGTCTGTACACGGATTGTGTATTGGAATCTATCGGCGACTGCAGTGCTTAAGAGAACAATCTGATTCGTAATATATTTGTTCTTAAAAAAAAAAAAAAATTGATTTCCCGAGACATTTATTCTAGGGAAGAATTCAAGATTAATCTACCAAATATTGACAGTAGTCATATGAAAGAGCCATTTTTCTTGTCACTCTCCGCTGCTGCTGTCATTATGGAAATGACGGGACAATGATGACTTCAGCTTCTTCTTTTTTTCCACTGATCAAAAATTAGACAGTGTTTAGCCGGATATGCAGAAATAGCTGCGCTCGGCTGATGTGCGCTGGGTACGAGGGACGGGGTTACAAGCTGCCGAGGCGTACACAGTATTATACAGACCTTAAAATAAAGATTTCTCTATCGTCCTAAGTGGATGCTGGGGTTCCTGAAAGGACCATGGGGAATAGCGGCTCCGCAGGAGACAGGGCACAAAAAAGTAAAGCTTTTACCAGATCAGGTGGTGTGCACTGGCTCCTCCCCCTATGACCCTCCTCCAGACTCCAGTTAGATTTTGTGCCCGAACGAGAAGGGTGCAATCTAGGTGGCTCTCCTAAAGAGCTGCTTAGAGAAAGTTTAGCTTAGGTTTTTTACTTTACAGTGAGTCCTGCTGGCAACAGGATCACTGCAACGAGGGACTTAGGGGAGAAGTAGTGAACTCACCTGCGTGCAGAGTGGATTTGCTGCTTGGCTACTGGACACTAGCTCCAGAGGGACGATCACAGGTACAGCCTGGATGGTCACCGGAGCCGCGCCGCCGGCCCCCTTGCAGACGCTGAAGAGAGAAGAGGTCCAAAATCGGCGGCTGAAGACTCCTGAGTCTTCATAAAGGTAGCGCACAGCACTGCAGCTGTGCGCCATTTTCCTCTCAGCACACTTCACACAACAGTCACTGAGGGTGCAGAGCGCTGGGGGGGGCGCTCTGAGAGGCAAATAAAAACCTTATTAGAGGCAAAAAATACCTCACATATAGCCCACAGAGGCTATATGGAGATATTTAACCCCTGCCTAACTTCAAAAATAGCGGGAGACGAGCCCGCCGTAAAAGGGGCGGGGCCTATCTCCTCAGCACACAGCGCCATTTTCTCTCACAGAAAAGCTGGAGAGAAGGCTCCCAGGCTCTCCCCTGCACTGCACTACAGATACAGGGTTAAAACAGAGAGGGGGGGCACTGATTTTGGCGATATTGTATATATATAAAAGATGCTATAAGGGAGAAACACTTATATAAGGTTGTCCCTATATAATTATAGCGTTTTTGGTGTGTGCTGGCAGACTCTCCCTCTGTCTCCCCAAAGGGCTAGTGGGTCCTGTCCTCTGTCAGAGCATTCCCGGTGTGTGTGCTGTGTGTCGGTACGTGTGTGTCGACATGTATGAGGACGATGTTGGTGAGGAGGCGGAGAAATTGCCTGTAATGGTGATGTCACTCTCTAGGGAGTCGACACCGGAATGGATGGCTTATTTAGAGAATTACGTGAGAATGTCAACACGCTGCAAGGTCGGTTGACGACATGAGACGGCCGACAATCTATTAGGACCGGTCCAGGCGTCTCAGAAACACCGTCAGGGGTTTTAAAAAACGCCCATTTACCTCAGTCGGTCGACACAGACACAGACACGGACACTGAATACAGTGTCGACGGTGAATAAACAAACGTATTTCTCATTAGGGCCACACGTTAAGGGCAATGAAGGAGGTGTTACGTGTTTCTGATACTACAAGTACCACAAGAAAGGGTATTATGTGGGAGTGAAAAAACTACCTGTAGTTTTTCCTGAATCAGATAAAATAAAATGAAGTGTGTGATGATGCGTAGGGTTACCCCGATAGCAAATATTGGCGTTATACCCTTTCCCGCCAGAAATTAGGGTACGTTGGGAAACACCCCTTAGGGTGATAAGGCGCTCACACGCTTATCAAGTGGCGTTACCGTCTCCAGATACGGCCGCCCTCAAGGAGCCAGCTGATAGGAAGCTGGAAAAATATCCTAAAAAGTATATACACACATACGGTGGTTATACTGCGACCAGCGATCGCCATCAGCCTGGAGATGCAGTGCTGGGTTGGCTTGGTCGGTTTCCCTGACTGAAAATATTTTATTCATGTAGAGCATTTAATAGGATGCATTCTATATATATGTATGTGAGATGCACAGAGGGATATTTGCTCTCTGGCATCAAGATAAGTGCGTTGTCCATATCTCCCAGAAGATGTCAGGGACACGACAGTGGTCAGGTGATACAGATCCCATACGGCAGATGGAAGTATTGCTGTATAAAGGGAAGGAGTTATTTGGGGGTCGGTCCATCGGACCTGGGGACCACAGCAACAGCTGGGAAATCCAACCTTTTTTACCCCAAGTTACATCTCAGCTAAAAAAGACACCGTCTTTTCAGCCTCAATCTTTCCTTTCCCATGAGGGCATGCAGGCAAAAGGCCAGTCATATCTGCCCAGACATAGAGGTAAGGGAAGTAGACTGCAGCAGGCAGCCCTTTCCCAGGAAAAGAAGCCCTCCACCGCGTCTGCCAAGTCCTCAGCATGACGCTGGGGCCGTGCAAGCGGACTCAAGGTGGGGGGGTAGTCTCAAGAGTCTCAGGGCGCAGTGGGATCACTCGCAAGTTGACCCCTAGATCGTACGAGTATTATCCCAGGGGTAAAGATTGGAGAGTCGAGACATCTTCTCCTCGCAGGTTCCTGAAGTCTACTTTACCAACGGCTCCCTCCGACAGGGAGGCAGCATTGGAAACAATTCACAAGCTGTATATCCAGCAGGTGATAATCAAAGTACCCCTCCTACGACAAGGAAAAGGGTATTATTTTTCCACACTATATTGTGGTACTGAAGCCAGACGGCTTGGTGACACATAGTCTAAATCTAATATGTTTTGAACACTTACATAAAAGGTTCAAATCGAGATAAAGTCACTCAGAGCAGTGATAGCGAACCGGAAAAAAGGGGACTATATGGTGTCCCTGGACATCAAGGATTACCTCCATGTCCAAATTTTGTCCTTCTCATCAAGGGTACCTCTGGTTCGTGGTACAGAACTGTCAATATCAGTTTCAGACGATGCCGTTTGAATTATCCACGGCACCCCGGGCCTTTTTACCAAGGTAATGGCCGAAAAGATGTTTCTTCAAAGAAAAAAGGCATCTAAATTATCCCTTACTTGCACGACCTAAAAAGGGCAAGTTCCAGAGAACAGTTGGAGGTCGGAAGAGCACTATCTAAAGTAGTTCTTCGACGGCACGACTGGATTCTAAATATTCCAAGAATCGCAGCTGTTTTCCGACGATACGTCTGCTGTTCCTAGGGATGATTCTGGACACGGTTCAGAAAAAGGTTTTTCTTCCCGAGAAAAAAGCCAAGGAGTTATCCGACCTGTCAGGAACCTCCTAAAACCAGGAAAGGTGTCTGTACATCAATGCACAAGAGTCCTGGGAAAAATGGTGGCTTTTTACGAAGCAATTCCATTCGGCAGATTCCATGCAACAATTTTCCAAAGGGATCTGTTGGACAAATGGTCAGGGTCGCATCCTCAGATGCACCTGCGAATAACCCTGTCGCCAAGGACAAGGGTATATCTTCTGTGGTGGTTGCAAAAGGCTCATCTATTGGAGGGCCGCAGATTCGGCATACAGGATTTGATCCTGGTGACCACGGACGCCAGCCTGAGAGGTTGGGGAGCAGTCACACAAGGAAGAAACTTCCAGGGGGTATGGACGAACCTGGAAAAGTCTCTTCACATAAACATTCTGGTACTAAGAGCAATCTAAAATGCTCTAAGCCAGGCGGAACCACTCCTGCAAGGAAAACCGGTGTTGATTCAGTCGGACAACATCACGGCGGTCGCCCATGTAAACAGACAGGGCGGCACAAGAAGCAGGAGTGCAATGGCAGAAGCTGCCAAGATTCTTCGCTGGGCGGAGAATCACGTAATAGCACTGTCAGCAGTGTTCTTCCCGGGCGTGGACAACTGGGAAGCAGACTTCCTCAGCAGACACGATATTCACCCGGGAGAGGGGGGTCTTCATCCAGAAGTCTTCCACATGCTAATAAACTGTTGGGAAAGACCAATGGTAGACATGATGGCGTCTCGCCTCAACAAGAAACTGGACAAGTATTGCGCCAGGTCAAGAGATCCACAGGCAATAGCTGTGGACGCACTGGTAACACCTTGGGTGTACAAATCAGTATATGTGTTTCCTCCTCTGCCTCTCATACCAAAGGTATTGAAGATTATACGGTGAAGAGGAGTAAGAACAATACTTGTGGCTCCGGATTGGCCAAGAAGGACTTGGTACCCGGAACTTCAAGAGTTGGTCACGGACGACCCGTGCCCTCTACTTCTGAGAAGGGACCTGCTACAACAGGGTCCCTGTCTCTTTCAAGACTTACCGCGGCTGCGTTTGACGGCATGGCGGTTGAACGCCAGATCCTAAAAGGGAAAGGCATTCCAGAAGAAGTCATTCCTACCTTGATTAAGGCAAGGAAGGAAGTCACCGCGAAACATTATCACCGCATTTGGCGAAAATATGTCGCGTGGTGCGAGGATCGGAGTGTTCCGACGGAGGAATTTCAACTGGGTCGTTTTCCTACATTTCCTACAATCAGGATTGTCTATGGGTCTCAAATTGAGATCTATTAAGGTTCAAATTTCGGCCCTGTCAATATTCTTCCAAAAAGAATTGGCCTCAGTTCCTGAGGTACAGACTTTTGTTAAAGGAGTACTGCATATACAGCCTCCTGTGGTGCCTCCGGTGGCACCGTGGGATCTAAATGTAGTTTTAGTTTTCCTCAAATCCCATTGGTTTGAACCATTGAAAAAGGTGGATTTTAAATATCTCACATGGAAAGTGACTATGTTACTGGCCCTGGCTTCCGCCAGGAAAGTATCTGAATTGGCGGCTTTATCTTATAAAAGCCCTTATCTAATCTTCCATTCGGATAGGGCAGAACTGAGGACTCGTCCGCATTTTCTCCCTAAGGTGGTATCAGCGTTTCACCTGAACCAACCTATTGTGGTGCCTGCGGCCACTGGCGACTTGGAGGACTCCAAGTTGTTGGACGTTGTCAGAGCCTTAAAAATATACATTTCAAGGACGGCTGAAGTCAGAAAATCTGACTCGCTGTTGATACTATATGCACACAACAAGTTGGGTGCCCCTGCTTCTAAGCAGACGATTGCTCGTTGGATTTGTAACACAATTCAACTTGCTCATTCTGTGGCAGGCCTGCCACAGCCTAAATCTGTTAAGGCCCATTCCACAAGGAAGGTGGGCTCATCTTGGGCGGCTGCCCGAGGGGTCTCGGCATTACAATTCTGCCGAGCAGCTACGTGGTCGGGGGAAAACACGTTTGTAAAATTCTACAAATTTGATACCCTGGCAAAAGAGGACTTGGAATTCTCTCATTCGGTGCTGCAGAGTCATCCGCACTCTCCCGCCCGTTTGGGAGCTTTGGTATAATCCCCATGGTCCTTTCAGGAACCCCAGCATCCACTTAGGACGATAGAGAAAATAAGAATTTACTTACCGATAATTCTATTTCTCGGAGTCCGTAGTGGATGCTGGGCGCCCATCCCAAGTGCGGATTATCTGCAATACTGTACATAGTTATTGTTAACAAATTCGGGTTATATTGTTAAGGAGCCATCTTTAAGAGGCTCTTTCTGTTATCATACTGTTAACTGGGTTTAGATCACAAGTTGTACGGTGTGATTGGTGTGGCTGGTATGAGTCTTACCCGGGATTCAAATTGCCTCCCTTATTGTGTACGCTCGTCCGGGCACAGTACCTAACTGGAGTCTGGAGGAGGGTCATAGGGGGAGGAGCCAGTGCACACCACCTGATCTGGTAAAAGCTTTACTTTTTTGTGCCCTGTCTCCTGCGGAGCCGCTATTCCCCATGGTCCTTTCAGGAACCCCAGCATCCACTACGGACTCCGAGAAATAGAATTATCGGTAAGTAAATTCTTATTTTTTACTTTTTCTCCTGGTTAGAAGTCTGAGGGCCTAATTCAGCTTCAGTCGTAGAAGTGCGTAAATTGCGCGAGGACTTAGATTTGCGACCATCAGGGGGCGGCATCACGCCATTTTATGAGCAGTGATGTGGCGTTGGGGGGTCTGGACAACAGAGGCGTTGCATGACGTTACACACAGCCGATGCGACCCTAAACATGGAGGCCCGGCGACGCAGGGGGCTACCCTTAAAATGCGAGTGCATTGCTATTTAGTGATTGACCCCTGAAAGTTATACTGTAGTGAAAAAGCAGGATCCCCCAGCAGCACAGAGTATATCAGGAGGTGAGTGATGTGTCAGTGAGGACAGGGCTGCATGTGACAGGGGCAGTGACATGATGTGAGGAGGGGAATGGAGGCAGCAGGAAGCCACAGACCGAGAGTTATATAGTGGAAGGAGCAGGGTCCCCAGCAGCACAGAGTATATCAGGAGATGAGTGATGTGTCAGTGAGGACAGGGCTGCATGTGACAGGGGCAGTGACATGATGTGAGGAGGGGAATGGAGGCAGCAGGAAGCCACACACTGAGAGTTATATAGTGGGTGGAGCAGGGTCCCCAGCAGCACAGAGTATATCAGGAGATGAGTGATGTGTCAGTGAGGACAGGGCTGCATGTGACAGGGGCAGTGACATGATGTGAGGAGGGGAATGGAGGCAGCAGGAAGCCACAGACCGAGAGTTATATAGTGGAAGGAGCAGGGTCCCCAGCAGCACAGAGTATATCAGGAGATGAGTGATGTGTCAGTGAGGACAGGGCTGCATGTGACAGGGGCAGTGACATGATGTGAGGAGGGGAATGGAGGCAGCAGGAAGCCACACACTGAGAGTTATATAGTGGAATGAGCAGGGTCCCCAGCAGCACAGAGTATATCAGGAGGTGAGTGATGTGTAAGTGAGGACAGGGCTACATGTGACAGGGGCAGTGACATGATGTGAGGAGGGGAATGGAGGCAGCAGGAAGCCACAGACTGAGAGTTATATAGTGGGTGGAGCAGGGTCCCCAGCAGCACAGAGTATATCAGGAGATGAGTGATGTGTCAGTGAGGACAGGGCTGCATGTGACAGGGGCAGTGACATGATGTGAGGAGGGGAATGGAGACAGCAGGAAGCCACAGACTGAGAGTTATATAGTGGGTGGAGCAGGGTCCCCAGCAGCACAGAGTATATCAGGAGATGGGTGATGTGTCAGTGAGGGCAGGGCTGTATGTGACATGGGCAGTGACATGATGTGAGGAGGGGAATGGAGGCAGCAGGAAGCCACAGACTGAGAGTTATATAGTGTGAGGAGCAGGGTCCCCAGCAGCACAGAGTATATCAGGAGATGAGTGATGTGTCAGTGAGGACAGTGCTGCATGTGACAGGGGCAGTGACATGATGTGAGGAGGGGAATGGAGGCAGCAGGTAGCCACAAACTGAGAGTTATATAGTGGGAGGAGCAGGGTCCCCAGCAGCACAGAGTATATCAGGAGATGAGTGATGTGTCAGTGAGGACAGGACTGCATGTGACAGGGGCAGTAACATGATGTGAGGAGGGGAATGGAGGCAGCAGGAAGCCACAGACTGAGAGTTATATAGTGGGTGGAGCAGAGTCCCCAGCAGCACAGAGTATATCAGGAGATGAGTGATGTGTCACTGAGGACAAGGCTGCATGTGACAGAGGCAGTGACATGATGTGAGGAGGGGAATGGAGGCAGCAGGAAGCCACAGACTGAGAGTTATATAGTGGGTGGAGCAGAGTCCCCAGCAGCACAGAGTATATCAGGAGATGAGTGATGTGTCACTGAGGACAAGGCTGCATGTGACAGAGGCAGTGACATGATGTGAGGAGGGGAATGGAGGCAGCAGGAAGCCACAGACTAAGAGTTATATAGTGGGAGGAGCAGGGTCCCCAGCAGCACAGAGTATATCAGGAGATGAGTGATGTGTCAGTGAGGACAGGGCTGCATGTGACAGGAGCAGTGACATGATGTGAGGAGGGGAATAGAGGCAGCAGGAAGTCACAGACTGAGAGTTATATAGTGGGAGGAGCAGGGTCCCCAGCAGTACAGAGTATATCAGGAGATTAGTGATGTGTCAGTGAGGACAGGGCTGCATGTGACAGGGGCAGTGACATCATGTGAGGAGGGGAATGGAGGCAGCAGGAAACCACAGACTGAGAGTTATATAGTGGGAGGAGCAGGGTCAGCAGCACAGAGTATATCAGGAGATGAGTGATGTGTCAGTGAGGACAGGGCTGCATGTGACAGGGGCAGTGACATGATGTGAGGAGGGGAATGGAGGCAGCAGGAAGCCACAGACTGAGAGTTATATAGTGGGAGAAGCAGGGTTCCCAGCAGCACAGAGTATATCAGAAGATGAGTGATGTGTCAGTGAGGACAGGGCTGCATGTGACAGGGGCAGTGACATGATGTGAGGAGAGGAATGGAGGCAGCAGGAACCCACAGACTGAGAGTTATATAGTGGGAGAAGCAGGGTTCCCAGCAGCACAGAGTATATCAGGAGATGAGTGATGTGTCAGTGAGGACAGGGCTGCATGTGACAGGGGCAGTGACATGATGCTAGGAAGGGAATGGAGGCAGCAGGAAGCCACAGACTGAGAGTTATATAGTGGGAGAAGCAGGGTTCCCAGCAGCACAGAGTATATCAGGAGATGAGTGATGTGTCAGTGAGGACAGGGCTGCATGTGACAGGGGCAGTGACATGATGTGAGGAGGGGAATGGAGGCAGCAGGAAGCCACAGACTGAGAGTTAGATAGTGGGTGGAGCAGGGTCCCCAGCAGCACAGAGTATATCAGGAGATGAGTGATGTGTCAGTGAGGACAGGGCTGCATGTGACAGGGGCAGTGACATGATGTGAGGAGGGGAATGAAGGCAGCAGGAAGTTACAGACTGAGAGTTATATAGTGGGTGGAGCAGGGTCCCCAGCAGCACAGAGTATATCAGGAGATGAGTGATGTGTCAGTGAGGATATGGCTGCATGTGACAGGGGCAGTGACATGATGTGAGGAGGGGAATGGAGGCAGCAGGAAGCCACAGACTGAGAGTTATATAGTGGGTGGAGCAGGGTCCCCAGCAGCACAGAGTATATCAGGAGATGAGTGATGTGTCAGTGAGGACAGGGCTGTATGTGACAGGGTCAGTGACATGATGTGAGGAGGGGAATGGAGGCAGCAGGAAGCCACAGATTGAGAGTTATATAGTGGGAGGTGCAGGGTCCTCAGCAGAACAGAGTATATCAGGAGATGAGTGATGTGTCAGTGAGGACAGGGCTGCATGTGACAGGGGCAGTGACAGAATGTGAGGAGGGGAATGGAGGCAGCAGGAAGCCACAGACAGAGAGTTATATAGTGGGAAGAGTAGGGTCCCCAGCAGCACAGAGTATATCAGGAGATGAGTGATGTGTCAGTGAGGACAGGGCTGCATGTGACAGGGGCAGTGAAATGATGTGAGGAGGGGAATGGAGGCAGCAGGAAGCCACAGACTGAGAGTTATATAGTGGGTGGAGCAGGGTCCCCAGCAACACAGAGTTTTGCAGTTTTTTTTTAAAGTGGCAATCATTTACAAAGAAAGATCAACCTGGTTTTGCAGCGTATGATTGCCACTTACCAAATCTCTCACTTTCTGAAACTCTCACTCTATTACATTTGGCCCCCAGCAGAGGCGGATTGGCCATAGGGTCTACAGGGAAGATTGCCGATGGGCCGACGCACCCGTGGGGCCTGTTTTGTTTGAGGACATGTGGTCCTTTTTATAGACATAATGAAAAAGATGCAAAATAATTTGCATATATGAAAATTACTTTGCCACTTAGCCTGTGATTGCAGATGATCTAATGTATACTCTGTCTGCCTGCTTGGCTGACATATAAAATTGAGTGAATAGTGATTGGGATACGGTTGGTGTAATAAGCAAGAAAATATATATTTCTAAAGAATGATATAGTTTCCTAAATTCTGAAGGTGTATCATATAATGTGCTCATAATATTTAATTTTATTTATTTGTAACTTCCCCCTTGATGCTGGACATCCCCACTATCTGGAAAGTCTTGGGGGGGGGGGGGGGGGGGGAGGGTGCTGCTGCCATGGCCCATGGCTAGACCTTACACCTCTGGGGCTGCCCATGTGGGGCCACTAGTACAAATTTTTCCAGGGCCGCTTTTTGCTCCCGATCCGCCCCTGGCCCCCAGTGTCACCTTACAGTGAAATATGTAAACTAAACGTATGTAATTCTCTCAATCCTCAGCAGGTAATTGTATCAGCTGTGCTTATGACGCGCATAACCCGCAGTCTTCAGGCACAACCGACCTCGTGCACTCCGGAGGTCACACAGAATCCGGGAGGTGTGCGAGTAATTCAGCGCCAGGTTAATTATGGGAATACCTCCAGCTACTCCATACTCACATTTTGCCTTGTATGCACATTGTAGTTCCCAGTCTGCCTGCTCGGTAATGAGACGAGCGGGTGGAAAGGTCACACGCCTGTGTCCTGTGGACACTCGCCGCTTCCCCGCTCACTTACCTCATATTCCAGGCTGGCTGGTAACGTGTTACACAAATGATTAATGGCGATGCAATCTCACTTCTGTCTTGGCTGGCAATCTCTGTGGGTCAGGTGCTCTGCCTTAAATTGATTCAAGTCTTGGGATTGAGGCCTACAGTACATTTCATTGCATGCTATTCTTGGCTGTAGAGCTAGAAGAGACCTCATGACTGTCTCATGGATAGAGAAGTGCGCTGCATTCCGTGGGGGGGGGGGGGGGGGGGGACAAGCAGAACCCTAAGTACACGTTTGATCCCAATTTTTGCATCCACTAACAACAAACTACTCCAATGACATTTCTACAAATAATAAATAGGCATTGGGCTCTGCTACTTACAGATGCATTAAAAAAAAAATTTTCTAAGGTCTGCAACTCTCCCAAAAGTCAGTGTAATTAAGAGCTCTGACCGTCAGCAGTTAATAACATCAGGACAATTGTTTAATGCAGGGTTTATGTAAATGTAGAATGTTTGTTATTAACGAGCTATTGTGTCTCTGTCTTATTGTGTTCAGGAATAAGGGGTCTATTTACTAAACCTTGGAGAGAGAGATAGCGGAGAGAGATAATCTGGGTCTACGTAATAAGCATTTGGGAGACATAAAGTTTAAAGAGATAAATGGGCCTGTTCAGGTTGGATCGCAAATCGCCATCAAACTGGAATTTTTACGTTCGCCCAGCGGGCGCATGCGCCCACACTTCCTGATTAACAGGCAGAGGCGGTTGCGGGGCGGCGAGGGGGGGGGGGGGGGGGGGGGGCGCTCCGTTTCCAGGGAGAAGACGAAGCGTTGCGGGGGCGGGGCGACCCAAATTGTGGGTGGTGCGGTGCGAATGAGGACGTGTCAGGGGCGTGGTCACGGCGGCTGCGTGACGTCACACGCAGCCGCCGCAACAGGTAAGATGGTGCCGGGACTCCTGCGCCCGCAGCTAAGCTGTGCTGACAGGAGTCATCCTTAATTTCTGCTGACAAGCAGAAATTGCAAAGCGATCGCAATTTCTGCTTGTTGAAGGGGGGGGGGGGGGCGCTGGTCAGTATAACTGATTATCTTATTGTAGCGCTGGCACACTGCCTACCTGTCCCAATTTAAGAGGGACAATACTGGACCCTGATGACCTTTTCGGGCGATGGGTGTGGCTTCATCGTAAAGTGGGAGTGGTTGGGCAGATTGTGGCGTACTTTGTGGGAGATGTGGAGTGTCTTTAAATGTAGGGGGAAGGGGCTTATATTGTTGCAGTTTTGCCTTGGCAGGGGGATGGTCTGCATGGAATAAGTGTCTTTTTTTGTTAACTAGACATGTTATATGTTTTTTTCTCATTTTGACCCACTCTGCGGTACGGTATACTTGTTATGAGGCTTGTTAGAGAGAAATGTCTCTCGATTGCATCCATACCCTAATATTCCGGTCACTCACAAATAAAATAAACGCAGTCAGCAGTGTCATAACATCTGCATAAAGCACTTTAATAGCAAAATATTTCCAATAAACTGTCTGATAAGCAGACGAGACAGACTCCCGGCAACGCCCACCTTGGCTGTGGAAGGCGAGCAGATAAATCAGCGCCAGCCTGCGTCCTGAGTGGGGAGATTGTCGCTGTGAGGAGTTTTTTATGCTAATATTCTGCTAACTGGAGTTTTGTCTGTATTGATTTGTGCCCGGCCGATCTATTATTACGTTGATGGGAAATATATTTTCTAACCTTAATAAATTAGGTTGATTGATACCGTTGAGATTCCGTTCTTCATTGTCTGTCTCGCAGTTTTGTTAGCAAAGAATCCGGGTTCTGCATCTAATTATTATAAAACGACGTTAAGTCTGAGATTTCACGGCGCCGTGAAAAGCTGCAGCGTGGTACACTAAGCTTCCATTATAGTGTCATACAGTGTAGCGCCAACGGGGCAGGAGAGTGTATACAGTGCTGGAGATACGGGACAGAGGGGGAGATGTATCAAACCTCCTAAAGTGGACAATTCAAGAATGTGTCCATAGCAATCAGCTTCTAGCTGTCATTTATCTAGTACATTTAAAAAAGTGACTGGTACAGGCTAATTAGTTACTTTGGGCAACTTCTCCTCTCTCCTCCCTTTCCAAGGTTTGATACATCCCCCCTCTCCTTAGTCTCATGGAATTAACAGTGGCAGTAGGGACCACACCTGCTGCTCTGTCAGTGATTGCAGCCACCGCCCACTGCGCCCTGCATTAACCTTTCCAGTGCCAGTGGGCCGATCATCGTCTGTCTGTCCCCGGTGTGAGTGACATGGGAGAGGCGGGTGGAACGGATCCATCAGTTTAGACGCTTTTTAATGCTAATTTATCAAATAGTTTTAAAAACTTGCAAAATCCCTAAAGCGTTTGGTACTCTGCGACCCCCGCTCATTCCGGGACTACATATAGTTATAATGGCGTAGTCAGATATATTTAATGAGAAATATAGGACCATGCTGTGCGTGTGAACCCTGATTAGATCTGTATTAATTAGAGATGAGCGCCTGAAATTTTTCGGGTTTTGTGTTTTGGTTTTGGGTTCGGTTCCGCGGCCGTGTTTTGGGTTCGAACGCGTTTTGGCAAAACCTCACCGAATTTTTTTTGTCGGATTCGGGTGTGTTTTGGATTCGGGTGTTTTTTTCAAAAAACACTAAAAAACAGCTTAAATCATAGAATTTGGGGTCATTTTGATCCCAAAGTATTATTAACCTCAAAAACCACAATTTACACTCATTTTCAGTCTATTCTGAATACCTCACACCTCACAATATTATTTTTAGTCCTAAAATTTGCACCGAGGTCGCTGTGTGAGTAAGATAAGCGACCCTAGTGGCCGACACAAACACCGGGCCCATCTAGGAGTGGCACTGCAGTGTCACGCAGGATGTCCCTTCCAAAAAACCCTCCCCAAACAGCACATGACGCAAAGAAAAAAAGAGGCGCAATGAGGTAGCTGTGTGAGTAAGATTAGTGGCCGACACAAACACCGGGCCCATCTAGGAGTGGCACTGCAGTGTCACGCAGGATGGCCCTTCCAAAAAACCCTCCCCAAACAGCACATGACGCAAAGAAAAAAAGAGGCGCAATGAGGTAGCTGTGTGAGTAAGATTAGCGACCCTAGTGGCCGACACAAACACCGGGCCCATCTAGGAGTGGCACTGCAGTGTCACGCAGGATGTCCCTTCCAAAAAACCCTCCCCAAACAGCACATGACGCAAAGAAAAAAAGAGGCGCAATGAGGTAGCTGACTGTGTGAGTAAGATTAGCGACCCTAGTGGCCGACACAAACACCGGGCCCATCTAGGAGTGGCACTGCAGTGTCACGCAGGATGTCCCTTCCAAAAAACCCTCCCCAATCAGCACATGATGCAAAGAAAAAGAAAAGAAAAAAGAGGTGCAAGATGGAATTGTCCTTGGGCCCTCCCACCCACCCTTATGTTGTATAAACAAAACAGGACATGCACACTTTAACCAACCCATCATTTCAGTGACAGGGTCTGCCACACGACTGTGACTGATATGACGGGTTGGTTTGGACCCCCCCAAAAAAGAAGCAATTAATCTCTCCTTGCACAAACTGGCTCTACAGAGGCAAGATGTCCACCTCATCATCACCCTCCGATATATCACCGTGTACATCCCCCTCCTCACAGATTATCAATTCGTCCCCACTGGAATCCACCATCTCAGCTCCCTGTGTACTTTGTGGAGGCAATTGCTGCTGGTCAATGTCTCCGCGGAGGAATTGATTATAATTCATTTTAATGAACATCATCTTCTCCACATTTTCTGGATGTAACCTCGTACGCCGATTGCTGACAAGGTGAGCGGCGGCACTAAACACTCTTTCGGAGTACACACTTGTGGGAGGGCAACTTAGGTAGAATAAAGCCAGTTTGTGCAAGGGCCTCCAAATTGCCTCTTTTTCCTGCCAGTATAAGTACGGACTGTGTGACGTGCCTACTTGGATGCGGTCACTCATATAATCCTCCACCATTCTATCAATGTTGAGAGAATCATATGCAGTGACAGTAGACGACATGTCCGTAATCGTTGTCAGGTCCTTCAGTCCGGACCAGATGTCAGCATCAGCAGTCGCTCCAGACTGCCCTGCATCACCGCCAGCGGGTGGGCTCGGAATTCTGAGCCTTTTCCTCGCACCCCCAGTTGCGGGAGAATGTGAAGGAGGAGATGTTGACAGGTCGCGTTCCGCTTGACTTGACAATTTTGTCACCAGCAGGTCTTTCAACCCCAGCAGACTTGTGTCTGCCGGAAAGAGAGATCCAAGGTAGGCTTTAAATCTAGGATCGAGCACGGTGGCCAAAATGTAGTGCTCTGATTTCAACAGATTGACCACCCGTGAATCCTTGTTAAGCGAATTAAGGGCTCCATCCACAAGTCCCACATGCCTAGCGGAATCGCTCCGTGTTAGCTCCTCCTTCAATGTCTCCAGCTTCTTCTGCAAAAGCCTGATGAGGGGAATGACCTGACTCAGGCTGGCAGTGTCTGAACTGACTTCACGTGTGGCAAGTTCAAAGGGCATCAGAACCTTGCACAACGTTGAAATCATTCTCCACTGCGCTTGAGACAGGTGCATTCCACCTCCTATATCGTGCTCAATTGTATAGGCTTGAATGGCCTTTTGCTGCTCCTCCAACCTCTGAAGCATATAGAGGGTTGAATTCCACCTCGTTACCACTTCTTGCTTCAGATGATGGCAGGGCAGGTTCAGTAGTTTTTGGTGGTGCTCCAGTCTTCTGTACGTGGTGCCTGTACGCCGAAAGTGTCCCGCAATTCTTCTGGCCACCGACAGCATCTCTTGCACGCCCCTGTCGTTTTTTAAAAAATTCTGCACCACCAAATTCAAGGTATGTGCAAAACATGGGACGTGCTGGAATTTGCCCATATTTAATGCACACACAATATTGCTGGCGTTGTCCGATGCCACAAATCCACAGGAGAGTCCAATTGGGGTAAGCCATTCCGCGATGATCTTCCTCAGTTGCCGTAAGAGGTTTTCAGCTGTGTGCGTATTCTGGAAAGCGGTGATACAAAGCGTAGCCTGCCTAGGAAAGAGTTGGCGTTTGCGAGATGCTGCTACTGGTGCCGCCGCTGCTGTTCTTGCGGCGGGAGTCCATACATCTACCCAGTGGGCTGTCACAGTCATATAGTCCTGACCCTGCCCTGCTCCACTTGTCCACATGTCCGTGGTTAAGTGGACATTGGGTACAACTGCATTTTTTAGGACACTGGTGAGTCTTTTTCTGACGTCCGTGTACATTCTCGGTATCGCCTGCCTAGAGAAGTGGAACCTAGATGGTATTTGGTAACGGGGGCACACTGCCTCAATAAATTGTCTAGTTCCCTGTGAACTAACGGCGGATACCGGACGCACGTCTAACACCAACATAGTTGTCAAGGCCTCAGTTATCCGCTTTGCAGTAGGATGACTGCTGTGATATTTCATCTTCCTCGCAAAGGACTGTTGAACAGTCAATTGCTTACTGGAAGTAGTACAAGTGGGCTTACGACTTCCCCTCTGGGATGACCATCGACTCCCAGCGGCAACAACAGCAGCGCCAGCAGCAGTAGGCGTTACACGCAAGGATGCATCGGAGGAATCCCAGGCAGGAGAGGACTCGTCAGAATTGCCAGTGACATGGCCTGCAGGACTATTGGCATTCCTGGGGAAGGAGGAAATTGACACTGAGGGAGTTGGTGGGGTGGTTTGCGTGAGCTTGGTTACAAGAGGAAGGGATTTACTGGTCAGTGGACTGCTTCCGCTGTCACCCAAAGTTTTTGAACTTGTCACTGACTTATTATGAATGCGCTGCAGGTGACGTATAAGGGAGGATGTTCCGAGGTGGTTAACGTCCTTACCCCTACTTATTACAGCTTGACAAAGGGAACACACGGCTTGACACCTGTTGTCCGCATTTCTGGTGAAATACCTCCACACCGAAGAGCTGATTTTTTTGGTATTTTCACCTGGCATGTCAACGGCCATATTCCTCCCACGGACAACAGGTGTCTCCCCGGGTGCCTGACTTAAACAAACCACCTCACCATCAGAATCCTCCTGGTCAATTTCCTCCCCAGCGCCAGCAACACCCATATCCTCCTCATCCTGGTGTACTTCAACACTGACATCTTCAATCTGACTATCAGGAACTGGACTGCGGGTGCTCCTTCCAGCACTTGCAGGGGGCGTGCAAATGGTGGAAGGCGCATGCTCTTCACGTCCAGTGTTGGGAAGGTCAGGCATCGCAACCGACACAATTGGACTCTCCTTGTGGATTTGGGATTTCGAAGAATGCACAGTTCTTTGCTGTGCTGCTTTTGCCAGCTTGAGTCTTTTCATTTTTCTAGCGAGAGGCTGAGTGCTTCCATCCTCATGTGAAGCTGAACCACTAGCCATGAACATAGGCCAGGGCCTCAGCCGTTCCTTGCCACTCCGTGTCGTAAATGGCATATTGGCAAGTTTACGCTTCTCCTCCGACAATTTTATTTTAGGTTTTGGAGTCCTTTTTTTTCTGATATTTGGTGTTTTGGATTTGACATGCTCTGTACTATGACATTGGGCATCGGCCTTGGCAGACGACGTTGCTGGCATTTCATCGTCTCGGCCATGACTAGTGGCAGCAGCTTCAGCACGAGGTGGAAGTGGATCTTGATCTTTCCCTAATTTTGGAACCTCAACATTTTTGTTCTCCATATTTTAATAGGCACAACTAAAAGGCACCTCAGGTAAACAATGGAGATGGATACTAGTATACAATTATGGACTGCCTGCCGAGTGCAGACACAGAGGTAGCCACAGCCGTGAACTACCGTACTGTACTGTGTCTGCTGCTAATATAGACTGGTTGATAAAGAGATAGTATACTCGTAACTAGTATGTATGTATAAAGAAAGAAAGAAAAACCACGGTTAGGTGGTATATACAGTTATGGACGGGCTGACGAGTGCCGACACAGAGGTAGCCACAGCCGTGAACTACCGCACTGTACTGTGTCTGCTGCTAATATATAGACTGGTTGATAAAGAGATAGTATACTCGTAACTAGTATGTATGTATAAAGAAAGAAAAAAAAACCACGGTTAGGTGGTATATACAATTATGGACGGGCTGCCGAGTGCCGACACAGAGGTAGCCACAGCCGTGAACTACCGCACTGTACTGTGTCTGCTGCTAATATAGACTGGTTGATAAAGAGATAGTATACTCGTAACTAGTATGTATGTATAAAGAAAGAAAAAAAAACCACGGTTAGGTGGTATATACAATTATGGACGGGCTGCCGAGTGCCGACACAGAGGTAGCCACAGCCGTGAACTACCGCACTGTACTGTGTCTGCTGCTAATATATAGACTGGTTGATAAAGAGATAGTATACTCGTAACTAGTATGTATGTATAAAGAAAGAAAAAAAAACCACGGTTAGGTGGTATATACAATTATGGACGGGCTGCCGAGTGCCGACACAGAGGTAGCCACAGCCGTGAACTACCGCACTGTACTGTGTCTGCTGCTAATATATAGACTGGTTGATAAAGAGATAGTATACTCGTAACTAGTATGTATGTATAAAGAAAGAAAAAAAAACCACGGTTAGGTGGTATATACAATTATGGACGGGCTGCCGAGTGCCGACACAGAGGTAGCCACAGCCGTGAACTACCGCACTGTACTGTGTCTGCTGCTAATATAGACTGGTTGATAAAGAGATAGTATACTCGTAACTAGTATGTATGTATAAAGAAAGAAAAAAAAACCACGGTTAGGTGGTATATACAATTATGGACGGGCTGCCGAGTGCCGACACAGAGGTAGCCACAGCCGTGAACTACCGCACTGTACTGTGTCTGCTGCTAATATAGACTGGTTGATAAAGAGATAGTATACTCGTAACTAGTATGACTATAAAGAAAGAAAAAAAAACCACGGTTAGGTGGTATATACAATTATGGACGGGCTGCCGAGTGCCGACACAGAGGTAGCCACAGCCGTGAACTACCGCACTGTACTGTGTCTGCTGCTAATATATAGACTGGTTGATAAAGAGATAGTATACTCGTAACTAGTATGTATGTATAAAGAAAGAAAAAAAAACCACGGTTAGGTGGTATATACAATTATGGACGGGCTGCCGAGTGCCGACACAGAGGTAGCCACAGCCGTGAACTACCGCACTGTACTGTGTCTGCTGCTAATATAGACTGGTTGATAAAGAGATAGTATACTCGTAACTAGTATGTATGTATAAAGAAAGAAAAAAAAACCACGGTTAGGTGGTATATACAATTATGGACGGGCTGCCGAGTGCCGACACAGAGGTAGCCACAGCCGTGAACTACCGCACTGTACTGTGTCTGCTGCTAATATATAGACTGGTTGATAAAGAGATAGTATACTCGTAACTAGTATGTATGTACAGGCTTGGACTGGCCCACAGGGGTACAGGGGAAACCACCGGTGGGCCCCACTGTCTGGGGCCCACCTCCTACTCTAAGGCTCGGGTTCCAGACTGTGCACTTGAATTATACATTATACATATGTTACCTTATACTGGACTATGATGTATTTTCTATAGTGCATTGCTGTTATTAATCTGGTACATTTTCATGCATGCAGCAGCTGAATTTATTGTATATATTTATGAAGAGTCAAACCAATGAGGTGGCAGGCCACCCCCCCCTGCAGACTGGCCACACCCCTAACATGGGCCCCTACCACTGCATTTTCCCGGTGGGCCCTACATGCCCCAGTCCGACACTGGGTATGTATAAAGAAAGAAAGAAAAACCACGGTTAGGTGGTATATACAATTATGGACGGGCTGCCGAGTGCCGACACAGAGGTAGCCACAGCCGTGAACTACCGCACTGTACTGTGTCTGCTGCTAATATAGACTGGTTGATAAAGAGATAGTATACTCGTAACTAGTATGTATGTATAAAGAAAGAAAAAAAAACCACGGTTAGGTGGTATATACAATTATGGACGGGCTGCCGAGTGCCGACACAGAGGTAGCCACAGCCGTGAACTACCGCACTGTACTGTGTCTGCTGCTAATATAGACTGGTTGATAAAGAGATAGTATACTCGTAACTAGTATGTATGTATAAAGAAAGAAAAAAAAACCACGGTTAGGTGGTATATACAATTATGGACGGGCTGCCGAGTGCCGACACAGAGGTAGCCACAGCCGTGAACTACCGCACTGTACTGTGTCTGCTGCTAATATAGACTGGTTGATAAAGAGATAGTATACTCGTAACTAGTATGACTATAAAGAAAGAAAAAAAAACCACGGTTAGGTGGTAAATACAATTATGGACGGGCTGCCGAGTGCCGACACAGAGGTAGCCACAGCCGTGAACTACTGCACTGTACTGTGTCTGCTGCTAATATAGACTGGTTGATAAAGAGATAGTATACTACTAATATTATATATACTGGTGGTCAGGTCACTGGTCACTAGTCACACTGGCAGTGGCACTCCTGCAGCAAAAGTGTGCACTGTTTAATTTTAATATAATATTATGTACTCCTGGCTCCTGCTATAACCTATAACTGGCACTGCAGTGCTCCCCAGTCTCCCCCACAATTATAAGCTGTGTGAGCTGAGCACAGTCAGATATATATATACATTGATGCAGCACACTGGGCTGAGCAGTGCACACAGATATGGTATGTGACTGAGTCACTGTGTGTATCGTTTTTTTCAGGCAGAGAACGGATATATTAAATAAAACAAACAACTGCACTGTCTGGTGGTCACTGTGGTCGTCAGTCACTAAACTCTGCACTCTCTTCTACAGTATCACAGCCTCAGGTCAATCTCTCTCTCTCTCTCTCAACCCTAATCTAAATGGAGAGGACGCCAGCCACGTCCTCTCCCTATCAATCTCAATGCACGTGTGAAAATGGCGGCGACGCGCGGCTCCTTATAAAGAATCCGAGTCTCGCGAGAATCCGACAGCGTCATGATGACGTTCGGGCGCGCTCGGGTTAACCGAGCAAGGCGGGAGGATCCGAGTCTGCTCGGACCCGTGAAAAAAACATGAAGTTCGTGCGGGTTCGGATTCAGAGAAACCGAACCCGCTCATCTCTAGTATTATATACAGATTGTAGCTACCATAGGTGCAGGGAGTGCAGCTGCTATGGGGCCAGAGCTGTGAGGGGCCACCTTCCCTGTCACAGTTACATGTGTTATATACAGGGGCATAGCTACCATAGGTGCAGGGAGTGCAGCTATGTGCAGGGAGTGCAGCTGCTATGGGGCCAGAGCTGAGAGGGGCCACCTTTCCTGTCACAGTTACATGTGTTATATACAGGGTATAGCTACCATAGGTGCAGGGAGTGCAGCTGCTATGGCAGACCCTCCAACATGACCCGCCCCACTAGGTACAAAATGCTCTGTTTCTGGACTTCCCTCTTAATTTATGATTTCCATCACCTGTGTTGAACTAGTTAAATGATAAGAAAGCTGTTTCTTCACAGGTGATGGCAATAATAAATTAAGAGGGAAGTCCAGAAACAGAGCATTTTGTACCTAGTGGGGCGGGTCATGTTGGAGGGTATGTTATGGGGCCAGAGCTGAGAGGGGCCACCTTCCCTGTCACAGTTACATGTGTTATATTCAGGGTATAGCTACCATAGGTGCAGGGAGTGCAGCTGCTATGGGGCCCAGAGCTGAGAAAGGCCACCTTCCCTGTCACAGTTACATGTGTTATATACAGGGGTGTAGCTACCATAGGTGCAGGGAGTGCAGCTGCTATGGGGCCAGAGCTGAGAGGAGCCACCTTCCCTATCACAGTTACATGTGTTATATACAGGGTGTAGCTACCATAGGTGCAGGGAGTGCAGCTGCTATGGGGCCCAGAGCTGAGAGGAGCCACCTTCCCTGTCACAGTTACATGTGCTATATACAGGGTGTAGCTACCATAGGTGCAGGGAGTGCAGCTGCTATGGGGCCAAGAGCTGAGAGGGGCCACCTTCCCTGTCACAGTTACATGTGTTATATACAGCGTGTAGCTACCATAGGTGCAGGGAGTGCAGCTGCTATGGGGCCAGAGCTGAGAGGGGCCACCTTCCCTGTCACAGTTACATGTGTTATATACAGGGTGTAGCTACCATAGGTGCAGGGAGTGCCGCTGCTATGGGGCCCAGAGCTGAGAGGGGCCACCTTCCCTGTCACAGTTACATGTGTTCTATAAATTTTTCACCATTGGGTGGTACATAGGGGCCCTTACAAACGTTTGCCTATTTTTCTATTCATCTTTAGTAATTTTTGCTCTAAATTATGAGGGAAAAACATTTATCCAGAGAAACAATCCTAAACATTCCGGATAATAGATTCCACCTGACCTTTTTACTGGATTATTGTGAAACAAAAAAGGTTACTTTACAGTATAGTGTAAATTAGAGATGAGCGGGTTCGGTTCATTGAGATCCGAACTTCACCTATTTTACACGGGTCCGAGGCAGCCTCGGATCTTCCAGCCTTTCTCGGTTAACCCGAACGCGGACGAACTTCATCATCCCACTGTCGGATTCTCGCGAGATTCGTATTCTATATAAAGAGCCGCGCGTCGCCGCCATTTTTTTCACTCGTGCATTGGAGATTGAACGGAGAGGACGTGGCTGCGTTCTCTACCTGAAAAGCTCCGTAATCTGTGCTCAGTGTGCTGCAAATATCTGTGCTCAGTGTGCTGCAAATATCTACGTTCTCTGCCTGAAAACGCTCCATATCTGTGCTCAGTGTGCTGCAAATATCAGTGCTCAGTGTGCTGCATTGTGGGGACTGGGGACCACCAGTTTATAATTATAGTAGTACAGTACAGTAGGCCATTGCTGTATCTTGCAGCTCTGTGTCAAGTATACTATCTCTGTGCTGCATTATTGTGAGCAGTATATAGTAGGATAGTGCAGCATTTTGGTGACCAGCAGTATACATATAGTACAGTACAGTAGACCATTGCTGTATCTTGCAGCTCTGTGTCAAGTATACTATCTCTGTGCTGCATTATCGTGAGCAGTATATAGTAGGACAGTGCAGCATTTTGGTGACCAGCAGTATACATATAGTACAGTACAGTAGGCCCTTGCTGTATCTTGCAGCTCTATGTCAAGTATACTATCTCTGTGCTGCATTATTGTGAGCAGTATATAGTAGGATAGTGCAGCATTTTGGTGACCAGCAATATACATATAGTACAGTACAGTAGGCCATTGCTGTATCTTGCAGCTCTGTGTCACTTCTAGTATCCTGATCAGTGCTCAATATCTGCTGCATTGTTGTGACCAGTATGTATACTGTACTGTGCGACGTGTGTTATACACCTGGTGATTTTATACATCCTGTAATCTGTACTGAGCGATGTGTGAGATACACCTGGGGATTATCCACCCTGTATACTGTACTGTGCAACGTTTGTGATAAACCTGGTGATTATACACCCTGTATACTGCACTGAGCGATGTGTGAGATACACCTTGGGATTATACACCCTATATACTGTACTGTGTGATGTGTGAGATACACCTGGGGATTATACACCCTATATACTGTACTGAGCGATGTGTGAGATACACTTTGGGATTATACACCCTATATTATTATTATCCTTTATTTATATGGCGCCACAAGGGTTCCGCAGCGCCAAATTACAGAGTACATAAATAATCAAACTGGAAAACAGCAACTTACAGTTGATGACAATATAGGACAAGTACAGGGTAAATAAACATAGTTACATCAGCAGATGACACTGGAATAAGTATCAGGTGGCAGAAGACTGCTGGGTGTGGTACAGTTGAAGATTATTAAAATAAGACAAAGGATAAGCACATGAGGGAAGAGGGCCCTGGTCGTGAGATCTTACAATCTAAAGGGGAGGGGTAGACAGACATGGGTGACACAGATGGGGTACATAGAGAACGTGGAACAGAGGGTTAGGATGAGATTTGGCTGTGTTTGGTGAAGAAGTGGACCCCCAGAAGGCACAAGTCAATACTTAACATTGCAACATTTTACTGGGCTATGCAGGAGAAAATTTAAAATAGGGGAAAATAAAAATTAAAAAAAAAGAATCGATAACTTCAATACCATTGATTAGAACGAATAATTCCAGTGATTTTGTCATTTTCTTCCAGTGAATTGGACCAATAATACCATTGATTAGAATGAATAATTCCAGTGATTTTGTAATTTTCTTCCAGTGATTTGGACCAATAATACCATTGATTAGAATGAATAATTCCATTGATTTTGTCATTTTCTTCCAGTGATTTGGACCAATAATACCATTGATTAGAACGAATAATTCCAGTGATTTTGTCATTTTCTTCCAGTGATTTGGACCAATAATACCATTGATTAGAACGAATAATTCCAGTGATTTTGTCATTTTCTTCCAGTGATTTGGACCAATAATACCATTGATTAGAACGAATAATTCCTGTGATATTGAGGTGTTTGTGTCGCTTAGCTTAGCCGTCCAGCGACCATAGTGCACCTCTTTTTCTCTATTCTTTGCATCATGTGCTGTCTGGGGCCAATTTTTTTAAGTGCCATCCTGTCTGACACTGCAGTGCCACTCCTAGATGGGCCAGGTGTTTGTGCCGCCCTCTTGGGTCACTTAGCTTAGTCATCCAGCGACCTCTGTGCAAATTTTAGGACTAAAAATAGTATTGTGAGGTGTGAGTTGTTCAGAATAGACTGGAAACAAATGAGTGGAAATTGTGGTTATTGAGGTTAATAATACTATAGGATCAAAGTTACCCCCAAATTCTATGATTTAAGCTGTTTTTGAGGGGTTTTTGAAAAAAAACACCCGAATCCAAAACACACCCGAATCCGACAAAAAATTTTCAGGGAGGTTTTGCCAAAACGCGTCCGAATCCAAAACACGGCTGCGGAACTGAATCCAAAACCAAAACACAAAACCCGAAACATTTCCGGTGCACATCTCTAGTGTAAATACAGTATAAGTAATTGTATAGGCCAGACTGAGTAGCTGCAGCTGGAGTAAGGGGCTAATTCAGGTTGGATCACAAATAGCGCTCCAACTGGAACTTTTATGGTTTCCCCACGGGCGCATGCGCATGCACCCACATTTGCTGCGGGCGCCCCGCAGAAAATGCGTACGCCTTTGCCTGTCAATCAAGCAGAGGCATTCGCGGGGAGGGGGGGCAGCAACGCTCCGTTTCTTAGGCTTAAAAATGGGGGCAGCGGTAGTCAAACAGTGGGCGTGATCAGGTCGGCTGCATGACATCATACGTAGCTGCTGCAATTAAAAAAAATGGTGGCGGCCCACCTGCGACCGCAGCCAGGCTGCGCCGCTAGGAGACTACCCTGTTTTTAGTGATCACGCTGAAATTGCGGTGCAACCAAAATTTCAATGTGGTCTTAGGGGGGAAGGGGAGGGGGGGGCTGGCCTTGCCCTGCGATGGGCGGCCCCCAGCATGCGATCAAAAGGGAATTTGCAATCCTTACTGAATCAGGTCCAGAGTCCTGCTGGGTGGAGTAAGTCCTGTTATGGGGAGTAAGTCCTGTTATGAAGAGTAAGTCCTGTTATGGGCAGTAAGTCCTGTTATGGGGAGTAAGTCCGGTTATTAAGAGTAAGTCCTGTTATGGGGAGTAAGTCTTGTTATGAAGAGTAAGTCCTGTTATGGGGAGTAAGTCCTCTTATGGAGAGTAAGTCCTGTTATGGGCAGTAAGTCCTGTTATGGGGAGTAAGTCCTGTTATGGGGAGTAAGTCCGGTTATTAAGAGTAAGTCCTGTTATGGGGAGTATATCCTGTTATGAAGAGTAAGTCCTGTTATGGGGAGTAAGTCCTGTTATGGCGAGTAGGTTCTGTTATGGGGAGTAAGTCCTGTTATGGGGAGTAAGTCCTGTTATGAAGAGTAAGTCCTGTTATGGGGAGTAAGTCCTGTTATGGGGAGTAAGTCCTGTTATGAAGAGTAAGTCCTGTTATGAAGAGTAAGTCCTGTTATGGGAGTAAGTCCTGTTATGAAGAGTAAGTCCTGTTATGGGGAGTAAGTCCTGTTATGGGGAGTAAGTCCTGTTATGAAGAGTAAGTCCTGTTATGGGGAGTAAGTCCTGTTATGGGGAGTAAGTCGTGTTATGAAGAGTAAGTCCTGTTATGAAGAGTAAGTCCTGTTATGGGGAGTATGTCCGGTTATGAAGAGTAAGTCCTGTTGGATGGAGTAATGTAAGTCCTTTTGGGTGGAACAAGCCCTGTTAGGATGAATAATTCCTGTTATGGGGAGTAATGTCCTGTTATGGGGAGTAAGTCCTGTTATGGGGAGTTAGTCATGTTATGAAGAGTAAGTCCTGTTATGGGGAGTAGGTCCTGTTATGGGGAGTAAGTCCTGTTATGAAGAGTAAGTCCTGTTATGGGGAGTAAGTCCTGTTATGGGGAGTAAGTCCTGTTAAGAAGAGTAAGTCCTGTTATGGGGAGTAAGTCCGGTTATGAAGAGTAAGTCCTGTTGGATGGAGTAATGTAAGTCCTTTTGGGTGGAACAAGCCCTGTTAGGATGAATAAGTCCTGTTATGGGAAGTAAGTCCTGTTAGGTAGAGTAAGTCATTTTAGGTGGAGCAAGCCCAGTTAAAAAAGTATTTTTAGGAGGAGTAAGTCCTTGTAGGCTGGAGTAAGCTATGCTGGGGAAAGTTAGTCCGTTCCCGTGGAATAGTGTAAGTTATTTTAGGTGCAGCAAGCCCTGTTAGGATAGGTAAGTCCTGCTATGGGGAGTAAGACTTGTTAGGTAGAATTAGAGGGGACAAGTCCTTATAATTGTAGTAAGTCCTATTTGGGGGATTAAGTCCTGTTAGAAGTTGTAAATTCTACTGGGTAGAGTATGTTCTTTTAAGTGGAGTAAAGCTAGGCACGCACTTGTACAATCATACTTTCAATGTGATTTTACTGTACTTGTGATTTCACTCACGATCAAAGTGCTGATTTGTGCGTACACACCTTTACTCTCTAACGTGTAATCCACGAAACCCACCTCTCTAAAATATCTGCTGAAAAGACACAAAGGCAGCACTGGTGCTGGAGGACCATCAGCAGAAGCATGGGACAGAATGGTCGAAAATGTGTCCACACTTCATATACTTGTATAACCTGATATTCAGATGTGACCTATTGTCATCCAGAAACATGATTAAAGGGGCGTGCACACTCCATCACAGGTAGTGCAAGTTCTTTGCTTCTGTCTTATAGGACATCTAAGTAAAAAAAGTCCTCTGTGTTCCAAAGGTACATTGTATGGTAACTTAATGAAGGATGTCACAACATATGAGCAGCCCAGGTCTCTCTGAGCTAATAGAGCCACACAGACCCCCAGCGTGCGGACAGTAAATCAAGGCCACAGCTCAGAGACGTGGCCGGTAGACTCATCTCTGCGGAGGATGGACATGAATTTATAAGTTGTTTTCCAGCTATAAATTCTGCTCTTGTTCTGGATTCATCCAGCTGAGGGTGGGAATTTACTGCCCCCTGAGACATACTGAACAATAATTCTACTTTGCTTACAAAATCCTAAATAATCTTTTGACTGCAGATGACGTCTCCTCTGTAAAAACAAAATATCAGGCTGCACTGCCACCTTCCAGCCCAGTTCAGGGATGAGCCCTGGGTTGCCGCAGTGTCTCCTAAATGCTAATTAGTAATACATGTCCAATGCTGGATAATGTTGTGCTGGTCAGTACAGAAGGAGCATCACACACAGGGGTTATTCAGAGTTGTAAGCAAACCAAAATAGCAATTTGGCAAAACCATGGTGGTCATTCCGAGTTGATCGCAGCCAGCAACTTTTTGTTGCCACCCACAAACGCCCTCTTCCTGTCAATCTCCTTGCGATCGGCTGTGCGAATGGATTCTTCGTTAAATCCATCGCTCAGCAACAATCCGCTTTGTACTCGTACGCCGTGCCTGTGCATAGCGATGCATACGCATGCGCAGTAGTAACCTGTTAACTGCGCTGCAAAATACGGCAGCGAGCGATCAACTCGGAATGACCCCATGGTTTTGTCCAATTGCTAACTTTTTGGTTTGGTAACAACTCTGAATAACCTTCACAATCTCCTGATGGAGTAAAGTTAGAGCTTTGCTGACAGGCGCCTCTGTCCGTGGTGCTGATGCGTGGGATCTGAGAAACTCTCCTTGCAGGGCTCCAGCCGTGCTGTGGTATACATAACTGCATGATATCTGGCTTCATCGCCTCCTTCTCTGTTGTTGGTTCTGTACAGAAGAGCAGAATGTGAGGCAGAAGCTTATTGCCCCTTTCCTCCTAGTGCCCCCACTCCTCCCAATACCCCACTGAGGCTCTGCCAAAGGCGTGACCGCATGGACCTGTAGGAGAACATAGGGGGATCACTATCTGCTGCAGGGGTACAATACTGTATGGTAAATAAGGCTCTTTGTGGTAGATGAAGTGGAAATCTGACGGGACATGACCAGAATTATCCAAATGGTTAAGAGTTTCGTGTTGTTAAAAAGAAATTTATTATGCAAGTTCCTGCGTCGTCGCTGGTGAATGCATTGTCAAAACATCGAGAATGTGACTTATTTATTTATGGCAAAGTGCATCTATCAAACAATCGTTGTCCCTCGGTATCTCCATTTGCAGAAGAGGGGACTGGTGGGAGACAAGACGTATCCTGCGCTATTATTTCTTCTAGGTCACATTCTGTCATAGATTTCTCCTGCGCTGTGCACTCTACAGATGCGGGAGGCTGTGATACACTGCACGGAGGAAGCCGCCTGGGAGAGAGCAGAGCTCAGGAACAGACAGTCTGCAGGCTTGCAGCAGGTCCTGTGTGCTAGACACCTTTTATTGGGGCTAATTCTTCAGACTGTTTGGCACCTTTATCTTTTGCCAAAATTGCTTGTCCCTCTGTTTAACAATACTGGAAGAAAGACAACTACCAGCAGCTGCGGTTAGTTCACTAAAGAGGGTTAAATAAGTAACATTTCTGGAGTGAGGTGATTTTGTTGAAAGAAGAGTACATTATTGCACAGTCTCCATATTGTTCCCCCCAGAGTGGCTTCATTCCCTGCACCAAGATGGCCGCCGAACTAAGAACTACACATGCGCGGCGCCATCTTGTCACTGTGTTAGAGTGCTGCAGTCAGAGACAGTAGTCTTCTACTTAGTTCCGGTGAATTCTGCGATTACCTGCCTTCCAAACGCTGTTGCAGGATCCTGCACTGCTACTCACAAGCTACATACACTCACAAACTGGTGACCCGTATGACACTTTAGCACTACTCCAGCTACCAGTGTCTATAACAGTGAGTACGCCTGTACTGTTATTCCTTCAATAAAACACTCCGCTGGTTAAGTAACTGGACTGTTCGTTGCCTTAGAGCATCCGCTGGTGTGTACAGATACTCTGCCACGTTATCAAGCCTGTACACACATATATCTCACAGATTTTCTTGCCGTCAGCACAAAGTGACTTCCAACGTAACCTTGTTTAACAGTGAGTAGACCTCGGAATGTATTCACCGTGGGGCTGATATGTAAAATACTTGTCCCAAGTTCACAGAACTTCAAAACTCCTCTTCCCAGCCTCACAGACGGCCTTTATGCGAGATCCTGCCTTTTATTACAGATAGAGCCTCCTAGTCAGGCTTCTGTCACTTTCAACTTTAAAACTGTTTCAAACCCATTTCTCTATCGTCCTAAGTGGATGCTGGGGTTCCTGAAAGGACCATGGGGGATAGCGGCTCCGCAGGAGACAGGGCACAAAAAAGTAAAGCTTTACTAGGTCAGGTGGTGTGCACTGGCTCCTCCCCCTATGACCCTCCTCCAGACTCCAGTTAGATTTTGTGCCCGAACGAGAAGGGTGCAATCTAGGTGGCTCTCCTAAAGAGCTGCTTAGAGAAAGTTTAGTTTAGGTTTTTTTCTTTACAGTGAGTCCTGCTGGCAACAGGATCACTGCAACGTGGGACTTAGGGGGAAAGTAGTAAACTCACCTGCATGCAGAGTGGATTTGCTGCTTGGCTACTGGACACCATTAGCTCCAGAGGGATCGAACACAGGCCCAGCCGTGGAGTCCGGTCCCGGAGCCGCGCCGCCGACCCCCTTGCAGATGCTGAAGCGTGAAGAGGTCCGGAAACCGGCGGCTGAAGACTCCTCAGTCTTCATAAGGTAGCGCACAGCACTGCAGCTGTGCGCCATTTTCCTCTCAGCACACTTCACTGGGCAGTCACTGAGGGTGCAGAGCGCTGGGGGGGGGCGCTCTGAGAGGCAAATATAAACCTTATACAAGGCTAAAAATACCTCACATATAGCCCATAGGGGCTATATGGAGATATTTAACCCCTGCCTGACTGGAAAAATAGCGGGAGAAGAACCCGCCGAAAAAGGGGCGGGGCCTATCTCCTCAGCACACGGCGCCATTTTCTGTCACAGCTCCGCTGGTCAGAACGGCTCCCAGGTCTCTCCCCTGCACTGCACTACAGAAACAGGGTAAAACAGAGAGGGGGGGCACATTAATGGCTATATATATATATATTAAAGCAGCTATAAGGGAGCACTTAATATAAGGATATCCCTTGTATATATAGCGCTTTGTGGTGTGTGCTGGCAGACTCTCCCTCTGTCTCCCCAAAAGGGCTAGTGGGTCCTGTCTTCATTAGAGCATTCCCTGTGAGTTTGCGGTGTGTGTCGGTACGTGGTGTCGACATGTATGAGGACGATATTGGTGTGGAGGCGGAGCAATTGCCAAATATGCAGATGTCACCCCCCAGGGGGTCGACACCAGAATGGATGCCTTTATTTGTGGAATTACGTGATGGTTTATCTTCCCTTAAACAGTCAGTTGAGGACATGAGGCGGCCGGACAATCAATTAATGCCTGTCCAGGCGCCTCAAACACCGTCAGGGGCTGTAAAACGCCCTTTGCCTCAGTCGGTCGACACAGACCCAGACACGGGCACTGATTCCAGTGACGACGGTAGAAATTCAAACGTATTTTCCAGTAGGGCCACACGTTATATGATTTTGGCAATGAAGGAGACGTTACATTTAGCTGATACTACAGATACCGTAAAACAGGGTATTATGTATGGTGTGAAAAAACTACAAACAGTTTTTCCTGAATCAGAAGAATTAAATGACGTGTGTGATGAAGCGTGGGTTGCTCCTGATAAAAAGTTGATAATTTCAAAAAAGTTATTGGCATTATACCCTTTCCCGCCAGAGGTTAGGGCGCGCTGGGAAACACCCCCTAAGGTGGACAAGGCGCTCACACGCTTATCCAAACAAGTGGCGTTACCCTCTCCTGAGACGGCCGCACTTAAGGATCCATCAGATAGAAAGATGGAAGTTATTCAAAAGAATATATACACACATGCAGGTGTTATACTACGACCAGCTATAGCAACTGCCTGGATGTGCAGTGCTGGAGTAGTTTGGTCAGAATCCCTGATTGAAAATATTGATACCCTAGATAGGGACAATGTTTTACTGTCGTTAGAACAAATAAAGGATGCATTTATCTATATGCGTGATGCACAGAAGGCGATGCGGATTCAAAACGTCACATGGAGGTTTTGCCGTATAAAGGGGAGGAGTTATTTGGAGTTGGTCTATCAGACTTGGTGGCCACGGCTACTGCCGGGAAATCCACTTTTTTACCTCAAGTCACTCCCCAACAGAGAAAGGCACCGACCTTTCAACCGCAGCCTTTTCGCTCCTACAAAAATAAGAGAGCAAAGGGCTTGTCGTACCTGCCACGAGGCAGAGGAAGAGGGAAGAGACACCAACAGGCAGCTCCTTCCCAGGAACAGAAGCCCTCCCCGGCTCCTGCAAAAACCTCAGCATGACGCTGGGGCCTCTCAAGCGGACTCGGGGACAGTGGGGGGCCGTCTCAAAAATTACAGCGCGCAGTGGGCTCACTCGCAGGTAGACCCCTGGATCCTGCAGATAATATCTCAGGGGTACAGGTTGGAATTAGAGACGGATCCTCCTCACCGTTTCCTGAAGTCTGCCTTACCAACCGTCTCTTCCGAAAGGGAGAGGGTGTTGGAAGCCATTCACAAGCTGTACGCTCAGCAGGTGATAGTCAAAGTACCCCTATTACAACAAGGAAAGGGGTATTATTCCACTCTATTTGTGGTACCGAAGCCGGATGGCTCGGTAAGGCCTATTCTAAATCTGAAGTCCTTGAACCTCTACATAAAAAAGTTCAAGTTCAAGATGGAGTCACTCAGAGCAGTGATAGCGAACCTGGAAGAAGGGGACTTTATGGTATCCTTGGACATCAAGGATGCGTATCTACACGTTCCGATTTACCCCGCACACCAGGGGTACCTCAGGTTCATTGTTCAAAACTGTCACTATCAGTTTCAGACGCTGCCGTTCGGATTGTCCACGGCGCCTCGGGTCTTTACCAAGGTAATGGCCGAGATGATGATTCTTCTTCGAAGAAAAGGCGTATTAGTTATCCCATACTTGGACGATCTCCTAATAAGGGCAAGGTCCAGAGAACAGCTGGAGACAGCTTTAGCACTATCTCAAGAGGTGCTAAGACAACACGGGTGGATTCTGAATATTCCAAAATCCCATTTAATCCCGACAACTCGTCTGCTGTTCCTAGGAATGATTCTGGACACGGTTCAGAAAAAGGTTTTCCTTCCAGAGGAAAAAGCCAAGGAGTTATCCGATCTGGTCAGGAACCTCCTAAAACCAGGAAAAGTGTCAGTACATCAATGCACAAGAGTCCTGGGAAAAATGGTGGCTTCTTACGAAGCAATTCCATTCGGCAGATTCCATGCAAGAATATTCCAAAGGGATCTGTTGGACAAATGGTCAGGGTCGCATCTGCAGATGCACCTGCGAATAACCCTGTCACCAAAGACAAGGGTGTCACTTCTGTGGTGGTTGCAGAAGGCTCACCTATTAGAAGGCCGCAGATTCGGCATTCAGGATTGGATCCTGGTGACCACGGACGCCAGCCTGAGAGGCTGGGGAGCAGTCACACAAGGAAGAAACTTCCAGGGAGTATGGACGAGTCTGGAAAAGTCTCTTCACATAAACATTCTGGAACTAAGAGCAATCTACAATGCTCTAAGCCAGGCGGAACTTCTCCTGCAAGGAAAGCCGGTGTTGATTCAGTCGGACAACATCACGGCGGTCGCCCATGTAAACAGGCAGGGCGGCACAAGAAGCAGGAGTGCAATGGCAGAAGCTGCCAAGATTCTTCGCTGGGCGGAGAATCACGTGATAGCACTGTCAGCAGTGTTCATCCCGGGCGTGGACAACTGGGAAGCAGACTTCCTCAGCAGACACGATCTTCATCCGGGAGAGTGGGGTCTACATCCAGAAGTCTTCAACATGTTAATAGACCGTTGGGAAAGACCAATTGTAGACATGATGGCGTCTCGCCTCAACAAGAAACTGGACAAATATTGCGCCAGGTCAAGAGATCCACAGGCAATAGCTGTGGACGCACTGGTAACTCCTTGGGTGTACCAGTCAGTGTATGTGTTTCCTCCTCTGCCGCTCATACCAAAGGTATTGAAGATCATACGGCAAAGAAGAGTAAGAACAATACTAGTGGTTCCGGATTGGCCGAGAAGGACTTGGTATCCGGAACTTCAAGAGATGCTCACGGACGAACCGTGGCCTCTACCTCTGAGAAGGGACCTGCTACAGCAGGGTCCCTGTCTTTTTCAAGACTTACCGCGGCTGCGTTTGACGGCATGGCGGTTGAACGCCAGATCCTAAAAGGGAAAGGCATTCCAGAAGAAGTCATTCCTACCTTGATTAAGGCACGGAAGGAAGTCACCGTGAAACATTATCACCGCATTTGGCGAAAATATGTAGCGTGGTGCGAGGATCGGAGGGTTCCGACGGAGGAATTCCAACTGGGTCGTTTCCTACATTTCCTGCAATCAGGATTATCTATGGGTCTCAAATTGGGATCCATTAAGGTTCAAATTTCGGCCCTGTCAATATTCTTCCAAAAAGAATTGGCCTCTGTCCCTGAGGTCCAGACTTTTGTCAAGGGAGTACTGCATATACAGCCTCCTGTGGTGCCTCCGGTGGCACCGTGGGATCTAAATGTAGTTTTAGATTTCCTCAAATCCCATTGGTTTGAACCATTGAAAAAGGTGGATTTGAAATATCTCACATTGAAAGTGACTATGTTACTAGCCCTGGCCTCTGCCAGGAGAGTATCTGAATTGGCGGCTTTATCTTATAAAAGTCCTTATCTAATCTTCCATTCGGATAGGGCAGAACTGCGGACTCGTCCGCATTTTCTCCCTAAAGTGGTATCAGCATTTCATCTGAACCAACCTATTGTGGTGCCTGCGGCCACTAGCGACTTGGAGGACTCCAAGTTGTTGGACGTTGTCAGAGCCTTAAAAATATACATTGCAAGGACGGCTGGAGTCAGAAAATCTGACTCGCTGTTTATATTGTATGCACCCAACAAGTTGGGCGCACCTGCTTCTAAGCAGTCGATTGCTCGTTGGATTTGTAACACAATTCAACTTGCACATTCTGTGGCAGGCCTGCCACAGCCTAAAACTGTAAAAGCCCACTCCACAAGGAAGGTGGGCTCATCTTGGGCGGCTGCCCGAGGGGTCTCGGCATTACAACTCTGCCGAGCAGCTACGTGGTCGGGGGAGAACACGTTTGTAAAATTTTACAAATTTGATACCCTGGCAAAGGAGGACCTGGAGTTCTCTCATTCGGTGCTGCAGAGTCATCCGCACTCTCCCGCCCGTTTGGGAGCTTTGGTATAATCCCCATGGTCCTTTCAGGAACCCCAGCATCCACTTAGGACGATAGAGAAAATAAGAATTTACTTACCGATAATTCTATTTCTCGGAGTCCGTAGTGGATGCTGGGCGCCCATCCCAAGTGCGGATTATCTGCAATACTTGTACATAGTTATTGTTAACTAATTCGGGTTATTGTTAAGGAGCCATCTTTAAGAGGCCCTTTCTGTTGTCATACTGTTAACTGGGTTTAGATCACAAGTTGTACGGTGTGATTGGTGTGGCTGGTATGAGTCTTACCCGGGATTCAAAATGCCTCCCTTATTGTGTATGCTCGTCCGGGCACAGTACCTAACTGGAGTCTGGAGGAGGGTCATAGGGGGAGGAGCCAGTGCACACCACCTGACCTAGTAAAGCTTTACTTTTTTGTGCCCTGTCTCCTGCGGAGCCGCTATCCCCCATGGTCCTTTCAGGAACCCCAGCATCCACTACGGACTCCGAGAAATAGAATTATCGGTAAGTAAATTCTTATTTTTTCTGACATTGGTGATGAAATACTGCAACCCCCGAGCAATGGCGGCCTCTCTAAACTTTTCATTCTCCCCTCTCTCTTCCTGAGAAGTTACTGAAATATTTTGCCAAAAATAAACATAACGTGAGGGGTTTTTTTTGTTTGTTTTTTGGTGATTATAAGCTACAAAGGAGTTATAGCTGACTTTTAAATTCACCACTATGGGGGAAATTGATCAAAGCTCGGACAGAGAAAAAGTGGAGAGAGATAAAGTACCAATTACTAAACTGATTGGTTGGTACTTCATCTCTCTCCACTTCACCTCTCTCCCATTTTTGATACATCTCACCCTATGTCTTTTAGTTTTCCTTTTGTATTTTTCTAATGTAAATATCAGGGGGTGAATGTATACAATTATTAATCTAAAACATTATTATAGAATAGGAATTGCATAATACAGTATCTATCACTGTGCTATTAATAGCTATCTAATGATCTCACCATTAAGTAGAGTTGTCACTGTTTATCTTCTATTCCCCATTATCCCCTTATCTTCTATCATAGCCCTCATCACAGGGCTTGCATTTGGGTTAGATAATTATTTTACAACTCAGTAAGTTGTGGCCTGGCATGGGATATTTACTGTAGAACATCATTGATGATGGACAGGACCGTACCTGGACTTTTTAGAGCTTTTTGTCATCAAATTGTGGGAATTTGATGGTTGCCGGATATCGGATGTAGCTTTCTGATGCCCATCTGATGGCTAGCTTCTTCTGTGCAGGAGTTGTGGACAGTCGGAAGTGGTATCTGTAGCTCAGCTACTTTGCGCATGCACAAAGCTCTGATAGCTAGTAAGTAGAAATGTCAATGGTTATACTATCGAGTGGTTGCGATGTGATGGCTAGTAGCCATTGCATCATTGGATTTGCTGTTGGAAGCCCAGCAACTTATCTAGGCCAGACTTTCAATGTCCATCCTTACCCCCTCACCATATTAATAGAGAATGGGGAACGCGTGCTGTCTTAATCCAGGTGGCGCTAGGGAGGAGACCCTGGTGTTGTGCCAGAGTCTACTGCACATGCGCAGAACTCCAGGAAAATTGTGCGGTGACAATTTTACCTGCTATTTTTCTCTTGCGCATGCTCAAATCAACGGGATAATGGCCGCCGCTGAGGCTGCAGTCCTCTGAGCTACTGTTATTGGCAAATGCCTACAAGTTAGTACTGTGGTTGTGTAGTGGATGTGTGCAAGAAGGTTAGTCCACACGTTGATTCCAAATCAGAGTAGGTTTTATTGGAGATAACAGGGTATAGGTAATAGAAAATAAACAGCATTCAATATGATAAGGTATCAATCTCTCCTGGACTAAGTACTGAACAGCTGCACAGCACAGTGATGCTCCAATTACACTGTAACAAGCTTGGGCATAGGCAGACACTTTTATAGAGCCAAGTAAACAACATGCACCTACAGTCTAATAAGTCTGACCTTATAAGTTTAGTGACTCAGACATGTGATGTTATTGTGGTTGATGGGTCATGCACAATAACACAGATACTGTATGTGATGTTATTATAGCTGATGAGTCATGCCCAATAACACTCAGTAAAGAGGCAGCTTGTAGTGTTTATCCATTTAACTAAATGTCAGCAACTGTGACATCACAGGCTCCACCCCTTTGTATGAACCAACTAATCCACAATGTGGATTTCTGCTGAGCAAGACTAACAGGGCGTCAGTCACTCTGTGTCTGTTTTGTCAGGAAAGCTTTTCCGTCTTAACATTGCAGCCTGCTGCAGAGAAAAGAGAGCACGGTGGACATAGTATAAACACTCCCGTTATTTCATGTACACTGCCCAACTCTACAGACTTTTATATCATCTAATTTCACGTACTGGCGTTGCTTGCTCTTGAAATAAGTAGCGGCTTGTTGACCATAAAATCACATGTTGAGGTGCCAGTATGTGCGGGATTACAGCTGTGGGTATGCAGGTCATGCACTATATGTCAGTGGGGGTGCCTGACTTATTCATGGCTTTTTATATGATTCCACCAGATGTCACGCTAATGTTGGTTTGATCAATAATCCTCGGTGCTATAGAGAATAGTTCTAAATGACTGAAGTCATCTGATATGAAAGGAGAAGTTTCAGCCAGCAACCACGGTACACTCACTTTCCATCTGTTCACTCCAAAACGCCTCTGAGACTCCTTTCAGGTTTTCAGACTTGAAAAGGGTCTTTTTATTTATCTTCTAACAGCCGGAACCTCTGGGACCCCTTCATGTCTGCAAGGGCCTGCCTTGCGGCTTCACCATCACAGGCCAACCTGACATCCGCCGCAGGGTTTGGTTCAGTAACACGTTCATCACCCACGCTAGGAGGGGGGGACCGTTCAAAGGCTATCCGCTCACTTTTTGTATTGGGCGAAACAATACTACAGTACCTTGAAAATGCTTCGCTAGGGACTGCAGAGAGATATTAGGGGGTTGATACATACTAACAATAAGGACTGGATTAGGGAAGACGAGACCAACATTCCTTTATCCATCAGACCCAAAATTCATGGCGTCCTCTGTTTAGAATAAGGACCCCTACATCTTCATCAGTAAGAGGCGGAAAACCTCCTGACTGATGGCGTTTTGAGGCAAGATGTATGAGGATGTATCTGTACATTGGCCCTCATTCCGAGTTGAGCACTCGCTAGCTACTTTTTGAAGCTGTGCAAACGTATAGTCGCCGCCCACGGGGGAGTGTATTTTCGCTCTGCAAGTGTGCGATCGCATGTGCAGCCGAGCGGGACAAAAACGTTTTTTGCAGTTTCTGAGTAGGTCTGAACTTACTCAGCCGCTGCGATCACGTCAGCCTGTCCGGTCCCGGAATTGACGTCAGACACCCGCCCTGCAAACGCCTGGACACGCCTGCGTTTTCCCTACCACTCCCAGAAAACGGTCAGTTGACACCCACAAACGCCCTCTTCCTGTCAGTCTCCTTGAGAACGGAATGGAATCGTCGCTAGAAGCATTGCACAGCAACAATGCTGTTTGTACCCGTACGACGCGTGTGCGCATTGCGGTGCATACGCATGCGCAGTAGTAACCTGATCGCTGCGTTGCGAAAATCGGCAGCGTGTGATCAACTCGGAATGAGGCCCATTGAGCGCACTTTTATCGCCACCTCAGAATAGAGATTACAGAAGACAGTTAACGGAAAACTGTTTAATTCTGTCCTAATCTTTTTTTCAGGAAGCAACATTTTTCAAATTATACATATATATATATATATATATATATATATATATACATACACACATTTTTTTCTGACATAGAACTAATTCTTTCATTTCCACTACACATGCGTGACTCACACATGCACTTATCCCCCCAGACTACCCGTAGAGCTGAAAGTTAACCCTGACTGCTCTGGGACAGGATCATCACTGGCGACGGGGGTACTAATTAAAGGGTAGATGCTAGAATCAAGTGGGCTAAGGGACCTTTTCCGTAAGGGGGAGGAGTTACGATGCAAGGGGGAGGAGCTAGGCCAGCGGGATAGTTCCTCTACTATCCACGCCACCAACTATTACCTTTAGTAATTAGGTGGTGAGCGGAGCGGAGCGAGCCACCGTGCCCGAAGCGCGGCGAGCGAAGCGAGCCCGCGAGGGTACTTTTCGGGTACCCTGTTCGCCCGTAGCTCCTCCCCCTGGTGACGTAGCTCCTCCCCTCAATACGTCACAAGGTCCCTTCAGCCCCTCCAATATAGAACCAACCCTAATTAAAGGGCCTGGGCTTGTTGGAAGGGCCTGACGGGGGCCCGGTTCCACCACCTCCGCTTATACTTATCTTGCTCCAGGAGGTAGGTCTCTCCTCCTCTGCAGCGCCATCTCCTCAGTGACATCTTTGGGAAGATGGCACCAGACAGTCAAAGCAAAGTTTCTAGTATCGTCCAAGAGTCTTTGCTTTCTAGTGCACATGCGCCATGTTCCCACTGAGAATATGGTGCTTCCTGAGGAGGAGGCACCCACTTCCCAGATCAAGCGTGTATGTCTGGGGTGCATGAGAAACTTCATTCGTGGCACTGCGGCTCCGCCCGCGCGGAGCAGGGCCAATCTCTGCATCACTGTGCGGCAAAAGTGGCGCCATAATACTGCCATTCGGTGCAAACCATAACAAAAGTCGTGCCCATTTCACTGGGGAGGTAGGTGGGGGCCAGGGGTCTGGCTTACTCTTCCCGGAGCACAGAACTTCCCCTAGTATAGGAGTCTCTCAGACATTTTTCAGGGGAGAAGGCAGGTGTGTCTCCAGCAAGTCTTGTTTCCTGATAACTGAATGTACATACATGGACGGAAACACATGTATCACCAGCATAAGGCTCAGCGTGGTTTCTTCAAGCTCTTCATTCACCGACTTTAGATGTTGTTCCTGGAATAGTGTCATGGAGAGACTTCTGCTGCCCTTTGGAGAGGCGGCCGAGCCAGGGAGACCAGCCCAACTACCTGGAAGAACCAGGGTAAGTTCCGGCATCATCTGCTGGAGAAAACAACAAGATGGAGGGAAGTGTTTGTAGGAGCCTTGGAGGATGCGGTGGCATCTGGTGCCCTATCTATGTTTGTCTATGGGGCCTGGGCTTGTTTCTATCACTTAACAACATGTGCTACAATGTGGAAAAGCTTTTAGGTAAATCCAGGATGAGTAAGTACCAGTGTACCCCCGGGGGAAGGGAGTGATGTACAGAGGCACAGAACGAGGTCACAATAAAAAAGTAAAAATACAGCTGGTGAGAGTCAGCGGTTCGGAGGGATGGGGGGGGGGAGGGGGGCTGTGTATGGTTCGTGTGAGGGGATCTGTGCAGCGGAGATTTAGGTGCAGAAGTAAAAGGAACTCTCAGGAGATTGCTGTAATGTGTCCTCTTATGGCTCCAGTGTTTCAAGGTAGAGATTTCACCTCGTCTTCACCTCCTGTTTAACTGATGAAAAGCTCTTGCAATATAACAGTATTACAGTACTGTGGCTGTCTGCATGTGTGTACAGGTCAGCGGGTACCTGGGCAGGGTCACAGTATATTAAGCCCTTCTCTGCCGAACCTGGGAATACAATTTCCATAGCAGGAGGAGGGCAGTAAACGTGCCCCATCCAGGCTTGGACTGGCCCACAGGGGTACAGGGGAGACCACAGGTGGGCCCTATTGCCTGGGGCCCCACCTTCTGCTCTAAGGATCAGGTTCCAGACTGTGCACTTGAATTATACATTATACATATGTTACCTTATACTGTACTATGGTGTATTTTCTACAGTGCATTGCTGTTATTAATCTGGTACATTATCATGCATGCAGCAGCTGAATTTACTGTATATGTTTATGAAGGGGCCCAGACGTTGCACTCTCTAATGGTTAGTCAAACCAATGAGGTGTCAGGCCACCCCCCCCTCTGCAGCCTGGCCACACCCCTAACATGGGCCCCTACCCCTGCATTTACCCGGTGGGCCCTACATGCCCCAGTCCGACACTGGCCCCCATCTCCCCCATACCAGCACAAGTACACATGGGGGCAGTGGCGTAACTAGAAATTTTTCTCCCCCAAGCCAAAATATTCTCTGGCGCCCCCCCCCCCCCCCCCCCATAATTGGCACTAGTAAAGCGATGAATCTGCGTGTGCCGAAAAAGGGGCGTGGCTTCGTTGAAATGGGTGTGGCTTCATATAAAGGGGCGTGGCATTGCAGGAAACGACTACCTTGTACCCCAGTTTTGCAACCTGCACGCCCAGACGTTGGCCACCACAGGAAAGAAAAATAATCCTGATTCATGCCCCTTACATTATTTGTCATTTTTCCTCCTTATAGTAATGCCCAGTATACATTATGCCACATACTGCAATGGCCCTTAGCCATTATGCCACACACAATAATGCACATGACACAGTATGCACACACCGTAATGCCCCCGACACATTATGCCACACACCGTAATGCCTGTGACACATTATGCCACACACCGTAATGCCTGTGACACATTATGACAGGAATCGCAATGCCCGTTATACATTATGCTACACACTGCAATGCCCCTGATACATTATAGCACATACAATGCCTGTGACACATTATGACACACACCGCAATGACCCTGAGACATTATACCACATACCACAATGCCCGTGATATAGTATACCACACACCGTAATGCCTGACACATTATGACACACACCGCAATGTCCGTGATACATTATGCCACACACTGCAATGACTCTGACACATTATACCACATACCACAATGCCCGTGATATAGTATACCACACACCGTAATGCCTGACACATTATGACACACACCGCAATGTCCGTGATACATTATGCTACACACTGCAGTGACCCTGAGACATTATACCACATACCACAATGCCCGTGATATAGTATACCACACACACCGTAATGCCTGTGACACATACCGCAATGCCCGTTATACCCTATGCCACACACCGCAATGTCCATTATACATTATGCCACACTGCAATGCCCCTGAGACATTATACCACATACCACAATGCCCGTGATATAGTATACCACACACACCGTATTGCCTGTGACACATACCGCAATGCCCGTTATACCCTATGCCACACACCGCAATGTCCGTTATACATTATGCCACACTGCAATGCCCCTGAGACATTATACCACATACCACAATGCCCCGTGATATAGTATGCCACACACCGAAATGCCTGTGACACATTATGACACACACCGCAATGTCCGTGATACATTATGCCACACACCGCAATGCCCATTACACATTAAGTCCTACAGTAAGGCTTCTAATTACTTTTAAATTACCTGCTCGTTGCCAGGGGTTTCATGCTCTTGGTTCCATGCATGGTGCCAGGGGTTTTCATGCTCAGGGTGTCATGCTCGTTGCCAGGGGTTTCATGCACTGGGTGTCATGCTCGTTGCCAGGGGTTTCATGCACTGGGTGTCATGCTCGTTGCCAGGGGTTTCATGCTCTTGGTTCCATGCACGGTGCCAGGGGTTTTCATGCTCAGGGTGTCATGCTCGTTGCCAGGGGTTTCATGCACTGGGTGTCATGCTCGTAGCCAGGGGTTTCATGCACTGGGTGTCATGCTCGTTGCTAGGGGGTAATGCTTGTTGCTAGGGCTGTGCTCCCAGTGCCACATATGCCCCCAGTGTCAGATATTCCCCCACATTGCCAGGTACACACATGACCCCAATGCAAAGATGCCCCCCCCCAAGTGCCAGGTACACATATACCCCCCAGTGCCACATATGCCCCCTCAGTGCCACATATGCCCCCCCAAGTGCCAAATATGCTCCCCCTCCCCCAGTGCCAAATATGCTCCCCCCAGTGCCAGTTACAACTCACCCCCGCTCCCCGCTGTTTTGTGAAGGAGGGACACAGAGGGCACAGCGCGCGCCTCTCCTGTGTCCCTCCTGCGTCTCCGGCGTGTCTGTTAAATGAAGTGCTGGTTCGTGAGCCAATCAGAGCTCACGAACGGGCACTTCATTTAATAGACCCGCCGGAGACGCAGGAGGGGCACAGGAGAGGTGTGCGCTGTGCCCTCCGTGTCCCTCCTTCACAGCAGCGGCTAGGGCGCCAGCGGAGGGTTGGAGGGAGACAGCAGATTGACATGCGGACGGCTCGTCCGCATGTCAATCTGCTCTGTGCTAAATCAGTGGCGTCGCCCCCCGCAGCCCTGCGCCTCCAAGCCACCGCGAGGGCTGCGGGGGCAGTAGTTACGCCACTGCATGGGGGCATCCTGGAATGAGAGAAGAGTAATCCTATCTGTTAAATAATATGCCCCCTTTGTAGTTACTGTCTGGTGATCGGGTATGAGTGCCAACATTTTTTAAACGGCATACTGTATCTTGCTGCCCTACCATATTATCTCTGCACATTGTCTGCGTTCAGAAGAAGGCCGTGAAAGCTAGTAATATAAAAAAAAATGCAATTTCATATTGAAGTGCAGATTTCATAATGCAAACCTACATATAGAATCCAGATTTTTCCTGTTTGGAGAGCGGGTTTAATAACAAAGCTCAAAAGTATTTGTGGTGTTTACCTACTAAAAAAATACACATGCTTTTAGTTTACTTGCTTAGAATTTCAATTAAAAAAAAAACGTTTTGCCCTTTTAGGACGGAATTTCTTTTGTAGTATGAGAAGAAACGTTTTGCCCTTTTAGGACGGAATTTCTTTTGTAGTATGAGAAGGAATAAAGAATATTTGTAGGTACTGCCCAAAACGATTATTAATGACCAGGGCCATAACGCGGTGTGTGCGGCTGGTTCCGCAGTCAAGGCGCAGTGACGAGTGGGCAATTTGCCTCTGCCCTTCTGCAACCTTTTCCAGCTTGCCGGGTGCTTGTAGATGCACCTTGCTACATAGAACGGCACAGAACGCATCCTTAGGACATGCCCAGCACCCATTTACCTGTTCCCTGCGCTTATTCTATGGTGCCATGTTTACGTGTGCCAGGGTGAGGGCGCCAGCCCAGGAAGCCTCTGCACACTGCCTACAGACGGGTGGTCTTCAGTATGCCGAATGCCGGGATCCCGGCGCACAGTATACCGGCGTCGGGATCCCCACACCCGGCATACGACAAATATTCTCCCTCGTGGGGGTCCACGACCCCCCTGGAGGGAGAATAAATAGCGTGGCGCGCCACCGTGCCCGCAGCGTGGCGAGCGCAGAGAGCCCGCAAGGGGCTCATTTGCGCTCGCCACGCTGTCGGTATGCCGGCGGTCGGGCTCCCGGTGCCGGTATGCTGGTCGCCGGGAGCCCGGCCGCCGGCATACCATACTACACCCCTACAGACTGCTAATTTGTGGTCAGAAATGGAGGGACTGCAGCAGACACAGAGATACTGTATCGCCTGCAGTCCTTTCATGTTAACTCCTGGGAATGCTTAATATTTGTGGCTACCCCCAAAAACAGCTGCAGCTTTTGTCTAATAGATATGCTCCTTTATACTTTATCGAAGACAGAATATATTGTAGAGGCGACGGCTCTCACTCCCAACAGACAGATGACAGTGGTAAAAGTGATCAGGATAAAATAAAAGAGATGCTCTGGAGCAGAAGGGAGGGTTATACAGGGGTCAGGGGCTGCTGAACAATACCCTATAGAAAAGCCGTATGCATATAAACGTGTTCTATCGAGTGCGATATCGCCTGGTAATGTGTATTTGCCTAGTCCAATAAAATCATGTTTATCTAACAAGGAGAAGGGGGTGGAAACATCTTGTTATAGCTAGAGATATGCATTTCGGTTTTCCATGGAAATTGAACACACGCGAACTTCCGCATAATTAACATTTTGATCCAAGTCCCGGTATCGGTCTTCCCACCAGGCTCGGATCCGAAAATGAGGCAAAACGTCATCTTCCCAGCATCGGATCTCGTGTGTTTTGGATTGCATTAAAGTGCCTCCCTTATGATTCGGGCACAATTTCACACAGGACATCGGAGGGAGAGAGTGGGGGAAGTGATTGGGAATCACATTCTTTTGTTAATATTAATAACAGTCAAAGTCAGTAAAGGAGGCATGAGGCACTGTGTCATTGTGGGACTGTGGGCTGCAACACTCAGAGGCACTAAATGCCACTGTGAGGATCTTAGGACTAGTAGGGCTGGAGCACAGTGTTGTACTTGTTGACACTAAGCTTAAAGTCAGTAATTGCCATTAGGAGCATTGTGTTTATCTTAAGGGGGCACTGTGTGGGCACTGTCATTTTTTTTTTCAAATGCCTTTTAGTTGCGCTGTTTAACATAAAGGGTCACTGTGTCATTAAAAAATATAACATTGGCACTGTGTACTGTGGGTTGCAGCACTGTGTTAAAAAATAACTTTCATTAGGTGATACAGTACCACTACTAAAGTCGCCAGTGTGTAAAAAATAAAACATGTGTGTGTTCAGGTTTAGGCACTGTGTTAAAAAATAATGTTCATCAGGTGCCACCATTCCTAGATGCGCTGTGAGTCAATATGGATCAGTTGATAGTAGAGCAGGAGCAGCAACCCAGTACTAGTGCTGTAGCTGCTGCCAGTGATGATGATAGTACTTCAACATCTACTAAAGGTAGCCTAGGGCACACAAAGTTTAAGAAAGGGCACATGAAATCTAAATGTTTCACAATGTTAAAGAAAACTGCCGAAAAATTGAAAATTGCCAACTTGCCATACACCACACGCAGTGGCAAGAAAAGACTCAGACCATGACCTGTTTGTGAGTGGTGGTCCTGCTAGTACTGTTTCCTGAACTAGAAGAATGCCTATTGTGGAAGCCGGGGACAAACACAGTCAGACATCTTCATCTGTAATCTCGTATGATGATGCAACACCTTCTCGCTCTAGTCAATGTGTCACTGTCACCTGTAAACAGGCAAATCAGTGCAGAAAAAAACAGGCGTAGGCATATATATAAAAATTATTTTTACTAAAATTTTTATAATGTGAAAAAGGTGTTTTTTAGTATCACCTGGATATACTAAAACGCAATTGGAGGAGAATTAGCAAAATTCTCCTTCAAGCCCTTAAATTTAAATTCCAGATTACAAGTATGGAAAATGCAATCTTATTGAATTTACTTTAAAAAAATGTGAAAAAACAATGGTGGGAGCCCTGTGACAATAATGCTATATCCAGATAGCGTTATCCTGGTTTCCCTCTGGTTCCCAAACTCCTGCACAGTCTTCTCTGTCTGCTGGCAGTGGAGGCTGAGTTTGGATACAACCCTTGTGATCAGCCATGTGTGTCTGATAGACCACAGGCTGATCACTGCGTGAAAAAAAAGTTAGAAAAAATTATAATACTTACCTGCACCCAGGGACTGGTGATCTGTGATCCAGTGAAGTCAGCCAGTCATCTGATCGCTTCACGAAAAATACCCTGAAAATTACAGTAAGTGGATTCGCAGAGGCAGAGCTTTCTCACAAGCTCTTTCCCTACATGTGGTGATTGATACATCTCTGTGATATATTCAATTATCGCATTGCAGATTTGGTCATATTTATCACATCCCATCTGCACCTGAGATGAGGATTGTGATAAATATGCACCTAAGGCTGAAGAACAAAGTGTGTGTTCACAAACTTCACAAATCCCGGAGGAGAGTCTAGGGGTGTGTGAGTCTCTCATGTCTGATACTGTACTCATAGAGAAGCCTCCTTCCACCATTTCTGCACCCTTTTCAAATTTGCCGATCAGTAGCAGTACAAATAAAGATGGTGGGGTAAAAATTGTTGACTGTTATGGAAGTGCAACAGGATGAGGGGGATATTTATGTATCTGATGCTAATGAGGATGTTGTTTGTGTAAGTCAGTCACCAGTGGTAGCAGTTCTTGCCTGTGATAAAAAGAAGGCCATTGTCATGATTGGGTATAAGACCGAAAAAAGCCACCTCTTATGTGTGGAAATATTTTTACCAAATCCTGAAAACATTTGTGAAGGCATCTGTACCATTTGTGAAGGCAAAGTTAGTAGAGGTAGGAATGTTAACATTCTAGGCAACTCTCCCCTGTTCATTTGCAGCAAGTTCATGAAATTAATTTATCCAAATCTGAAATAATGCTGTAAAATAATAAGCAGTACAGCATCAGGTACCAGTAGTTTTGATCAGCACATGCAATCTCCACTGCAAACACCCTTATCATCAACCTCCTCATTAATGGTCGCAGGTAGTCCTTTCAAAATATTGTTTTGTGGCATCCAAACAAACCAAGCACTTCAGCCACAAAAATGGCAGTCCCTGTCGCTGAAGTGCTTGGTCTGTTAAACTGGGCATGTCCTTTTTAATGTCCAACTGTAAAGGTGTGTGGGAGGTCCAAGGAAAATTACAGCTGCGATGTGGTCAAAATTGACTGGAAACAAGTGGAAATTAATGTTATTGAGGTTAATAATACTGTAGGAACAAAAAAACAAAACAAAAAACAAAACATGGAGATTCGCGCACATCTTTAGTTATAACGTAGGAGAGACTCAATTTAAATCACTTTTCTGCTCATCATCTGTGAGTCACTTTGCTGTTCCTCAGGTGCCAAAATGCGCTTCTTAAACTGGCCAGGTAATGGTAGATTGTTATTTGCAGAGCATCTGTCACCTGCGCCGTGGTCGTAATCTAGAGTCATAAGATGTGGCCGCAGTTTCGTGCATATTACTTACTATATAAAAATGCATAAATACCAACAGCCCCAATCTTTTTTTTTTTTTGTGTGTGTATGCAGAACTACTTTTTGCCAACAGAATGGGGTGTGGAATTCTACAAAAGGGGTATTATCTTACCAGTAATAGGTTTAATTTGTTATGCAATAAGCCAGGTTCAGAGATTTTCCCATGTCAGTAGCATTGTAACTTTAACATACATTTGATTTTAGAAAGTGTTTCAGGCTTTAAATAGACCCTAAACTATTGGTTGGATACATCCTCCAGCCGATGAATCTAGCAATTACACTGTAGATCACTGTTCACACCTAGCCCCCCCCCCCCCCCCCCCCCGCCCCCGCGCATTCAGGTCGCCTGGCCGTCTTCAGATATTTTGACAAAATAAAGTAAATGTCACAGAGTTCCCTCCAGATGACAACGTGTCTGTGAAATAGCAGCGAGAGTTGGGCATAGATGGAAACCTGAATAACTCTTGCAACTAGGACACGTCCTTAAGCTGTTGTATTGTGGGAAGATTATCACACCACAATAAGATTCATATTAGAGCCCTTGGATATGATAAAGTCATTATGGTGAAGAGAAGGCCAGAAATAGCACCTGTCCTGAATGGTGAACTCTGCAAGCAGATTTACTAGCACCACCGTCAGGAACCAGTCCTACAACAAGAAGGTTGGTAATGTAATCAGCTGTCCCTTATTGCTTAATAAGACAAATACAAATGGCTAATACAGTACCCCCAATTCCTAGCTACTGCCCCTCCCACATACAGAATCTACCACCACAGCAGATGCCACTAAAATGGGCCACACTACAGCAGGGAGCGCAAAGTGATAGAATCAGGAAAGAGGCGTAGGGGGAGATGTGTCAAAGCTTGGAGAAAGATAAAGCAGAGAGCGATAAAGTACCAGCCAATCAGCTCCTAATTGTCATTTTTCAACATTGCAGTTAGGAGCTGTTTAGCTGTTACTTTATCTCCGTCCACTTTATCTCTCCATAGTTTGATACATCTCCCCCTTGTTATTACTATAACATTACCTGTTGCCGTTGGGCTGGTCCTGACTGCGCAAGCTGCATGCAGATCTGCAGAACTGTCTCAGTGCGAGCGAGGGTTCCCTGTATATAAATAATACACCAAAGCCGGCGCTGACAGATCAAGCACCAGATGTTTTACCCAGCGCAGGGGAAAAGTGACTCTGTTATAGCTGATAAACTTCTGTTTCTGATGCCTGTGACTCGCAGTGTTAGCAGAATAACAATGGACATGTATTTGGAACGTTTTAGATCCGTAAAAGGTGCAGCGAGGAATAAGCTCTGCGAGAAATGCCAAGGGTAGATCTGATCCCCTGTACTCCCCCGAGCCGCCCGCAGATTGACAGCTGTGCCATATTGTTCTGCCCAGATTAGATTGAGATCACCGGAGTAATTGCACTTTGGAATATGACCGGAATGTGAAGCACAGGAGCCGGGTGCAGGGAGCTGAGCTGGCAGCTTTCCGCAGCACAGATAGCTGCAAACTTTCAGGTTAATTAAAAAGAGTTTGTGGAATAGCCGTAGCACACGGGGACAGGAAACGCGTAAAACACAGTAGCACCATTATAGCGCCACTGCTCATAGTGTATATGATGTCTTATTGCAGTGGATGGATGGATGGAAGGGTGAGTGGGAGAAAGGAAGGAAGGAAGGAAGGAAGGAAGGAAGGAAGGAAGGAAGGAAGGAAGTGAGGGAGGAAGGAAGGAAGGGAGTGAGGGAGGAAGGAAGGAAGGAAGGAAGGAAGGAAGGGTGGGTGGGTGGAAGGATGGATGGATGGATGGAAGGAAGGGTGGGAGGAAGGAAGGGAGGGAGGAAGGAAGGAAGGAAGGAAAGAAGGAAGGGAGAAAGGATGGATGGATGGAAGAGTGGGAGGAAGGAAGGAAGGAAGGAAGGTAGGAAAGAAGGATGGAAGGGAGGGTGAAAGGAAGGAAGGAAGGGTGGGAGGAAGGAACGAAGGGTGGAAGGGTGGGAGGAAGGAAGGAAGGAAGGAAGGAAGGAAAAAAGGAAGGAAGGGAGAAAGGATGGATGGATGGAAGAGTGGGAGGAAGGAAGGAAGGAAGGAAGGAAGAAGGAAGGAAGAAGGAAGGAAGGAAGGAAGGGTTCGATGACTGTTGTATATATATTATAAAGTAGAGATGTGCAGAGACCCTCAGTGTTTTGGTTTTGTTTATCGGTATTGTTAAAACCAACCTCAAGTGTTTTGGTTCAGATTCGGATTTGGTTTTGGATTTCTTGAAAACTGATAAAAGCCGCTAAAATCATAATTTGGACTTATTTGGGTTCCTACAGTTTTATTAATATCAATAACATTCCTGTACAGTCAAAAGGGATCTGAGCCACATACATACATACATACACACACGAACACACACGAACACACACACACACATACACACACACACACACACACACACACACACACACACACACACACACCCATACCTCCCAGCAGTCCCATCTTTTCTGGCTGACCCACTGGGGGGAAGTGGGGGGGGGGGGGGGGGGGGGGCGTGGCAGTTGGAAGGCTCCTTGTCACTCACTGGTCTGCTAAGTGGTGATTAGATGGTGTCATTCCCACAAAGCCATGCCCCCTTTTGCAGAGATCACACCCCTTTTGGGGAGCGCGCACCTTCTGTGTGCAAGAAGTCCCGACTTCATGCTTCAAAATGTTGGGAGGTATGCAGTCACACACATATAAACATGCATATATATATATATATATATATATATATATATATATACCTGTATAATAAAACAAAAACATAACATGCGCAGACGATTACAATGAAATTTGTGTTTGTTTCCCTTTAAATCTGGGATTGTTAGAATTTACACAGGAGTTCGATTTGTATTGTTATTTTAGTTTATTTTTTTTACCAATTAAGTCACTGCAGATTTCTTTGTTCCCCAGCAATTAAGCCATTTTCTGTGCTAGAAAAACACATTGATGTAGGTTTAGGCGGAAAATAGGTCTTATGTAATGCTCCGTAATGAGGCTCTCAGCTCCCGTGATGAAGTGTCTCAGCTCCATTCTATACAGCTCTCCCTTCTGTGCTTAGCATGTGACATACGTGAATAGGGGATCATTAGTGATATGAAGCATTGAAGGAGTAAGGGCAATATGCTGGATATTATATATATTCCTTGTATGAATTAATGGCTTTATCTGTGTCAAAACATGACTTACAGTATCTCTAGAGATGAGCGGGTTGGGTTTTACTCGGATTTACTCGGTTCTCCAAACGGCATCTTATTGGCTCATGGATGTCACGTGTTTTGGATAGCCAATAAGAAAAATCCGGATAAACCCGAACTGGCGTTAATTCTGGCATTACATCCGAACCCGCTCATCTCTACTTATCTCTCAAGTTGCTGTTTTGTTTCTTAAAAAACATAGTCTCCATGTTTTTTTACTTTCACTTATTTTTGTCTGTTTACCTCTTTGTACTTAAAATGTAAGCTCCACCTACTTTCTTAGCGCAGTTAAGATGCGACCAATGAAAAGCACTAGATACAATATACTTGTTTTGTACAGACTGTCTCATATGAGGACTATTTTAAAATTGGGTGTTGGATCATTATTTCCACTTAAGACCATTGTCAGAAATAGAATAATTATTTTTTTAACAGATTTGCCCTAGAACTATTTAGTTGCTTCCAAAACATTTACAGGTTGCATTGTCTGATGTATTTTAATTGGTAATGGGCTGCAAGCTACAAGGTTTGCAGCCTCAGTGGTGTTGCAGTACCTCTGAGGCCCCTGCTCTTCGGGGGTGTGGCCTTTTGTGACAATTAATGCTCCCTCCACTCCCTCCCCTTCTCCCCCATTGGATTTCCAGCCCACGCACAGATTGATTGTTTCACAGTGACATCTGGTGGATACAAGAAGTACTGCACATATCGCATCAGTGTATTTCTCTAGGCTCCCATATATAACTGCCACCCCTCCCCATTTATACAACTCCCACTGATAACATGGTAGGAATTTCCCCATTCCCTGTAAGTTAGAGGAAGAGTAATAGGATGGGAAATTGCACGGGCTGGCATGGGAAATAAACACGCATTTTTCACTATACGTCACGATCAGGTAGGTCTTTTTGGCTACTTATTGCGTTGAGGACATATGAACAATGGGGAAGTGTTAATTGAATAATCCATGAGAGGGGACCCAGATTTTTAGTTTTTCACCCCCATGCTCTGACGCCTGTTTCCGCATAATACGACGATGCGTTAAATGACCGTGTATTGGGGAAGGAAGGGCCTGAAACACAGATAGTGGGGGTGCTCTGTCTTTGCTTCGTGCTGGAAACATTTGTAGAACCTAAAGAGTTTATTAATAATAATAATATGAGCTGTTGAGCTATAAACAGGCAAATTCCTTTTCTTTCCAAAAAAAAAAAAACTCCACTGTGAAATTACACAAATCAAATGCCGAGGCAGCCACATTAAAATAAATGAGTTTATAGCCATGAATTGGAAATTATACAATGAAATCCTTTTTAGAAATGAGCTTTTAGTTATTAAATATGAATCATTTCATAGAAGCGGTGCATATTTAGCTTGATTGAAGCCCTCTGGTTATTTTTACAAATGATCAAAATTGGACAAAACACAAATTATTAAGGAAGCAGAGTCCGGTATAACTCAGATCTCATATTTTACTAGATGTTGTCCTCTCAGTCATTACACTGTAGACCAGTGAGAGCGACGAGGTATGACGGAAGGGCTCAGTGTCCTTAAATCTTACAGTATCATCAATATTAAATATCCCTTCATTTGCGTCCGCAAATGCAGCGCCGATAGGTGCTGCAGGATATACCAGGCTCCAAAATGCAGAGCATTCTGGAGCTTGGCGTTATCCTACAGTAGCCTATGGGCTGCTAATTTGCATTTTCCGACAGCCCCCCGTGTCATGCGCCGGCGTTACTTTATCTCACTGCTTCCAGTTCTTCACTAACATGAAAATATTAATTTTCACATTGCCAGTTTGGGCAAAAACTATTTATCACATCTGCATTAAAAATGCAGATTGCGATAAACATGCCCCTTGGTTTAGTTTAGTTACAATGAGAGGGTTAGCATCGGGGTTTGTCTTCCGCTGAGGATCAGGGTTTGTCTTCGGCTGAGGGTTAGGGTTTGCCTTATTTTGAGGGTTAGGGTTTGCCTTAGGCTAAGGGTCAGGGTTTGCCTTAGGCTGAGGGTTAGGGTTTGCCTTAGGCTAAGGGTTAGGGTTTGCCTTAGGCTGAGGGTCAGGGTTTGCCTTAGGCTAAGGGTCAGTGTTTGCCTTAGGCTGAGGGTTAGGGTTTGCCTTAGACTAAGAGTTAGAGTTTGCCTTAGGCTGAGGGTCAGGGTTTGCCTTAGGCTGAAGGTTAGGGTTTGCCTTAGGCTGAAGGTTAGGAATTGTCTTAGGCTAAGGGTTAGGGTTTGCCTTATTTTGAGGTTTAGGCTTTGCCTTAGACTGAGGGTCAGGGTTTGCCTTAGACTGAGGGTTAGGGTTTGCCTTAGGCTGAGGGTCAGGGTTTGCCTTAGGGTGAAGGTTAGGGTTTGCCTTAGGCTGAAGGTTAGGCTTTGCCTTAGGCTGAGGGTCAGGGTTTGCCTTAGACTGAGGGTTAGGGTTTGCCTTAGGCTGAGGGTCAGGGTTTGCCTTAGGGTGAAGGTTAGGGTTTGCCTTAGGCTGAAGGTTAGGGTTTGCCTTAGGCTGAAGGTTAGGGTTTGCCTTAGGCTGAAGGTTAGGGTTTGCCTTAGGTTGAGGTTTAGGGTTGCCTTAGGGTGATGGTTAGTGTCAGGGTTTGTCTTAGACTGAGGGTTAGAGTTTGCCTTAGGCACAGGGTCAGGGTTTATCTTAGGCTCAGGGTCAGGGTTTGCCTTAGGCTCAGGGTCAGGGTTTGCCTCTAGCTGAGGGTTAGGGTTTGCAATAGGAAGAAGCATAGGTTTAGCATTATGGTTGGGGATAGAGTGACAGGAAAAAGATACAGTGATCATTGCAACAGTGTCAGCATTGCAACAGTGTCGACATGCTGAATGTCAGCATGGTCAATGTCAACATTATGAACATGTTGACGTGCTCAGTGTCAACATAACAACCATGTCAATATTGTTGTATCGACCTGATGATTGCCAGCATTTTGGCCGGCGACACAATATACCACACCCAGTCATGGCAGACAGTGACAACTTCTCCATAGATGTGATATAGTCACACACTCTCCGATGCCGGAATCCTCATCTGAAAAATGACAAATAATGGGCATGATGTATCAACAGTTATTTGCGCTTAAAAAAGAGATAAATGTAACTTTTCGATACTTTTCACATTTGTTTTTGCTAAGGTGTACTTTTTGGATTATTTTTCAAACTTTTCCAAAATCTGTTGAAAATGAATGGGAACCTTATGTAGCATTGGTTTTTCGTGTAAATTGTCTGAAACTTTTCATAACTATTTTTCGGCAGCTTTTACCGGCGAGTTCTGCAATAGGCCATGATTGTTTTGTAGTTACACCTGTAGAATGTTTTTACTAAAAATATATGCTTAAATTATTATTTTTTTTTAATTATACATACAGATGGAGCCATGCTAGTTGTGGCTCCGCCTGTGCCTGGGTGCGCCTAACGCCGAGAGCGTCTCACTAGAATGGGAGAGGGTCTCCGTCGCACGCCCGGATGGAGATGCTCAGATTGGGAGCGTATCTGTGCACTCCTGGCGTGACTAGGCGGATGGATCACCTAGTCACGCCGGGAGTGCACGCCTGCGATGGAGCCGTTTTGTGTTTGCTGATGGCTTATTGAGATGGGAAGGTCCTGATGGACCGGAACGTTGCTATATCACTTCAATACAAATATTGAGAAGCCTTGCATTTATATCATTTGTGGGTATGAGATAAAACCATTCTGAAGCATATCTAAACTTGGAGAGTGACTATTTTTTGAACATTATGGGGTATATGCAATTCACGGCGAATCGCGGCAATTTTTCGCCGTTTTTTAATTTGACTCAATTCGCCAGGTGAATTCCGGCAGGTGGCTGCCGGAATTCACCATATTCAATGAAAAACGGATTCGCCAGAATCGCGGGCGAAAATCGGCCGATTTGGCGGATTTTGCCGCGATTTTAAAAAACGGGAAAAAACGGGAAAAACCCGGAAAAAAAAATGGCGTGGGGTCCCCCCTCCAAAGCATAACCAGCCTCGGGCTCTTCGAGCTGGTCCTGGTTCTAAAAATGCAGGGGAAAAATTGGGCAGGGATCCCCCGTATTTTTAAAACCAGCACCGGGCTCTGCGCCTGGTGCTGGTGCCAAAAATACGGGGGACAAAAAGAGTAGGGGTCCCCTGTATTTTTAACACCAGCATCGGGCTCCACTAGCTGGACAGATAATGCCACAGCCGGGGGTCACTTTTATGCCGTGCCCTGCGGCCGTGGCATTAAATATCCAACTAGTCACCCCTGGCCGGGGTACCCGGGGGGAGTGGGGACCCCTACAATCAAGGGGTCCCCCCCCCAGCCACCCAAGGGCCAGGGGTGAAGCCCGAGGCTGTCCCCCCCCATCCAATGGGCTGCGGATGGGGGGGCTGATAGCCTTTTGTGATAATAAAAAGATATTGTTTTTTCCAGTAGTACTACAAGTCCCAGCAAGCCTCCCCCGCAAGCTGGTACTTGGAGAACCACAAGTACCAGCATGCGGGAGAAAAACGGGCCCGCTGGTACCTGTAGTACTACTGGAAAAAAAATACCCAAATAAAAACAGTACACAGACACCTTGATAGTAAAACTTTATTACACACTACCGACACACACATACTTACCTATGTTGACACGCCGACTGCCACGGTCTCCGACGATCCGAGGTACCTGTGAAAAAATTATACTCACCTTCCAGCGTCCAGAGGTAAATCCAGGTCCAGAGATAATCCACGTACTTGGCAAAAAAAAAAAACGAACACCGATCCACCGGACTAAGAAAAGAGTCCCATGCTTTCACATCAGACCCCTTTCTCCCGAATGCCGGGACATCACGTGACTCCTGTCACTGAAGTCCCTTCAGCCAATCAGGAAGCGCTACTTCCGTGGCGCTCACCTGATTGGCTGTGCACTGTCTGTGCTGTGACAGCGCATCGCAAAGCCGCTCCATTACTTTCAATGGTGGGAACTTTGCAGGTAGCGGGGGGGTTAACCCGCGGTCAGCGGCTGACCGGCGGGTGACCTCACCGCTAGCCGCTAAGTTCCCACCATTGAAAATAATGGCGGAGCTGTGCGATGTGCTGTCTGAGTTCAGACAGCGCACAGCCAATCAGGTGAGCGCAACGAAGTTGCGCTTCCTGATTGGCTTTAGAGACCTTTAAGTGACAGCTGTCACTGACAGGTCTCATTCGTGGAAAGGGGTCTCATGTGTCAGCATGGGACCCCTTTCAGTCCGGCATGGAGCGGGTGTTCGCTTTGTTTTTTTGCCAAGTACGTGGATGTATCTCTGGACCATGGCTGAGGTGAGTATATTGAACTTTTCTTTTCAGGTATCCGTGGATTCTACATGGAGAAGAGGACCGATGTCGGCGTGTGAACATAGGTAAGTATGTGTGTGTCGACGTATGAAATAAAGTTTTACTGTCGACGGTGTGTGTGTCCTGTTTTTATTTGGGTATTTTTTTCCCAGTAGTACTACAGGTACCAGCGGGCCCGTTTTTCTCCCGCATGCTGGTACTTGTGGTTCTCCAAGTACCAGCTTGCGGGGGAGGCTTGCTGGGACTTGTAGTACTGCTGGAAAAAACAATATTCTTTTCATTATCACAAAAGGCTATCAGCCCCCCCATCCGCAGCCCATTGGATGGGGGGGGACAGCCTCGGGCTTCACCCCTGGCCCTTGGGTGGCTGGGGGGGGACCCCTTGATTGAAGGGGTCCCCACTCCCCCAGGGTACCCCGGCCAGGGGTGACTAGTTGTATATTTAATGCCACGGCCGCAGGGCACGGCATAAAAGTGACCCCCGGCTGTGGCATTATCTGTCCAGCTAGTGGAGCCCGATGCTGGTGTTAAAAATACGGGGGACCCCTGCTCGTTTTGTCCCCCGTATTTTTGGCACCAGCACCAGGCGCAGAGCCCGGTGCTGGTTTTAAAAATACGGGGGATCCCCTTTCAATTTTTTCCCCGCATTTTTAGAACCAGGACCAGCTCGAAGAGCCCGAGGCTGGTTATGCTTTGGAGGGGGGACCCCACGCCATTTTTTTTAAGGATTTTACCGTTCCAGCAATAAAAAAAAAAAAATATATATATATTTTAAAAAAAATATAAATAATATTTGTGCCTCCCCAAAAAAAAAAAAAAAGTACCTAATCCCTTCTAATATAAATAGATATGCTATTCCTAAAAAAAAAAACACCAAAAAAAACATGTTTAAAATTTTTTTTATTGTTTTCACCCTCCAAAGTGTGGCGGATTGAAAATGACGAATTTGCTGTCTAAAAGCACTGCTGTCGAATTTCCAAACTTGAATTGAATATGCTTTGGTCGAATTGCAGCACTTGTATCATTGCAGAAAAGTCGAATTTGCAAAAATTCGAATTTCAAAAAGTCGAATTTTGAAAGTCCGTTTTTTGGTCGGAAAGCACTGAATTGCATAGGCGAATTTTTTTTTTGGTCGAAAATTACCCGAAATTCGACAATTTCGGGAATTCGACCGCAATTGCATATACCCCTATATATACAGGTTGAGTATCCCATATCCAAATATTCCGAAATACGGAATATTCCAAAATACAGACTTTTTTGAGTGAGAGTGAGATAGTGAAACCTTTCTTTTCTGATGGCTCAGTGTACACAAACTTTGTTTAATACACAAAGTTACAAAATATATTTGCTGAAATGACCTTCAGGCTGTGTGTATAAGGTGCAAATATAACATAAATGCATTCTGTGCTTAGACTTAGATCCCATCATGATGATAACTCATTATGGTATGCAATTATTCCGAAATACGGAAAAATCCGATATCCAAAATACCTCTGGTCCCAAGCATTTTGGATAAGTGATACTCAACCAGTATATATATATATATATATATATATATATATATAACAATTTTACCCTTATCTTGCGCTTCAACAAAGGCATCACCTCTAGAATAACCCCTTTGCTAGAACAGGGTTCAAGAGATAGAGATAGAAACAAATTCAGAGGGTGCACATAGTTGGTCTAATTTAAAATTCAGAATTCAACCAGCAACCTAATATAATAAAAATTTATTGTACAATTTAACATTCAATAAGCATGGTAAAACAGATAAAACAAATCCAAACAAGCCCCTATTTTAGGGGACTGCCTTTCTTAGAAGAGATATTCTCTCAGTCACCAACGCGTTTCATCCTTATGTGGACATCATCAGTCACTTGCTCTTTTGGAGGAGACACACTTACATCCTGCTTGAGATCCATTCATACAATATTGCCGATTTACAAATAGAGATTGTGGTTGCCGGTCAGACAATACTGCTAAATTCCTAACACTAAACCACACTAGGTCCATAGATATTCTGTATATGGGCAGAAAGAATCTTGATCATTGATTCCTCCCTTAGATCTGTTCCACTCCGCTTGGAGCTTCATTTAAATTTTTAGCAGTACCCCTGCATCCATTCCTACTGGGGGTATTCCTCATTTCTGAGGATCAATCATTTATGGATGACACCTACAACAGATTTACCTCTTTAACTCATTTCCCCTGATGAAGTCCACATAAGGATGAAACGCGTTGGGTACTGAGACAGTATCTCTTCTAAGAAAGGCAGTCCCCTAAAATAGGGGCTTGTTTGGATTTGTTTTATCTGTTTTAACATGCTTATTGAATGTTAAATTGTACAATACAAATTTTTATTATATTAGGTTGCTGGTTGAATTCTGAATTTTAAATTAGACCAATTATGTGCGCCCTCTGAATTTGTTCAATAGTTCTGTTGGAAGTAAACAGCAGACACTACTAAAGCCAGAGGAATTTCATCTTAGTAACAGGATGTTCTTATCAGTCATTTGAATAACCAATAGAATTGTCTTATTAAAAGTTCCCTCCCCTTTCCTTGTTTTCTTATAGCGTCCCCTAGTAAAATGGCTATCCTTTTCTGCTGTAGGTCGGGTATGTGCTGAACGCCACCAAGGAACTCGCTCTGAAACAGACCATGCGCACTTCATTTGGTTTTTTCGAAATGCAATAAAACCACCAAACAGTAGATTGCGATATTATCGCATTTCTGGGCTTTTATCGTAATCACATTTTAAATTTAAAAAAAATTATACATACTTAGAAAAAAAAAAGTCACGAAAAAGACACGATAAGTGACGGAAAAAAATGTAGTAACTCATTGCATTTTTTATACATTAGCCCCAATATCATCATCTGGCTTCCTTATTGTTAATTTTAGGTTATTTAGTTATCTTTAATGTATTTTTATAAACATAATATAAGAATAATAATAATAAAAGCCACATTTTTAATGCTCCGCAGACGTTCCCTTAGCTGACACCTTCACACATGGCCACTATAAAGCTCCGGAGGCGGCATAGTCTGTTTATGCAGAAAAATTTCCAGCAATTTACTCTGGAAAGACTTTCAACGCTAAAATAAGCAAAATCAGCGAGATGGTTTTCGGTGGAGTAAATGGGGAATGGAAGTGGAAAAATGCAATTTTGACATTTCATAAATAGTTTCTTCAGTGGTTTTAATGCTTTATAAATAGGAAGAGCAAAATTAATGGTTTGTATGCTGGAAACGGGTATCTGCAGAAATTAAAGTTTGCTCACTTTGAGTTAAGAATCCGCAGTTTCCGCATGATTTTATGTCTCCCACCTGTCTAACGTATGCAGGAGACGTCACAGACAACAGCTGCAGAAGGCTAATTAACAGTCCTCATCAAGCCCCCTATGTACCAAGCCTGGCCCCATAGGTTAACACCCTCACCAGATGGCTCTAATGGCTTTGGGGGTCATTCCGAGTTGATCGCTCGCTAGCTAGTTTTAGCAGCCGTGCAAATGCTATGCCGCCGCCCACTGGGGAGTGTATTTTAGCTTAGCAGAAGTGCGAACGCTTGTGCAGCCGAGCTCTGCAAAAACAATTTGTGCAGTTTCTGAGTAGCTCTGAACCTACTCAGCACTTGCGATCACTTCAGCCTATTCGTGTCCGGATTTGACGTCATACACCCGCCCAGCGAACGCCCAGCCACGCCTGCGTTTTTTCAGACACGCCTGCGTTTTTGCAAACCCTCCCTGAAAACGGTCAGTTGACACCCAGAAACGCCCTCTTCTTGTCAATCTCCTTGCGGCCGTCAGTGCGACTGAAAACTTCGCTAGAACCTGTGCAAAACCACTAATGCCTTTGTACCCGTACGTCGCGAGTGCGCATTGCGGTGCATACGCATGCACAGAAATACAGATTCTTTTAGCCTGATCACTGCGCTGCAAACAACGGCAGCTAGCGATCAACTCGGAATGACCCCCTTTGTGACTATGGAGGCTTCCTCGCATGTGAGGGATCTTGCAATCCCTCTCCCGCTGCCTCTGTCCTTCTCCGGATTTCATGGAAGTATCAGATCCTGAGGGGTCTGCTGAAAATGCTAACTACTCCGTGTATGTGTAAGCTTGTATTTTGCAGGGGCCGCCAGCTGGGGCATTTTAAGACCGGAGTATGCCTCCGAGCGGGGGGTGGGGGGTGGTCACACAACGAGAGCGGTGTGGCAGCATTCTCTACCAGCCTCCCAACCTGCAGTCAGACAGTGAATGGCTGTCGGGAACTCGGGATGCAGATTGGTGGATAGCTGGAGCTATCCACCAATCAGAGTGCTGACAACTGCTCACTGTATGGAAGCATGTGGAGAAACGGCACGGGACCGCAGGACGGGGCATGTTATGATTTTTTTTGTATTGGTTCCCATGAAGACACAGATGTCTAACAAGCTGCTTTCCAGTGAGCACTCTCCCCCTTAATCCCAATCCCTACCCCTGTCGACATTTCAGATGCTGACATTGTGATCATGTCAACATTCTGAGGATGTTTACATGGTGCACGCAGGGCCGGTTCGAGCGCTTGCAGCGCCCCGGGCAGGCAATGGGGGCGTGGCTTCATACAGGGGGCGTGGTCAGTTACGCCCCCTGTACAGTATGAGCGCTGCTGAAATGATGTGCGGTGCGCGATGATGTCATCGCGCACCGCACAGCAAAGGTCCTCTCCACGAAGGGAAACTAGATGCTACACGTCTAGTTCCCTTCATGGAGAGGATCTTTGCTGTGCGGTGCGCGATGACGTCATCGCGCACCGCACAGTAAAGGTCCTCTCCACAAAGGGACACTAGACGCTAGGCGTCTAGTTCCCTTTACAGCGGGGGGCAGCAGGACAGACCGGGCAGCCGGGGGCACAGCAGCAGCGGATCTTACCATGGTGCGGCGCCCTCCAGAAGGCGCCGGTTCCCTCCGGAAGGCGACGCCCCGGGCAAAAGTCCTGCTTGCCCGTGGCAAGATCCGCTACTGGGTGCACGTCTACATGTTGAACCCTGTCAACATTCTAGTGCACATATTGTGGTGACGACAATATGACTGTAGACATGGTAACCGTGACCAGATGGCGGGGGCGCCAATATGCATTTAAGGGGATCCAGTCTCTAGGTTGACAGTAACTAGGTCAACAGGGTTTTTATGTCGACAGGGTTTCTAGGTCGACATGTTCTATGTTGACAGGTCAAAACATCGACATGAGTTTTTCACAATTTTTTTCCTTTTTTTTTTTACCTTTTCATACTTAACGATCCACGTAGACTACAATTGGGAACAGTAACCTGTGCTGAGCACAGCGGTAGCTGAGCGAGGCACCTTGCCCGAAGTTCGCATGCAAGGGGACACGGTGCACTAATTGGGGTTCCCCAGAGCCGGATTAACGGCGGGGCAGAAAGGGCAGTCGTCCCAGGGCCCCCACACAAGTGGGGCCCCCACACACTGTCCTCACAACTGCAAAAAAACATTGAAGTAGGAGTACAGCATTTACCTGTCTCCTCTCCGTCCTCCTCGGCAGCTGAGACGTTCCATTACAGCTGCGGCCGCCGAGGAGCTTCACTCACAGCAGTGTGAAGTCTCGCGAGATTTGACATTATCTCGTGGGACTGCAGTGAGTGAAGCTCCTCGGCGGCTACAGCTGTAATGGAATGTCTCAGCTGCCGAGGAGGACGGAGAGGAGACAGGTAAATGATGTACTCCTACGCTAATGTTTTTTTGCAGTTGTGAGGACAGTGTGTGGGGGCCCCACAAATTTGTTGCCCAGAGGTCTCCACAGACCTTAATCCGGCCCTGGGGTTCCCGGTCACTCTACGAAGAAAACAACACAAAAAAACATAAAAAACTCATGTCAACCTTTTGACCTATCGACCTAGAACTAGAGATGAGCGGGTTCGGTTTCTCTGAATCCGAACCCGCCCGAACTTCATGTTTTTTTACACGGGTCCGAGCGACTCGGATCTTCCCGCCTTGCTCGGTTAACCCGAGCGCGCCCGAACGTCATCATCACGCTGTCGGATTCTCGCGAGGCTCGGATTCTATCGCGAGACTCGGATTCTATATAAGGAGCCGCGCGTCGCGGCCATTTTCACACGTGCATTGAGATTGATAGGGAGAGGACGTGGCTGGCGTCCTCTCCGTTTAGAAATTAAAATAGATAGGAGAGTGAGAGTGAGACACTTCATTTACTTACTGGAGCTTAGGAAGAGTTATACTAGTGACTGATGACCACTGACCAGTGACCTGACCACCAGTGCAGTTTTATAATTTATTATTATAAAATAATCCGTTCTGTTCTTGTTCTCTGCCTGAAAAAAACGATACACAGTGACTCAGTCACACTCACTTACCATATCTGTGCTCAGCCCAGTGTGCTGCATCATCTACGTATAATATCTGACTGTGCTCACACAGCTTAATTGTGGGGGAGACTGGGGAGCAGTTATAGGTTATAGCAGAAGCCAGGAGTACATATTAAACAGTGCACACTTTTGCTGCCAGAGTGCCACTGCCAGTGTGACTGACCACTGACCACTGTGACCAGTGACCTGACCACACTGACCACCAGTATAGTATATTGTGATTGAATGTCTGCCTGAAAAAGTACACTCGTCGTGTGACTTGTGTGGTGTTTTTTTATTCTATAAAAATTAAAAAACTCATTCTGCTGACAGACAGTGTCCAGCAGGTCCGTCATTATATAATATATACCTGTCCGGCTGCAGTAGTGATATATATATATTTTTTATATCATTATTTATCATCCAGTCTATACTAGCAGCAGACACAGTACGGTAGTTCACGGCTGTAGCTACCTCTGTGTCGGCACTCGGCAGTCCATCCATAATTGTATACCACCTACCCGTGGTTTTTTTTTTTCTTTCTTCTTTATACATACTACATCTCATTATCATCCAGTCTATATTAGCAGCAGACACAGTACAGTACGGTAGTCCACGGCTGTAGCTACCTCTGTGTCGGCACTCGGCAGTCCATCCATAATTGTATACCACCTACCCGTGGTTTTTTCTTTCTTTCTTCTTTATACATACTACATCTCATTATCATCCAGTCTATATTAGCAGCAGACACAGTACAGTACGGTAGTCCACGGCTGTAGCTACCTCTGTGTCGGCACTCGGCAGTCCATCCATAATTGTATACCACCTACCCGTGGTTTTTTTTTCTTTCTTCTTTATACATACTACATCTCATTATCATCCAGTCTATATTAGCAGCAGACACAGTACAGTACGGTAGTCCACGGCTGTAGCTATCTCTGTGTCGGCACTCGGCAGTCCATCCATAATTGTATACCACCTACCCGTGGTTTTTTTTTTCTTTCTTCTTTATACATACTACATCTCATTATCATCCAGTCTATATTAGCAGCAGACACAGTACAGTACGGTAGTCCACGGCTGTAGCTACCTCTGTGTCGGCACTCAGCAGTCCATCCATAATTGTATACCACCTACCCGTGGTTTTTTTTTTCTTTCTTCTTTATACATACTACATCTCATTATCATCCAGTCTATATTAGCAGCAGACACAGTACAGTACGGTAGTCCACGGCTGTAGCTACCTCTGTGTCGGCACTCGGCAGTCCATCCATAATTGTATACCACCTACCCGTGGGTTTTTTTTTCTTTCTTCTTTATACATACTACATCTCATTATCATCCAGTCTATATTAGCAGCAGACACAGTACAGTACGGTAGTCCACGGCTGTAGCTACCTCTGTGTCGGCACTCGGCAGTCCATCCATAATTGTATACCACCTACCCGTGGTTTTTTTTTTCTTTCTTCTTTATACATACTACATCTCATTATCAACCAGTCTATATTAGCAGCAGACACAGTACAGTACGGTAGTCCACGGCTGTAGCTACCTCTGTGTCGGCACTCGGCAGTCCATCCATAATTGTATACTAGTATCCATCCATCTCCATTGTTTACCTGAGGTGCCTTTTAGTTGTGCCTATTAAAATATGGAGAACAAAAATGTTGAGGTTCCAAAATTAGGGAAAGATCAAGATCCACTTCCACCTCGTGCTGAAGCTGCTGCCACTAGTCATGGCCGAGACGATGAAATGCCAGCAACGTCGTCTGCCAAGGCCGATGCCCAATGTCATAGTACAGAGCATGTCAAATCCAAAACACCAAATATCAGTAAAAAAAGGACTCCAAAACCTAAAATAAAATTGTCGGAGGAGAAGCGTAAACTTGCCAATATGCCATTTACCACACGGAGTGGCAAGGAACGGCTGAGGCCCTGGCCTATGTTCATGGCTAGTGGTTCAGCTTCACATGAGGATGGAAGCACTCAGCCTCTCGCTAGAAAACTGAAACGACTCAAGCTGGCAAAAGCACCGCAAAGAACTGTGCGTTCTTCGAAATCCCAAATCCACAAGGAGAGTCCAATTGTGTCGGTTGCGATGCCTGACCTTCCCAACACTGGACGTGAAGAGCATGCACCTTCCACCATTTGCACGCCCCCTGCAAGTGCTGGAAGGAGCACCCGCAGTCCAGTTCCTGATAGTCAGATTGAAGATGTCAGTGTTGAAGTACACCAGGATGAGGAGGATATGGGTGTTGCTGGCGCTGGGGAGGAAATTGACCAGGAGGATTCTGATGGTGAGGTGGTTTGTTTAAGTCAGGCACCCGGGGAGACACCTGTTGTCCGTGGGAGGAATATGGCCATTGACATGCCTGGTGAAAATACCAAAAAAATCAGCTCTTCAGTGTGGAGGTATTTCAACAGAAAAGCGGACAACAGGTGTCAAGCCGTGTGTTGCCTTTGTCAAGCTGTAATAAGTAGGGGTAAGGACGTTAACCACCTCGGAACATCCTCCCTTATACGTCACCTGCAGCACATTCATAATAAGTCAGTGACAAGTTCAAAAACTTTGGGCGACAGCGGAAGCAGTCCACTGACCAGTAAATCCCTTCCTCTTGTAACCAAGCTCACGCAAACCACCCCACCAACTCCCTCAGTGTCAATTTCCTCCTTCCCCAGGAATGCCAATAGTCCTGCAGGCCATGTCACTGGCAATTCTGACGAGTCCTCTCCTGCCTGGGATTCCTCCGATGCATCCTTGCGTGTAACGCCTACTGCTGCTGGCGCTGCTGTTGTTGCTGCTGGGAGTCGATGGTCATCCCAGAGGGGAAGTCGTAAGCCCACTTGTACTACTTCCAGTAAGCAATTGACTGTTCAACAGTCCTTTGCGAGGAAGATGAAATATCACAGCAGTCATCCTGCTGCAAAGCGGATAACTGAGGCCTTGACAACTATGTTGGTGTTAGACGTGCGTCCGGTATCCGCCGTTAGTTCACAGGGAACTAGACAATTTATTGAGGCAGTGTGCCCCCGTTACCAAATACCATCTAGGTTCCACTTCTCTAGGCAGGCGATACCGAGAATGTACACGGACGTCAGAAAAAGACTCACCAGTGTCCTAAAAAATGCAGTTGTACCCAATGTCCACTTAACCACGGACATGTGGACAAGTGGAGCAGGGCAGGGTCAGGACTATATGACTGTGACAGCCCACTGGGTAGATGTATGGACTCCCGCCGCAAGAACAGCAGCGGCGGCACCAGTAGCAGCATCTCGCAAACGCCAACTCTTTCCTAGGCAGGCTACGCTTTGTATCACCGGTTTCCAGAATACGCACACAGCTGAAAACCTCTTACGGCAACTGAGGAAGATCATCGCGGAATGGCTTACCCCAATTGGACTCTCCTGTGGATTTGTGGCATCGGACAACGCCAGCAATATTGTGTGTGCATTAAATATGGGCAAATTCCAGCACGTCCCATGTTTTGCACATACCTTGAATTTGGTGGTGCAGAATTTTTTTAAAAACGACAGGGGCGTGCAAGAGATGCTGTCGGTGGCCAGAAGAATTGCGGGACACTTTCGGCGTACAGGCACCACGTACAGAAGACTGGAGCACCACCAAAAACTACTGAACCTGCCCTGCCATCATCTGAAGCAAGAAGTGGTAACGAGGTGGAATTCAACCCTCTATATGCTTCAGAGGTTGGAGGAGCAGCAAAAGGCCATTCAAGCCTATACAATTGAGCACGATATAGGAGGTGGAATGCACCTGTCTCAAGCGCAGTGGAGAATGATTTCAACGTTGTGCAAGGTTCTGATGCCCTTTGAACTTGCCACACGTGAAGTCAGTTCAGACACTGCCAGCCTGAGTCAGGTCATTCCCCTCATCAGGCTTTTGCAGAAGAAGCTGGAGACATTGAAGGAGGAGCTAACACGGAGCGATTCCGCTAGGCATGTGGGACTTGTGGATGGAGCCCTTAATTCGCTCCACGGGTGGTCAATCTGTTGAAATCAGAGCACTACATTTTGGCCACCGTGCTCGATCCTAGATTTAAAGCCTACCTTGGATCTCTCTTTCCGGCAGACACAAGTCTGCTGGGGTTGAAAGACCTGCTGGTGAGAAAATTGTCAAGTCAAGCGGAACGCGACCTGTCAACATCTCCTCCTTCACATTCTCCCGCAACTGGGGGTGCGAGGAAAAGGCTCAGAATTCCGAGCCCACCCGCTGGCGGTGATGCAGGGCAGTCTGGAGCGACTGCTGATGCTGACATCTGGTCCGGACTGAAGGACCTGACAACGATTACGGATACGGACATGTCGTCTACTGGCACTGCATATGATTCTCTCCCCATTGAAAGAATGGTGGAGGATTATATGAGTGACCGCATCCAAGTAGGCACGTCAGACAGTCCGTACTTATACTGGCAGGAAAAAGAGGCAATTTGGAGGCCCTTGCACAAACTGGCTTTATTCTACCTAAGTTGCCCTCCCACAAGTGTGTACTCCGAAAGAGTGTTTAGTGCCGCCGCTCACCTTGTCAGCAATCGGCGTACAAGGTTACATCCAGAAAATGTGGAGAAGATGATGTTCATTAAAATGAATTATAATCAATTCCTCCGCGGAGACATTGACCAGCAGCAATTGCCTCCACAAAGTGCACAGGGAGCTGAGATGGTGGATTCCAGTGGGGACGAATTGATAATCTGTGAGGAGGGGGATGTACACGGTGATATATCGGAGGATGATGATGAGGTGGACATCTTGCCTCTGTAGAGCCAGTTTGTGCAAGGAGAGATTAATTGCTTCTTTTTTGGTGGGGGTCCAAACCAACCCGTCATATCAGTCACAGTCGTGTGGCAGACCCTGTCACTGAAATGATGGCTTGGTTAAAGTGTGCATGTCCTGTTTATACAACATAAGGGTGGGTGGGAGGGCCCAAGGACAATTCCATCTTGCACCTCTTTTTTCTTTAATTTTTCTTTGCGTCATGTGCTGTTTGGGGAGGGTTTTTTGGAAGGGACATCCTGTGTGACACTGCAGTGACACTCCTAGATGGGCCCGGTGTTTGTGTCGGCCACTAGGGTCGCTTATCTTACTCACACAGCTACCTCATTGCGCCTCTTTTTTTCTTTGCGTCATGTGCTGTTTGGGGAGGGTTTTTTGGAAGGGACATCCTGCGTGACACTGCAGTGCCACTCCTAGATGGGCCCGGTGTTTGTGTCGGCCACTAGGGTCGCTTATCTTACTCACACAGCTACCTCATTGCGCCTCTTTTTTTCTTTGCGTCATGTGCTGTTTGGGGAGGGTTTTTTGGAAGGGACATCCTGCGTGACACTGCAGTGCCACTCCTAGATGGGCCCGGTGTTTGTGTCGGCCACTAGGGTCGCTTATCTTACTCACACAGCTACCTCATTGCGCCTCTTTTTTTCTTTGCGTCATGTGCTGTTTGGGGAGGGTTTTTTGGAAGGGACATCCTGCGTGACACTGCAGTGACACTCCTAGATGGGCCCGGTGTTTGTGTCGGCCACTAGGGTCGCTTATCTTACTCACACAGCTACCTCATTGCGCCTCTTTTTTTCTTTGCGTCATGTGCTGTTTGGGGAGGGTTTTTTGGAAGGGACATCCTGCGTGACACTGCAGTGACACTCCTAGATGGGCCCGGTGTTTGTGTCGGCCACTAGGGTCGCTTATCTTACTCACACAGCTACCTCATTGCGCCTCTTTTTTTCTTTGCGTCATGTGCTGTTTGGGGAGGGTTTTTTGGAAGGGACATCCTGCGTGACACTGCAGTGCCACTCCTAGATGGGCCAGGTGTTTGTGTCGGCCACTAGGGTCGCTTAGCTTAGTCATCCAGCGACCTCGGTGCAAATTTTAGGACTAAAAATAATATTGTGAGGTGTGAGGTTTTCAGAATAGACTGAAAATGAGTGGAAATGATGGTTTTTGAGGTTAATAATACTTTGGGATCAAAATGACCCCCAAATTCTATGATTTAAGCTGTTTTTTAGGTTTTTTGGAAAAAAACACCCAAATCCAAAACACACCCGAATCCGACAAAAAAAATTCGGTTAGGTTTTGCCAAAACGCGGTCGAACCCAAAACACGGCCGCGGAACCGAACCCAAAACACAAAACCCGAAAAATTTCCGGCGCTCATCTCTACCTAGAACATGTCGATCTAGCATCCCTGTCGACCTAGTTACTGTCGACCAATAGTGGTCGACCTAGACACTGTCAACCTAGTTACTATCTACCTTCCATACCACACCCGCATTTAAGGGGGCCAAAATTGCATTTTAAAAAGGACATGCCCCTAAAGTGAATACTGTTTACTAGTCTTTGGAGCCACTACAGTATGAATCCAGTGTCATGTACAGTTATAGATCCAGGATTAATAATTGTAGCAAAGTCTCTAAATATTTTGCCGCTGATTTGAACACAAAAAGAAAGTTAATGGTTTTGGAACAAATAATTGTGCTAAAATTGGATCGATCAAATAAAATGTTAACTAAAGATGACAATATCGGCTGATGGTGTCAAGATTTCATAGTGTTACGTTGACGTCATTTGCCAGATGATAATTTACCATCGTTGATTTATTACAATGGCTGTGTCGGTAACTAGAGAGATCTTTCTCGGTCAAATGCACAATCTTTCAATTAAAGGAAGAAGCAATGAAAGAGAGTTATGAAGGGTTCATCAACTGGTGCAATCAGATTGCCAGCTCTTCGGTCATAAATCTTTTTAAAATTGAAAGAGAGCCCTGTGAAATATTAGCTCACCATACAGTTCCTTTGCTTTTCGATTCTGGGTAAGTGGTTTCTGAAGGTAATAGCTGTTAATGGGAGCATTCACCTATATTTAATTAAAACTGTGGATCGCCCGGTAATTAAAGGTAATTGAGAACTCGCTGTATAAAAAAAAAAATCAATGAAAGATTGGCAATGATAAGCAATGAGGAGAGAAGCTGATTGTTGGTTCATCAAAGTTGACCTTGGGGAACACCACAAAAGCCTTGGACAGAAAAGACTTTCTAGATACGACCTAAATGTGGTAATTGAGACGGAGTTCCAGAAAGGAGCTAAATGACCTTTCTGGTGCTTAGCTTGCTGCTTGCTGATCAGGAATGGGGGCATCTTAGATCTCAGAACTTGTATGAGGTGACCTGGATCTATTTACAGTAGGTGTCCTAGATCTGTTGCTGGGGACTATTAACTTGGGAGTGATGATGATTTTCTTAGTTTGTTCCCCAGATGCAGCTAGATCACCAGATGTCAGAGAACTCTTTTATTGCACTTGGCATCCAAGACGAGCCAAGTAATGGGTTTTATAGGTTAAGCAGTGGATGGAGTAAATGGGAACCAAAGCAAAGTTCCTGTGACAAGTATTTTGCTGGGATAGAGAATTTGTGAAGGTGGTTATCTAGTTTTGAACATCACCCTATAATGATGCAATGCCTCCCGTCTTGTTACCTCATTGTTACAAGTAGCGACCATGGGAGTCACACCGGTTTTGCACTGGGGCACTGGTAGGTTCTTACAGGGATTGACTTTGCTATTTCTTGGATTTTGGAGGTGTAAGTTCTTTTTGGAGTCACGACCTTCTGGGCTCTCTCTATAGGGATGGACGCACGGCTCTTCCTGCACTTTAGGCTTGCGTTCATGAGATTGCGTTCATGTGACATCATTGGGGGCAGCAAGTTTGATAACTGTGTGTATATAAATGGTTACCTGAGTATTGAGTTTAACTCCTATTCTCCAGCACTCAGTTGCTATTACTTGATGTACTGTATATGACCCTTTGTTTTCCTGACCCGATCGCTCCTTGTGTTATTCCATGGCTCTGTATCAGTAAACGAGAGAGAGTTAGATTTGGGCGGGGCGGTCTGAGCATGCATTCTGATGGTTAACAGTCAAAGACGCAGAACGAAGTTGCATGCGGAGAGATGCAGTTTTTGGTGGGCGTTTCTGGGTGGTAACAGGAAAATGGCTATCCAGATGCGAGTGTGTCATAGTGCACCAGAATGCATCCAGGAAGCATATGGCACCCGTGCTGGGGGATGGAGTGCTTCCAGGCAACTGGAATCCCTCCCTGAGTGTACACCTAACAGTAGTGCTTAAGCTTATTTACTTAATATTGCATGTATGCACAGCATACCAGTCAGTTTCTTTCTTTCATTTTCTTCTTGCACTGGGCTAGTCAGATACAAGTTAGTTGTTGATTGGACGCTGTGGTCCAGTGAAAAGTTTGGTGCTAAATGCAGTGTTTCTTAATGAGTCTTTGTGTAGAGATTCTGTAAATGTCAGGTCACATGGGTATTCTGACTTTCCATTTAAATGATGGGATCCCTGGGCAATGAGATCTTCGTGTCATAATTCTCACTGCACAAAACTTAATTGAGGTCTCCTGGAGCAACGACTTTCAAGTCCTCTGACTTAGCTGGGATCCCCGGGGGGCCTCATAATGAGAAACATAGGTGGCTAGAGTGTCGGGCCCAATTAACACACACAAATCTAGATGGCTTCATCACGGAGTCTCACTGAGAAGCCGCGGGAGACAATTGTAGATTAAATGGGAAGTTTTAGCATAGACAGTTATATTTTTAGATACATTTTTAAAATGTTTAAGTTGTCTTTTTCTGAAGTGTAAATTAAATCGTTAACTCACCTCTAATAGGTGACTCTGGAAATCACTATTTGGTGTGTAGCACAGAGCAGATATCTGAGCGCCAAGTTAAAGTTTAAGCCTATACCATCAGAGCCGGCCTTAGGCATAGGCAAACTAGGCAAATGCCTAGGGCATTTGGTATGCTTAGGGGCACCAGCAGCTTCTGCTGATTAAAATGATACGTGGCATGCCTATATTCTGTGTGTGACTGCGGCTGTATCTGCATACGAAATGCTACATTGCAGTGTATTCCTGGAAATCACTGTAATGTAGCATTTCGTATGCAGATACAGCCGCGGTCGCACACAGAATATAGGCATGCTGCATATCATTTTAATCAGCAGAAGCTTCTTGTGCATCCTAGCCACCTAGTAATGCAAATAATATGATGTATTTTCATAAACAAAAGGCGCCCGATGTTAGCAGAGCTACCAGCTGACTCATGCCAGGCGTCTCCTGCAGAACTAGCGGCGGTGCTAGGGGGCACCAGCCAAACTCTTGCCTAGGGCATCAAATTGGTTAGGGCCGGCTCTGTATACCATTAAATGGAAATATTTAAATTGACTAAAATTTGTCCACCCAAAATGATGCTACAGTATATATTCCCAGTGGACAGTTACAGATATACAAAGACGTGTGATTGTAATTGAACCCCCAGATCCCAGTTACTGTATGTAATATTCTGCATTAATGTTTAATTTATTATTCTGCATTAATGTTTAATTTATGGACCTTCTCCCCAACTTTGTTTTGGGTGGAGTTTTCTTTCAAACTCTAGTGCAACAACATTGTTTCAATTAAGTAGAATACACTAAAGGTGATGGTGGGAGCGGGAATACTGTGCTGTGGCTACCATGTATTCAAGCTAAATGAATCACCAGCCCACACTTAGATGGGTTAGAAACAACTGTAATACATGCTTATGTTTGTAGCACAAAGCAACAGAAAGGGGAATTACAGTGATTTTTCTAGTCCCATCATCTGGGAAATAGGAATTAAAAAAATATGTCTGCAGTTCCCTTATTAATATTGCATTTTATTTATGTATGGGAATCAGAACATATCGTGATATATTGAAAAACACCACTAAAGAGGTTTCTGCTCCAGGATGTTGTAAGGGCCTCCAGTTGTGACAAGACGTATAGAGAGCATCACCATTGCCCTATGAAAATTCATTCAACATTTACCAACAAATTTGCAAAATGAGTTTCTGCTATTGCGCGGTCTGGCCACGGATAATGGGTTTTACTGATTGTAGTCGCAACAGTGACACCTGCTGGTTAGAAGTGCCTTCTGCACTACATTAAAATTTGAAATAACTGTAGATTATTTTCTACTAAAAGAAATTACATAATTGTATATATTTCATACATCTTAAAAACGTAGGTAAAATTATTTGTGCTTGTTACAATCCTAGGCATTAGTTTCAGAGCTCTCCAGAAACTAGTTGATGATTCAATTTTAAATGTTTTTCACTTGCCGAGGATTTGCATATGTCGTGTGTCCTGATCATTCATTGCAAAGAGTCACCAGTTACTACATACAGTAAATGACATTTCTGAAAACTGCTCAGCAAAATAATCACCTCATTCTGTATATGGCCGCAATATTTTGCACACCGTTGAATATGTAATTGGCCGCAATATTTATCTGTAATTGGCCGCAATATTTTGCACACGGCTGAATATGAGTGTTTCCATCACTGCCAAATAAGTCGTTGCAACTATCGACGGACTTTAAATGCCAACAATTTGGAATTTCTGAATACTTTGCAGTAGTCCCCATAATGGTGGAGCAGAGATCGAAGCTTATAAACCTAGAACTTCACACATCTGCAGAACCAATTGTGCTGCCACAAGACTGTGAGGTCTATGTAATAAGACTAGGAGAGAGATAAAGTGGATGAAGATACTGTACCACCCAACCAGCTCCTACAGATGTGCCCACTAACATCTAGCCTCTCTACATTAAACCGCCCTTTTAGTCATGCCATGCCGTGGTGTGACTTGGTAACGACGAGAGTCATTTTGTGCATCTTTTCCATTAAACTGCATCTTATTCACAAAACAATGTGAATAAGACGCACAAGCAGACATTGCTGATTTAAATGGTATGTGGCATGCCTATATTCTGTGTGTGACTGCGGCTGTATCTGCATCCGAAATGCTACGCTACATTGTTTTCTAGGAAAACGCTGTTGCATAGCATTTTGTATGCAGATACACTGTACTGTAGCATTTCGTATGCAGATACAGCTGCCGTCACAATCAGAATATAGGCATGCCGCATATCATTTTAATCAGCTAAGTCTGCTTGTGCGTCTTATTTGCATAACAATGCGAATAAGACACATTTTAATGACCGATGCTAATGGAGTTGCGCGGGACCTGTCAGCTCACGCCAGACATCTCCGCTTGCGTATTGGCGTATTGAGGCAAGATGTATAATGGCACATCCTATTGTCAATTTTCAAACCCAGCCTGTAACGTGGCAGTTAGGAGCTGATCGGCTGGTACTTTATCTCTCCCACATTATCTCCGTGCAAGGCTTAATTCATAGACCCCTATATTTGCATGACATTATTACACCGTGACTTTTTTCATCTGCACAGGTTACACTGTTAGATGAGCAGCAGCAAAGTCCTGTAACACAAGGCTCCTAAATGTCATTTTTCAAACGCAGCCCGTGACATGACAATTAGGAGCTGATTGACTGGTACTTTATCTCCGTCCACTTTATCTCTCGCTAAGGCTTAGTACATAGACCCCTAAATCTCTCTCTAAGGTGTGATACATCTCCCCGCACTGCTTCGCCTGTCAGAAATAAGATGCTCGCGACAGAGCAGTGAAGCAGCGTAAAGGATTCTTTTGGGTCGATTCACAATGTGTAGTGTTATCCTTCCCTGAACATGACAAGAGCTGTGTAGAGATCACATTTATATCATTAATTAGGAGTACAATGAGAGTGTATGCGGCCATTCAGAGTCTGGGAACGCTGTCACAGTCACAACACTTATTTCCTCACAAGCCTCACAGACAGTTGATCTTATAATAAGAAATGTGATATTTTAAGATATTGCCTCAGAAGCTTATAGCTATAGTTACAGAAACATGCTGTCATGTATTAGCTGTGAGGGCCTGTAATCTGCCCACCGTGGAGTTTATTCACTGAGCCCAAGCCCTGAAAATTCAGTCTGCGGTTCTCTCAGGAACCAGCCCTCCATGAACTGTGGGTCAGATCCCATGAATGATACGTGTGACGTGCTCCAGAATCAGAATCATCTTTATTGCCAAGTATATTAGTACATAATGCACAAGGAAATTGTTTCTGATAAGCACAGCTCTCAGACAGAAAAAAGAAAAGAGAAAAAGAAGAAAAAAGAAAAGAGAAAAAGATGAAAAAAGAAAAGAGAAAAAGAAAAAAAAAAGAAAATGACAACGTGACATAAACAAAGAGAAGGAAACGTAATGGATGCCTGAATACATGGTTCGAGTGCAAAAATGAAGTGTCGAGTTAACCAAGATAGTCGCTTGGGGAAAGAAACTGTTCCTGTGTCTAGCAGTTTTCACGGAGCCGCAGGCTGTACCGTCTTCCAGATGGCAGCCGCAGGAACAGGTCATGAGTGGGGTGGGAATGGTCATCGATGATCCTTTCCGCCCGTTTCATAACCGGGCAGAAAGGATCATCGATGACCACTCCCACCCCGCCGATCTCACCGGTTCTTACTCCTTTCCCATAGAGACTCATTCATCCTAGCTGTCCCCATGTAGGCAGGACAGTCCAAATTTTTACATTTCCCCATGTGTTTCCCGTGCTAGGAAGCAGTGGGGAATGGCTGCATTTATCAGTGAAAGTGTGTTTGGAAAGGAGGTGGCTATGAGCGGTGTAGTTGGCATCCTGACAACTACAATACCACAATGCCTGTGATCAGAAGACTGGCACCGGAATGCAGACAGTCTGAATGCCACACGTAAGTATGTGGGGGCGGTTAGGGTTAGGATGCAGGAGGGGAGGCGTAGGCTGTGGGAAGGGAGTGTTAGGGATAGGCACTAGGGCAGCGGTTCTCAAACTGTGTGCCGTGGCTCCTTGGGGTGCCTCTGGACACTTGCAGGGGTGCCTTGGGTAAGTGGTCAAGGGCCAGTTCAAATTATTTATGGTTAATGTAATAGGCAAAACCAGCGCTGGTGGCTGCCAGTCATAAAATATGTGGACAACCAGAAGCACATCCTGTCCCTCACATAACAGAACCTAAGGAAGACATATAAACACAATTTACTTCATTTAATATTTTTCTTCTAAATTTCTTAATAAGAACATTTTTGGCCTAGGGGTGCCGTGAAATAAATTCTGATACTCTAGGGTGTCGTGATTCAAAAAGTTTGGGAACCGGCGTACTAGGGGGAGGTTTGGGTTAGGCTGCGGATTGAAGGCTTAGAGTTAGGCCACTGGGATGGTAAGATAGAGGGAGAGGGATAGGGTTAGGTTACTTACAAAGATGCGTCGGGATTCTGATGGGATCCCGCTATTGGTGTTCTGACCGTCAGCATCCAGACTGTTGGGATCTCGTACCAAACCCAGCTGAGGGGCAGCCTAGCATTTTACATGCTCACTATGAAACTGGGGTGCATGGGCCATGCTCACATCATGACACTGTGACAGCGCGGTTTTCATAGTGGTAAGTTCTGTTCCCTCACAGACCTGAGGTCATGAGTTCTATTACAGACCAAAAGGGCTGCCATCAGAAATTGAGGGACCTGGGACTGACAAAATAGCCCCCCCCCCCCCCCCCCCAAATAAAAAATAAAATATATATATATATATAACATATTTGATAAGAATCCCATGCACATACAGAGCCACACCATATTATGCCCCTTGCACCACATTATGCCCCACACAGTAGTGTCCCTGACAACATATTATGCCCCCACATTAATGCCCTTGTCACCATAATACACAACACAATAATTATACAGTACCTGCTTGTTGTAAGGAAGTTCTGCTCATTGATAAGGGGTTCTGCTCATTGTCAAGGGGTTTGGCTCATTGGCAGGGGTTCTCCACCCCTCCCCCGGCGGCTGCTGCCGCCTGTTCGCACCTACCTGCTTCCTTTCAATGGATAGAACTATTGAAAAAGGCCCTCCCAAAATGGCCACCGCCTCAAAAGAGACCGTTTTTAAAGATACTAGAGCCTCCTCTAGTATCTTTAATAACTGTCTCCTCTTAGGCGGTGGCCATTTTGAGATGGACATTTTTATTAGGGAGCTGCAGATGGTGGCGGCGGATGACGAGGACCAACGGCGGCAGGTGGACGGCGGCATGAGTGACCTGGACACTCTCCTCTCTTTTAGAGAGGTCGGGCCCGGGACAGCTGTGCCCGCAGCACCCTCCTGGTGGTGGGCCTGCTGACCAATGTTCTATCTGTGTGGAGTTTGTTTGTCCTCACCGTACTTGTGAGGGTTTTCTACGGGTGCTCCGGTTTTCTACCGTTAACACTGTACCAGTAAGAGAATGGGATTGTGACAAATGAACCCTAATTTGTATTTTGTACATATACAGATTTGCCTCCCCTGCACTCTCAAGCCCCTAGAGACACCCGGGGCTGGGTAATGCATACCTTCCTAACACCAACATCACCCCAGCCCCGTTATCACATGTACAACTATTTACCCGGCAATGGCTGCTTGCAAACAGTTTTAGTACAACTACAAAAAGACAAACTGAAGGAACTTTACACAACTCTACAGAAACTTTGCAGAGTGAATTGCCCTGGGCCAGATAGGGTCATTATTTCCCTTCTTTAATAAACCAGTTGGCAGGCCCGCTGTGAGGTTATTGGGTGTTTTATAACGTGTTTTTTATTTATGCATCACATATCGGACACTCCACACGTATCTGACGGCGGGGACACCTCCAGGGGTGTAAATGAGTCGCACGATTGAGTTAAGTCCTTCCCATCCGTCTACAGTTCAGTGCAATGTAATTGTTTTATCGGCCTCAAAAATGACTCGTCGTAGCATTTAACATTTTTTATATCGGCAATAACAATCAAGTTGATCCATTGTGCTGTATAATAAAACAATACAGGCTGAGGATATCCGCCCCCAGAGCTTACAGCCCAATTCTGCGGCATGCATTAATTTGTGGCTGAAGGACAGAATGCTATTCTCCGCTAATCCAATCGCCATGAGAAATGATGTCTTAATGGATTATATTATTGGTGTCATTAATAAATATTATATCCATAAAATAGCGGCAGACACTTGTCGGAGTGACCTTATGAAAGTAGAATGTGCTCCCTACTTTATTCAGGTAGAAATGCAATTAATGAATGTGTCTTCTTGTTTCTTTTCCACCAATGACACCAACGAAGGACAACAAGGACCAGCGGGCAATTGGTAACAAAAATGGGGAACGTGTGTCTCAGGCGCGTAACTATTGGTATTTACTAATGTAGGGCGATCGCTATAGCGGATCAGTATATATGTCTGGCATTTGCAGTGTCCACACACATTAAGCCTAGAATGTTGACACAGCTGTAATGTCGATATTGAACATGTCAACATGTTTATAATGGCGACAGTTATTTTAGCATGTTGACACCGACGTGTCGACACTGACGCATCGACAAACTTTTTTTCTGGTCATCTTGTCCCTAACCCTAGCAGTAACCTTTACCATAACCCTCCTGGAATTGTTGACTTTATGACAGTGACGATATTGCTGATGTCAACATCCTATCAATGTCAACATTTTGCAGGTGTCAATATTAATGATGCAGACATGGTTATTATGTCATCATGAATGTTGACCTGCTGTCTGCTGACACGTGCGTAGTGATTGCATACCGTCCGTAGGATGATATAGGCAGTAGCGCTACTAGTTGGATACGGGGGGGGTGCGGATTGCACCGGGTGACATCATCCAAGGGGGCGACACCAAAATAGCCGAGGTAGTGTATTGCAGAGCAAGCGTGCATCGTCCATACTGTGCCCGGAGAGGCTGGGGGTTGTGGCACGCGGTCTTGGCCCAAGATGTCATGAAGCCACACCCCCTTCACTGGTTGGCACCATCCCCAATGACGCCACTGTGTTGTTTCAAAATGAATATACTTTAGAATAAGGGCATTTTAATGCATAAGTAGGGCTCAGGTGTGACCTGCTTTCCTTACACAGTGTTGATTTGAGTTGTTATTATTATTGTTATTATTATTATTATTATTGTTATTATTATTATTATTAATAATAATTATAATTTATGAATTTATTTATAAGGTGCCACAAGGGTTCCATAGCACCGAGCAGCAGAAATACAATTCAGTGGCACTGGCGTTTCTATAATGGGTGCAGTGTGCGCAGTGCACACGGCCCCTTAGTCCAGAGGGGGCCCACACCGCACACATTGCACCCATTTTTTTAATACTCACCCCTCCGGAGTCCCACGCTGACTTCACCGGAACTGTTAAAACCCTGTGAAAATGGCACAGCGGGCATTTTCATGGAGTTCTGCGCATGCGCAGTAGAGAAATCTCCGGGAAAATGGCCACCGCGCCATTTTCCCAGAGATCTGCACATGCGCAGTAGAGTCTGAGCCCTCTAGAGCTCAGACTCTACAGCGCTCCGGGCAGAGAGGAGGGGGCCCGAATGGAGGAGGCAGCACACGAGCCTCCTCCTCTCTTAAAGCGCCCCTGTTAGGTGGGGCATATGCATGAATGATTGGAGAGAAATAAAGTGGAGAGAGATAAAGTACCAGCCCAATCAGTTACAGTCTGTGTTTGATAAAATGTTACATGAGTAGAGACTAGTACAAGTAAATGACACTTTCACATACTGTAGCTACATTATTGCAGCCTCCAAGTTACACGGAGTAAACGTAAGACTGGGAACTGCAGCAATTTGTACATGATAAATTATTATTTGTTCTCACTCCTACAGTATGTGCGGCTATACGGAAGCCTTGTGGCAACATATAAATAACAGATGGGTGTAGGAATAATTGTATATAATTATTATTCTTTTAAAACAGCTAAATGTTTGTATAAAGAACCACGAAAGTAAAAGTTTTACATAATTTCCTTCTAACTCCAGAATCGCTTTGGGCGGACCCCAGCGCTGGAAACAGCCTCCATCTTTATTGCATGTATTATTTACAGAGTAACAAGCAACGTCTCCCATTTTGCTCCTATAATGTCCAGAATGTGAGAGGAGGAATAAAACATGGTTCTCTCCTCCCTGCGAGCGCCCTAAGCTCTCGTGTATTGCTAACAAGTTGTTGCAATTTTCTCTTCTGAGTCGTACAAAGGGTTTCCCTGACAGGTTTGTTCCAGCGTGCGGCTCCGGATGCTGAATTGTTGATCACAAAGGTTAATGTCACCTTAGATGGAGGCAGCGTCGTCTCTGATGCATTCCATTAATATTTCACGTGGCGAAATACTTTAATGTGCTCAAATATCTGTGTCAACGCCAATTATTCTGCAGAAATATCTCCCCCCTGATTATTCAGTTCTCAGGGAATTATTTAGGGATCATCACAGAAGCCGTATTTTCTGCCTGTCCTAGTCCATCTCATAATGAACTTAGCAATTGTTATCCGCATCTCCCGCGTGGCGCAGGCCAGAATAGGGCCCCTGATGAGATGAAATAAAGAAGTAAAGGACGAGGTCAAAGTAAATGCTCCGGGTGAAGGGAGGAGAGCGGATAATTACAGCTATTTGGATGAGTAAATGTTGGTAGCTGCAGAAGACACTGCAGGAAAGATGCGGTAATGGCAGGAGGTAAGGAAACAGTGACATTTATGGCGTACAAACTGCGAGTTGCTGCAATCAATAACTTTACACGTCATTGATCCGGTGAAATGCACAATAAAACTTCACCAACACCGTCTTCCCTGCTTTAGTTTTCTCTCTCGGACGCTCTATAGTTATATACCATAAATATAATGAACGGCGCAGCTCGCCACATTATGTTGCGGTGCATAACTGCAGTATTTACAATGGTGCGTTTTATTAAATTAATGTGATCCTTCCAGAGGTATTAAATGCATATAACATGCAGCGCCTCTGGCCATAAAAGTATCTGCTCCCGGAAATGCAGTGTTTCTGGTACGTCCAGCTCTTCACAGAATTAACCGTAATTGTGGGATGATTGAGCACAGTGCGGTGTAATTGTAGCTGTTTTTGTGTTTTTTTATTATTATTTTCAGGCACATATTGTTAAAGCAGAAAATATACACAAGTACAGTGCATCCGGAAAGTATTCACTGCGCTTCACTTTTTCCACATTTTGTTATGTTACAGCCGTATTCCAAAATGGAATAAATACATTTTTGTCCTCAAAATTCTACACACAATACCCCATAATGACAACGTGAAAAATGTTTTTTTTGAGATTTTTGTAAATTTATTAAAAATAAAAAACTAAGAAATCAGATGTACATAAGTATTCACAGCCTTTGCCATGAAGCTCAAAATTGAGCTCAGGTGCATCCTGTTTCCACTGATCATCCTTGAGATGTTCCTACCGCTTAAGTCCAACTGTGATAAACTCAGTTGATTGGACATGACTTGGAAAGGTACACACCTGCCTGTATAAGGTCCCACACTTGACAGGACTGAGCACAAACAAAGCATGAAGTCAAAGAAATTGTCTGTAGACCTCCCAGACAGGATTGTCTCGAGGCACAAATCTGGGGAAGGGTACAGAAAAATATCTGCTGCTTTGAAGGTCCCAATGAGCACAGTGGCTTCCATCATCCGTAAATGGAAGGAGTTCGGAACCACCAGGACTCTTCCTAGAGCTGGCCAGCCGTCTAAACTGAGAGATTGGGGGAGAAGGGCCCTAGTCAGGGAGATGACCAGGAACCCGATGGTCACTCTGTCAGAGCTACAGCATTCCTCTGTGGAGGAAAGAGAACCTTCCAGAAGGACAACCATCTATGCAGCAATCCACCAATCAGGTAGAGTGGCCAGACGGAAGCCACTCCTTAGTAAAAAGCACATGGTAGCCCGTCTGGAGTTTACCAAAATGCACCTGAAGGACTCTCAGAAACAAAATTCTCTGGTCTGATGAGACAAAGATTGAACTCTTTGGCGTGACTGCCAGGCGTCATGTTTTGAGGAAACCAGGCACAGCTGATCACAAGGCCAATACAATCCCTACAGTGGTGAAGCATGGTGGTGGCAGCATCATGCTGTGGGGATGTTTTTCAGCAGCAGGGAACTGGGAGACTAGTCAGGATAGAGGGAAAGATTAATGCAGCAATGTACAGAGACATCCTGGATGAAAACCTGCTCCAGAGCGCTCTTGACCTCAGACTGGGGCGACGGTTCATCTTTCAGCAGGACAATGACCCTAAGCCCACAGCCAAGATATCAAAGGAGTGACCTCAGGACAACTCTGTGAATTTCTTTGAGTGGCCCAGCCAGAGCCCAGACTTGAATCCGATTGAACATCTCTGGAGAGATCTGAAAATGGCTGTGCACCGACGCTACCCATCCAACCTGATGGACCTTGAGAGGTGCTACAAAAAAGAAATGGACGAAACTGCCCAAAAATAGGTGTGCCAAGCTTGTGGCATCATATTCAAAAAGGCTTGAGGCTATAACTGCTGCTAAAGGTGCGTCAACAAAGTATTGAGCAAAGGCTGTGAATACTTATGTACATGTGATTTCTTAGTTTTTTATTTTTAATAAATTAGCAAATATCTCAATAAAACATTTTTCACGTTGTCGTTATGGGGTTTTGTGTGTAGAATTTTGAGGCCAAAATGAATTATTTTAATTTTGGAATAAGGCTGTAACATAAAATGTGTAAAAAATGAAGCGCTATGAATACTTTCCAGATGCATTGTACGTTCCAATTTGTTTTCAAAGTAAGGGACTGTCTGCTATTGCTGCCGCTTGTATATCTTCCATAGTCAGTGGATCAAGGAGTCCCTTATTAAGATGATGATGATGATACAGCTGTGAGCCTGTGAAGTAGATTGGGTGTATACACACAAAAGATGAAAACATCAGGGCCAACTTAAAGTATAGGCACAGTGGGCAGCTGCCCAGGGCTTCTCAATTCTAGGGGCCTCCGAGCAGGGCAGGGCTGTCTTTTTGTATGGGCTCAATGAGCAGTTGCACAAGGACCCAAGGAGTATAATGGCCCTAAGTTGATAGCTGAGGGTTCCTTTTTTTCAGGGGTTTCAGATTTTTGAAAATCGGCCCTGGGCAACTGGAGATATCTGACTTCAAAACAGTGGTCCCCATCCAAGCCTTTTAATTGCTCTACCCAGCCAGATATCTCGGGTTCTGTGTGACGTCGAGTTTTTCTGAGGGTATACTCCAAAAGCTGGGATGCCTGGTATGCAGTTTTATATATTCGTCAGTGGATTGCTCTGACTCCTAAACTCTGATCCCTAAGTCCCCGTACCTCCTGAAAGGTGTCCCCAGTACCTCCTGAAAGGTGAGACTCTCTAGTTTTTTATTCCAATTGAAAGCTAAGAAATCTATTTCCAGAAACTGGAGACATCTGCAGTCAAACAGGCTGCCCTCTTACCAGAAAATGATGAATATTAAGCCCACTGCACTATCCACCCCTCCCCTGTGTATTAAACCCCCCTACCACCCTGGAAGTCATGTACCGGGGACCCATCATTCAGTCCAATGTCCCCTTCTACAGATTAGTGTTCTCCCTCCCGCCCCATCTTCCGCCATCTGTGTAGTAAAGGAGTAATTAGCAGAAATTACTGCTCCAGGTCCTACATGCCAAGCGGAAGATAGAACACTCCCTACCGCCTGTGGGACATCAAAGCTGCCGCTGATAGCACCCACCACCCCTACCGCTGGAGGAGGGGTAGGGGCTCCGGTGCATTGCTTTGCCCAGGGTCCTACACTGCTGTTAAGACGGCCCTGGAGCAGAGGGGAAGGGGGGGGGGGGGGGTCACACAATCAGAGTGACCAGGCAGTGTTCTGTCTCCTAGCCTGGAGCCAGACAGTGAATGGCTGTCACCATGCTGATTGGTGGATGGCTAGAGCTATCCACCAATCAGAGTACTAACAGCCATTCACTATATGGAAGCATATAGAGAGCGTAAGACTGCAGAAGGGGCATGTTGTCATTTTGTGATTGTCCAGGGCCTACAATGCTGTTAGGATGGCCCTGGCGACCCGTTCAGCATTTGTGCGCGGTTTGATAAAGGACACCGCCATCCGCCCGCACTTCCCTGCCTCACGCTACACCAGGCAGGTGCGTGGTGTGAATGCTAGCACGAAGCTGTCCGCAAACTGCCTCATGTCCAATTCTGCATCGTCCCTCTAATTTCATCCTCTCACGCACACTTGGAGCTACCTAGCTAGTTGCCTGGTTCCATCCACCATATACAATAGCGGAATGATTAATTCATCATTGCTTCTCTATAAATAATTGATACAAGACGGCCGCCAAAAACATCTCGGCACAAATCTGTAACCTACTTTCATGTATGTAAAACTACATTGCGGCTCAGCTTACAAGTTCCTCTAGATACTGCCGAGGGAAAGGTTTATATCCTTGGAACGTTCTGAGTTCTGTTTTTGTTCTGAACCTTTATACCCGTAGCGGCAAAGTCTTGTATCTGTCAGAGCGGGATCTGTGTGGGACTTTTTTTTGCATTTGCTGGGAGAAAAACATATTTTATTGACAGCGGTTTCAAAGGTTAATGAGAAAATTGCAGATCTCTTTTGATCCGGTTAAATCCGTGTAACTTGTTCTCCAGCTGCCGCTAAAGTATATTTCCTATTATTCCTTCCAGCTCACTGTAGGTTATTTGCAAACGCCCCAAATATAATACAGCATTTCTTTTATATGCAAGTCTGTCTGTTTTACTGCACATACTGTATAGTCCGTGTTTTGTGGTCATGAGTTTATGCGTCATTAAGCAGCTGATACGGTTGCAGCTGCGTCTGTGTCTGTATGTTGGGCCTGATTTAGATGTGGACGGAGTTCCAGTGAGCAGCAGTGATAGCAATGTATTACGTGCAGACGCCTCCTGCTGCAGTAGTGATCCGACCTGCGTCCCAGGAAGCAGCATTGTACCTCTCACTCACAATCGGGCCGCATGCAGCACCCATAGCATACCTCCCAACATCCGGAGGTTTAAAGTCGGTTTCACAGAGCGTCACCGAAAAGGGGGCATGGCCTGTTGAAAAGAGGGCATGGCTTCGCATGAATGTCGGCACCGTGAGCCACGCCTCCCATGATCATCACAGTGTGGGCACGGCCAGCACTCTGTGACAGACCCCCAAAAAAATAGGACTATCCCGCCAAAATCAGGACAGTTGGGAGCAAAGGCGGATTCGGGGGGGGGGGGGGGGGGGGCACACACCAAGGGGCACGTGCCCCCCCCCCCCCCCCCCCCCCCGTCATTTAGATTTAAAAAAAAAATATTATTCATATAGTCCACTGAGCTGCCGCTGGCTCCCCCGCATTGGCTATGAGCTGCTACACTACACTACGGACACAATACACTGCACCTATAATGTGCTTCCCCCTGCCACTCCCCCCGCTGCAGGTGATCCGTTTGTCAGTGATCACCCGTGTCCATGCTGAGACCGTGGGCGACGCAGAAATCACATCAGGCCTGGCGGGGGAAGGAGCCTCCTCTTCCTCCTCCGCTCCCCTGACCAGAAGTCCCGTACGTTCTTCCAGTCTGCTGGGAGTCAGGACATTCTGACTCCTTCATGTTAAAAGAGATGGGCAGGCAACAGAGAGGGAGGATGCAACATCCGCAGACAGTGATCCCTGCGGCATCTGCACTCACTGGCAGAGCAGCCTGGCAGCGGAACCTGGTAAACCTAAGCAGTCAGCATGGTCCTAGAACTCTGGTCCTAGAAGAGGTAAATAATTACTGGGTTCCTTCCTACCAGTAACTACTGCCTGTCCAGCTGTGATGAGACTACTAGTCCCAGCACATCTTGCCAACTAGATGTGTTGGGACTTGTAGTACCATCACAGTTAGAAAGGCCTGGCGAGTACTTTTTAGGCGTACAGTATGTGTTCAGTTTATATGTGCCCGCTGATATGGTTGTTCTTAATTGAGGTAGTACAGATGGGTCCACATTTATCTTGACCTTCAATAGTATTAACTGAGACTGGCCAGTCGGACTTAATCCCCTGCTGTATTGTTCTCTGTATTGTATTGCAGTTGAGAACAATAGATGAAGGGTTTATGCTAATAAGTCATGTTGTGCCTAGGCGCAGATAAAATAGTCAAGATAACCGTGGACCCATCTGTATGTCAACTTGGTCCTCTGCCATACATACCGTATATACTCGAGTATAAGTCGACCCGAATATAAGCCGAGGCACCTAATTTTACCACAAAAACCTGGGAAAACTTATTGACTCGAGTATAAGCCTAGGGTGGGAAATGCAGCTCTAGCCGTACACAGCCCTCATAGTGCCAGATATGCCCCACAGTGCCAGATATTCCCCCACGGTGCCAGATATGCCCTCACAGTGCCAGATATGCCCCACAGTGCCTGATGTGCCAGATATGCCCTCATGCTGCCAGATATGCCCCACAGTGCCAGATATGCCCTCATACTGCCAGATATGCCCCACAGTGCCTGATGTGCCAGATATGCCCTCATACTGCCAGATATGCCCTCATGCTGCCAGATATGCCCCTCATAGTGCCAGATATGCCCCCTCATAGTGCCAGATAAGTCCCCTCAGTGCCACATATGTCGTCGTCCCCCAAGTGCCAAATATGCTCCCCCTGTCCCTGTTACTTACCCCTCCGTCGATCCCACGCTGTCTTCTGAAGGAGGGACACGGAGGGCACAGCGTGCCTCTCCTGTGTCCCTCCTGCATCTCCGGCGGCCCCGGCGGGTCTATTAAAGGAAGTGCCGGTTCGTGAGCCAATCAGAGCTCACGAACGGGTACTTCCTTTAATAGACCCGCCGCTGCCGCCGGAGATGCAGGAGGGACACAGGAGAGGCGCGCGCTGTGCCCTCCGTGTCCCTCCTTCACACTGCTATCCCTGCACTAACTCGAGTATAAGCCGAGGTGGCTTTTTCAGCACAAAAAAAAGTGCTGAAAAAGTCGGCTTATACTCGAGTATATACGGTATATGCTGATTTCTTATTTTTTGGAGTCTGTTTTATATATGTGTGTAGTTTCTGTGTACTTACTGGGTAAAATGTTGACCATTTGTGGCCATATATATATATATTTTTTAATATGTGTCTAGTTTAGTTTTTATTTACTTATTGGTATTGTTATCTTTATCAAGCTTCTTTGCACCACATGCGCTAATTGCAGTATTAACATTTTTCTTGGAAAATATATATTGTACATAAGTAAACTAAGTGTCTCCCTTTATTTTTCTTTAACTATGCCCACCTGTTAGATCCATGTGATATTGGGATTAGCATCTCTCCCTGTCACCGTCTGCTTCTCTCCATCACCTTCTCCCTGTCACCCACTGCCTTTCCCCATCACCCTTTCCTGTCACCCACTGCATCCCTCTGTCACCTATTCGCTGTTGTCACCTGCTGCCTTTCCCCGTCGCCCTTTCCTGTCACCCTCTGCCCCTCAGCCTCACACTATCTCTCCCCGTCTTCTCTGTCTCTTATCACCCACTGCTCCCCCCCCCCATGATCCTCTACATCACCCACTTCCTCCCCCTGTCACCCATACCCTGGCATCACCCACTTCCCCTCCCTGGCACTCATTCCTTTGCGTCACCCACTGCATCCCTCTGTCACCTATTCGCTTACGTCACCTACTGCCTCTCACTGTCACCCTTTCCTGTCACCCACTGCACCTCCGTCTCCCACTATCTCCCCCCATCAGCCACTGCCTCACCCTCTCCCCTTCATTACAATCTTTCCATCGCCCTCTCTCCTGTCACCCTCTGCTTTTTCAAGTCATCACCCTCTCCCAGTCATGCAGATGTGACTTTGAGCCCACTCCCCTTGGGATGAGGCCACACCCACTTTTCCAGAGGTGCACGCTTACAGCACACACAAAGAACACCCCCCTCCCTTCCCCTGTCATGGTGCTCCCCCTGTCATTTTCTTCTGGATTTGCCACTGGTTGGGAGGCATGCCCATAGTGCGATGTAAGCTGGCCATCCCAGAGGCCAGGAAAATCACTTTCCTATGACAGAGATCCCTGGCCATTTCCCTCCCCCAAAATGGCAGTGACACTCCTCTGTTTTAATAAACAAAGGCTGTCCCCGCCCCCCAAGATGGCAGCAGACTGTCAATGCTTAGGTGCAACGTCTGCGGTGGTTATTTGGAGCGATTTGAGGACCGGTATATGTATAACACGTGTTAGGTACACACCTGAACAATCCAGATATGTAACCTGTCATACAGTGCACAGGTTCTCAAGCTCAGTCCCCAGGACCCCACACAGTTCATGTTTTCCAGGTCACCTGTGGGTTTTTAAAATGTGACAGTTGGTGATACACAGCGCAGCTGCCGGGTGACCTGGAAAACATGACCTGTGGACAGAGTTTGAGAACCACTGATCTGTTGCAACACCAAGGTGGCGTTTTTAAATGAATTAATCATTTTCATCCATCCCGGCTGCATACGGAACGTTAATCGGCCTATGGAGTCACATACATAACTCTGAGAGTACCAGACGAAGCAGCCGAATAGCGGCTCTTCACCCCCCCTGAGCTCTGCGTTTCCTGGGAACTTTCTCCGACTCTTTCACTCTACTTGTTCACAATGGGCCGGTGACCTCTGGAAAGTCAATCACGAATTCTGTACACCAGCGAGCATGACACTGCCCGACAGACGGGAGACAAACCGAGGCTGCCGCATAGAGAAAGCAAACACGGCTCTCAAGAGCAAAGCTGCAAACAAACATTCCAGCTGAAACCGTGCCCAAAAGTGTATAATTGCTCCGTGAAAAGGTTACACGCGTCTCCCTGACCTTTCTGCTTTCTGTCGGTGGTTTAGCTACTGCCCTGTATTGGAAAAGCTGCAGCCTTGTTTGGGAACGAGTTTAGTAATTGCCAATATCTTAATAAAACGTAAAGAGCGATCAATGATCCACCCGGTCACCTTCTGCGCAGTACTGTGTCAGTCAGGGAGAGAGGGACCTGCTGACTAATCTGGGGTCGTAACAAACTGGGCATGTGTGGTTGTAGATCTTACCATATTCATACATTTTTACAGGTGGTATCATTATTATTTTGTGTTATCGTTTAGACCGTGCTTGCGTATTACACAGCACTGAGGGATTCAGTAGGATATCCCGACAGCGGGATCCCGGCCATCAAAATCCTGACAGCCCCCCCAAAAGTACACTAACCCTCTCTTGTTTCCTGCCGTAACCCTAACCCCCCTTCTAGTGCCTAAGTCTATCTCCCCACCCCCACCCACAGCAGGACGTGAGCATGCCCCACTGGAAGAATGATCGGGATTCTGGGCATCAGTATTTTGACACCGGGATCCCGAGCTTTGTCAGGATTTTTACGCCGGTCTTATGCCAACTTTTGGGATCCCGTCCGGTGGTATTTTACCTACATTCCACACTGAGGTATGGGAACCATTATCCCAATTGTTTTCTGGGTTAAGGGTCTCTTTATTAGGAATATTATCCCTAACATGTACCAAACTAGGTTTCTCTACACTGTCCCCCATATTCCCCTGTAGCCCAGTGTAGCAGTGCCCCTAGCAGTGACTAATGGAAGTGTGGCATTGTGATAAGTGTGTGTGTGACGTGGACGTCTTAGTTGCCTTGTGTAGACACGCTTCTCACATTGGGCGTAATTCAGACCTGATCGTAGCCATGCAAAATTTAGCACATCTACGATCAGTCACACAGACATGCGGGGGGGGGGGGGGGGGGGGGGGGGGGACGCCCGGCACAGGGCTAGTCCGTTCCGCATGTCTGGCCCTGCCCCCCCCCTCCCCCTCCCGCACAAGTACAAAAGCTTGTGTGTGAATGTGTATAATGCCCCTCTTATTTACCTCATGTCGCATTGCTGCTCTGTTTGTGTAGCAGGCAGGGCACAAACATGTATGGGTGTATGTGCAGCGGAGCTCCTCACAGTGATTGTAGGAGGACCGTTTGCTGATGAATGTGTGTGTGTGTCATGCTTGCCTACTCTCCCGGAAGCTGCGGGAGGCTACTGTTTATTGGGGTAGCCCCCCGCACCCTTGGAAGAGTAGGCAGGTCTCCCGCATCCTGCTCGCACCCTAGTGATGCGGGCAGGATGGAGACATACTCTCCCGTATTCGCGGGTCTGTGGGGAGGGGTTCAAATGACACGAATCACTGTAGGGGCGGGGCTTGATGATGTCACAGCCAGGCTCCACCCCCTGAAGTCTCCGGCATCGTCTCCTCTCCGGGCTTCTCCCGGAGAGACACCTCTCTCCACATTTATGCCACATAGTAGTGCCTGGTTAATGTTATTATCAGTAGTAGTGCCCTAGTTCAATGTATATCCCATAGTAGTGCCCTAGTTCAATGTATATCCCATAGTAGTGCCCTAGTTCAATGTATATCCCATAGTAGTGCCCTAGTTCAATGTATATCCCATAGTAGTGCCCTAGTTCAATGTATATCCCATAGTAGTGCCCTAGTTCAATGTATATCCCATAGTAGTGCCCTAGTTCAATGTATATCCCATAGTAGTGCCCTAGTTCAATGTATATCCCATAGTAGTGCCCTAGTTCAATGTATATCCCATAGTAGCGCTCTAGTTCAATGTATATCCCAAAGTAGTGCCCTAGTTCAATGTATATCCCATAGTAGTGCCCTAGTTCAATGTATATCCCATAGTAGTGCCCTAGTTCAATGTATATCCCATACTAGTGCCCTAGTTCAGTGTATATCCCATAGTAGTGCCCTAGTTCAATGTATATCCCATAGTAGTGCCCTAGTTCAATGTATATCCCATAGTAGTGCCCTAGTTCAATGTATATCCCATAGTAGTGCCCTAGTTCAATGTATATCCCATAGTAGTGCCCTAGTTCAATGTATATCCCATAGTAGTGCCCTAGTTCAATGTATATCCCATAGTAGTGCCCTAGATCAGTGTATATCCCATAGTAGTGCCCTAGTTCAATGTATATCCCATAGTAGTGCCCTAGTTCAATGTATATCCCATAGTAGTGCCCTAGTTCAATGTATATCCCATAGTAGCGCTCTAGTTCAATGTATATCCCATAGTAGTGCCCTAGTTCAATGTATATCCCATAGTAGTGCCCTAGTTCAATGTATATCCCATAGTAGTGCCCTAGTTCGATGTATATCCCATAGTAGTGCCCTAGTTCAATGTATATCCCATAGTAGTGCCCTAGTTCAATGTATATCCCATAGTAGTGCCCTAGTTCAATGTATATCCCATAGTAGTGCCCTAGTTCAATGTATATCCCATAGTAGTGCCCTAGTTCAATGTATATCCCATAGTAGTGCCCTAGTTCAATGTATATCCCATAGTAGCGCTCTAGTTCAATGTATATCCCATAGTAGTGCCCTAGTTCAATGTATATCCCATAGTAGTGCCCTAGTTCAATGTATATCCCATAGTAGTGCCCTAGTTCAATGTATATCCCATACTAGTGCCCTAGTTCAGTGTATATCCCATAGTAGTGCCCTAGTTCAATGTATATCCCATAGTAGTGCCCTAGTTCAATGTATATCCCATAGTAGTGCCCTAGTTCAATGTATATCCCATAGTAGTGCCCTAGTTCAATGTATATCCCATAGTAGTGCCCTAGTTCAGTGTATATCCCATAGTAGTGCCCTAGTTCAATGTATATCCCATAGTAGTGCCCTAGTTCAATGTATATCCCATAGTAGTGCCCTAGTTCAATGTATATCCCATAGTAGCGCTCTAGTTCAATGTATATCCCATAGTAGTGCCCTAGTTAAATGTATATCCCATAGTAGTGCCCTAGTTCAATGTATATCCCATAGTAGTGCCCTAGTTCGATGTATATCCCATAGTAGTGCCCTAGTTCAATGTATATCCCATAGTAGTGCCCTAGTTCAATGTATATCCCATAGTAGTGCCCTAGTTCAATGTATATCCCATAGTAGTGCCCTAGTTCAATGTATATCCCATAGTAGTGCCCTAGTTCAATGTATATCCCATAGTAGTGCCCTAGTTCAATGTATATCCCATAGTAGTGCCCTAGTTCAATGTATATCCCATAGTAGTGCCCTAGTTCAATGTATATCCCATAGTAGTGCCCTAGTTCAATGTATATCCCATAGTAGTGCCCTAGTTCAATGTATATCCCATAGTAGTGCCCTAGTTCAATGTATATCCCATAGTAGTGCCCTAGTTCAATGTATATCCCATAGTAGTGCCCTAGTTCAATGTATATCCCATAGTAGTGCCCTAGTTCAATGTATATCCCATAGTAGTGCCCTAGTTCAATGTATATCCCATAGTAGTGCCCTAGTTCAATGTATATCCCATAGTAGTGCCCTAGTTCAATGTATATCCCATAGTAGTGCCCTAGTTCAATGTATATCCCATAGTAGCGCTCTAGTTCAATGTATATCCCATAGTAGTGCCCTAGTTCAATGTATATCCCATAGTAGTGCCCTAGTTCAATGTATATCCCATAGTAGTGCCCTAGTTCAATGTATATCCCATAGTAGTGCCCTAGTTCAATGTATATCCCATAGTAGTGCCCTAGTTCGATGTATATCCCATAGTAGTGCCCTAGTTCAATGTATATCCCATAGTAGTGCCCTAGTTCAATGTATATCCCATAGTAGTGCCCTAGTTCAATGTATATCCCATAGTAGTGCCCTAGTTCAATGTATATCCCATAGTAGTGCCCTAGTTCAATGTATATCCCATAGTAGTGCCCTAGTTCAATGTATATCCCATAGTAGCGCTCTAGTTCAATGTATATCCCATAGTAGCGCCCTAGTTCAATGTATATCCCATAGTAGTGCCCTAGTTCAATGTATATCCCATAGTAGTGCCCTAGTTCAATGTATATCCCATACTAGTGCCCTAGTTCAGTGTATATCCCATAGTAGTGCCCTAGTTCAATGTATATCCCATAGTAGTGCCCTAGTTCAATGTATATCCCATAGTAGTGCCCTAGTTCAATGTATATCCCATAGTAGTGCCCTAGTTCAATGTATATCCCATAGTAGTGCCCTAGTTCAATGTATATCCCATAGTAGTGCCCTAGTTCAATGTATATCCCATAGTAGTGCCCTAGTTCAGTGTATATCCCATAGTAGTGCCCTAGTTCAGTGTATATCCCATAGTAGTGCCCTAGTTCAATGTATATCCCATAGTAGTGCCCTAGTTCAATGTATATCCCATAGTAGTGCCCTAGTTCAATGTATATCCCATAGTAGCGCTCTAGTTCAATGTATATCCCATAGTAGTGCCCTAGTTAAATGTATATCCCATAGTAGTGCCCTAGTTCGATGTATATCCCATAGTAGTGCCCTAGTTCAATGTATATCCCATAGTAGTGCCCTAGTTCAATGTATATCCCATAGTAGTGCCCTAGTTCAATGTATATCCCATAGTAGTGCCCTAGTTCAATGTATATCCCATAGTAGTGCCCTAGTTCAATGTATATCCCATAGTAGTGCCCTAGTTCGATGTATATCCCATAGTAGTGCCCTAGTTCGATGTATATCCCATAGTAGTGCCCTAGTTCAATGTATATCCCATAGTAGTGCCCTAGTTCAATGTATATTCCATAGTAGTGCCCTAGTTCAATGTATATCCCATAGTAGTGCCCTAGTTCAATGTATATCCCATAGTAGTGCCCTAGTTCAATGTATATTCCATAGTAGTGCCCTAGTTCAATGTATATCCCATAGTAGTGCCCTAGTTCAATGTATATCCCATAGTAGTGCCCTAGTTCAATGTATATCCCATAGTAGTGCCCTAGTTCAATGTAAATCCCATAGTAGTGCCCTAGTTCAATGTATATCCCATAGTAGTGCCCTAGTTCAATGTATATCCCATAGTAGTGCCCTAGTTCGATGTATATCCCATAGTAGTGCCCTAGTTCAATGTATATCCCATAGTAGTGCCCTAGTTCAATGTATATCCCATATTAGTGCCCTAGTTCATGTATATCCCATAGTAGTGCCCTAGTTGCTCACTACTTCCCCAGTTCACTTTATAAATGCTGTAAACAAGGAGACATCTATTGTCTGACAGTGCCGAGCTGATTAGGTTAGCTGTGCCTGTGAGAGAGATGGATCAGATCATTGTGGAGCTTTACTGAGAGGAAGATATATTGGGCGGGATATAATAAAGTCCGATTTGTCTGCCTTGTGGAATGCCGGACGAATGCAGATGTTTTTTTTTAAAGGGGCACACATGTACAAAGCATGGTTTAGCCTTATACATAATTGCCCCTTTAAAAAAAAAGTCTGAGTTCAGCCTACATCCCGCACAGCCGCCGAATTTGGACTTCATTACATCCTCGCCATAGTCTTCCAACTATATGAGCGCTGCCGAGTCCCACTTTTTAGGCCGGGCCCAATTGCTTAGCAGGCAACTTTGGTAACTTGTTAGACAACTATCTGACCTGGGTCCAGGCCCCCCTTCCCTAAGCCTCTAGGCCCCATAGCACCCCTGCACCCACTATAGCTACAGCCATGAATCATACTTGCATATTCTCCTGGAATGGGCTGGAGCTTCTGAAATTCGAGTGGTCCTCCCTGCTGCCCAGAAATGAGGGCAAGTCTCCCAGAGTCGGCCGCTACCCCTCCAATAAGGTTGATGACACAATTTGTACTGAATTGCGTCATCGTAGCCACGCCCCCTGCTGTGCAGTGCCGGTAATCTCGCCATTGTATAGCGGGGGATGTGACCATGATGATGCAATCACAGAAACCATGCCCCCAGAACAGCCCCCTTTGACTTGCTGCACCCCGACCTCCACGTCATGCCCCCCACTGTTCCCTGCTGTACTGCCCAAACCCGCAACTATTGAGAGATATAATTTGGTTGGCTAAGACTGTAAAAAAATTTCATAAACTCCTCGGAACAGAGCCTCGGAGGTCAGGCCGGAGGTCAGGCTGAATTCTACTCCCAGACATTAGAGTACCACTGTTTATTAGCTGTTGAATCCACAGCGCCAGGAGTCCACGGGGTTAATTCAGAGTTGATCACAGCAGCAAATTTGTTAGCAGTTGGGCAAAACCATGGGGGTCATTCTGAGTTGATCGCACAATAGCTATTTTTTGCAGCACTGCGATCAGGTCAAAACTCAGCAAAACTGCTCATGCGTATGCACCGCAATGCGCAGGCGCATCGTATGGGTACAAAGAGGATCGGTGCTGGGCGATGGATTTAACGAAGAATCCATTCGCACAGCCGATCGCAAGGTGATTGACAGAAAGAGGGCGTTTGTGGGTGTCAACTGACCGTTTTCTGGGAGTGTTTGGAAAAACGTAGGCGTGTCCAGGCGTTTGCAGGGCGGGTGTCTGACGTCAATTTCCTGGACCAAAAAGACTGAAGTGGTCGCAGCAGCTGAGTAAGTCCAGAGCTACTCAAACTGCAAAAAACTTTTTTTGTGCCATCGGCTGCAAAAGCGTTCACACACTTGCAAAGCGAAAATACACTCCCCCATAGGCGGCGACTATCTGATCGCAGCGCTGCAAAAAATAGCTAGCGAGTGATGAACTTGGAATGAGGGCCAAAACCATGTGCACTGCAGGTGTGGCAGATGTAACATGTGCAGAGAGAGTTAGATATGGGTGTGTTATTTTGTTTCTGTGCAGGGTAAATACTGGCTGCTTTATTTTTACACTGCAATTTAGATTTCAGTTTGAACACACCCCACCCAAATCTAACTCTCTCTGCACATGTTACATCTGCCCCCCTGCACTGCACATGGTTTTGGCCCTCGTTCTGAGTTGATCGCTCGCTAGCTACTTTTAGCAGCCGTGCAAACTCATAGTCGCCGCCCACTGGGGAGTGTATTTTCGCTTTGCAAGTGTGCGAACTCTTGTGCAGCAGAGCGGCTGCAAACACGACGGAGGGACGACTTTTGACGTCACACACCCGCCCAGCAAACGCCCAGCCACGTCTGCGTTTTTTCTGCCACGCCTGCGTTTTTCTAATCACTCCCTGAAAACGGTCAGTTGACACCCAGAAACGCCTACTTCATGTCAATCTTCCTGCGTTCGGCCGTGCGACTGGAATGTTCGTTAGACTCTGTGCAAACCCACGATGCTCATTGTACCCGTACGACGCACCTGCGCATTGCGGGGCATACGCATGCGCAGAAATGCCGATTTTTAGCCTGACGGCTGCGCTGCGAACAACGGCAGCTAGCGATCAACTCGGAATGACCCCCTTTGTCCATTAGCTAACAAATTTGCTGCTGCGATCAGGTCTGAATTACCCCCACATGAAGATACAGCATGTCAGCGGATAGAGAAGTCACAGCTCACAGATCTGTTTACTCCTTAATATTCATGTCAGTCATCCTGCTCTGTGACATGATAAATTTGGGGGAAGATAAATTGAATGAAATTGCATTAATCTTTTAAAGAGCACGAGGCAGCCGCTGTGTCAGGGGTAAAATTGTATTTTATGTGAGGAAATAACATTTCTCTTCAGCAGAACAATCCGGGACATTGTTGCTATTAAATTGTTCCTGCCCGTGTAGCATATGATGCTGGTGAGTCTGAAGCAGAGCCGGCCTTAGGCATAGGCAAACTAGGCAAATGCCTAGGGCATTTGGTATGCTTAGGGGCACCAGCAGCTTCTGCTGATTAAAATGATATGCGACATGCCTATATTCTGTGTGTGACTGCTGCTGTATCTGCATATGAAATGCTATGTTGCGTGTATTCCTGGAAATCACTGTAATGTAGCATTTCGTATGCAGATACAGCCGCAGTCGCACACAGAATATAGGCATGCTGCATATCATTTTAATCAGCAGAAGCTGCTTGTGCATCCTAGACATATAGTAATGCAAATAATATGTATTTTCATAAATAAAAGGCGCCCGACGTTAGCAGAGCTGCAAGCTGACTTATGCCAGGCATCTCCTGCAGAACTAGTGGCAGTGCTAGGGGGCACCAGCCAAAATCTTGCCTAGGGCATCATATTGGTTAGGGCCGGCTCTGGTCTGAAGTGATGTGTTTCTATCACAGAAATTGCAATCAACATGTATTAATATTCATGGAGAAGCTGCAGTAGTTATTGCATATTAAACATGGACAGCAGCGATACCTGCACTGCCCACCGTCCTCTTACGCTGTCATCAGGACGTCCGCAGCCGATGCCGCAGAGCAAAACTGCTTTATTATTACAATAAAACTTTTCTTCCATCATTAACTTTTTCACAGTAATTGTTTTCTATTAAGCTGTTTTTTTTAATTAATTTTTATTACAAAGAAGAAACTAGCGCAGAGGTTCCCAAACACGGTTCACAAGGCATCAGACAGTCCAGGTTTTAGGGATATTCCTGCTTGTGCAGAGATGGTATAATTAATCTGACTGAGGTATTAATGAAGTCATCTGTGCCTAAGCATGGATATCCTAAAAACCTGGACTGTTGGGGTGCCGTAAAGACCGCGTTTGGGAAACAATGGACTAGCAGACAGGATCCGGTCAGGATACCAGCATTCGGGATCACGGCAGTCACTGCTCGGAATATCGACGCCAGAATCGCAAATGGGTGCAATGCAGGTGAGGGGATCCCAAGCGCCAGGATCCCAAAATGTACTGCTGATGGGTAAGGGGGTAGGGCTTAGGTTTAGGCTGCTGGGGGAGGGTTAGGGTTAGACTGCGAGGGTGGGTGGTTAGGGTTAGGCTGCAGGGAGGGAGGGTTAGGGTCAGGCTGCAGGCACCACCGGGGAGGGATAGGGTTAGGCTGCAAGGGTGAGTGGTTAGGGTTAGACTGTAGGGAGGGAGGGTTAGGGTCAGGCTGCAGGCACCACCGGGGAGGGATAGGGTTAGGCTGCAAGGGTGAGTGGTTAGGGTTAGACTGTAGGGAGGGAGGGTTAGGGTCAGGCTGCAGGCACTACCGGGGAGGGATAGGGTTAGGCTGCTAGGGGGTGTGGTTAGGGTTATACTGTAGGGAGGGAGGGTTAGGGTCAGGCTGCAGGCACCACCGGGGAGGGATAGGAGGGAGGGAGGGTTAGGGTCAGGTTGCAGGCACCATCGGGGAGGGATAGGGTTAGGCTGCAAGGGTGAGTGGTTAGGGTTAGACTGTAGGGAGGAAGGGTTAGGGTCAGGCTGCAGGCACCACCGGGGAGGGATAGGGTTAGGCTGCGAGGGTGGGTGGTTAGGGTTAGACTGTAGGGAGGAAGGGTTAGGCTGCAGGCACCACCAGGGAGGGATAGGGTCAGGTTGCAGGCACCACCGGGGAGGGATAGGGTTAGGCTGTGAGGGTGGGTGGTTAGGGTTAGACTGTAGGGAGGAAGGGTTAGGGTCAGGCTGCAGGCACCACCGGGGAGGGATAGGGTTAGGCTGCGAGGGTGGGTGGTTAGGGTTAGACTGTAGGGAGGAAGCGTTAGGGTCAGGCTGCAGGCACCACCGGGGAGGGATAGGGTCAGGTTGCAGGCACCACCGGGGAGGGATAGGGTTAGGCTGTGAGGGTGGGTGGTTAGGGTTAGACTGTAGGGAGGAAGGGTTAGGGTCAGGCTGCAGGCACCAACGGGGAGGGATAGGGTTAGGCTGCAGGGAGGGAGGGGGAGGGTTAGGGTCAGGCTGCAGGCACCATCGGGGAGGGATAGGGTTAGGCTGCAGGGAGGGAGGGTTAGGGTCAGGCTGCAGGCACCACCAGTGAAGCATAGGGTTAGGCTGCAGGGAGGGAGGGTTAGGGTCTGGCTGCAGGCACCACTGGGGAGGGATAGGGTTAGGCTGCAGGGAGGAAGGGTTAGGGTCAGGCTGCAGGCACCACCGGGGAGGGATAGGGTTAGGCTGCAGGGAGGAAGGGTTAGGGTCAGGCTGCAGGCACCACCGGGGAGGGATAGGGTTAGGCTGCGAGGGTGGATGGTTAGGGTTAGACTGTAGGGAGGAAGGGTTAGGGTCAAGCTGCAGGCACCACAGGGGAGGGATAGGGTTAGGCTGCGGGGGAGGAAGGGTTAGGGTCAGGCTGTAATGGGGATTACGGGTAGCATACTTACCTAGTAGGTGTTGAGATCCTGCGTGTCGGGATGCCCCTGTCGGTATTCTGACTGTCGGCATCTGAAACACCGGGATCCCGATACCATCCCCTAGTAGGCAGTGCTTTTTAATAAATTGGTCTGAAATTTTATTTTTTTTGGACCATATTCATAAATATTCCACTCCAGGCAGAAGGTTTAGGAAATGTAAAACGTACGGATGTGTACTCATTTACCTATCATGGTGTCAGATGCTTGGCGCTACGTACTGTAGACTCTCCGAGTCTCCGCCATGTGTAGCGGTCCCCATATTTTCGTTCTCTTTCCTGAATTTTGCATCTTATTCACATGATAGCCGCCTACAATATTGCGTATTTTCCCTCATTCCGAGTTGATCGCTCGCTAGCAGTTTTTAGCAGCCGTGCAAACGCTATGCCCCCGCCCACTGGGGAGTGTATTTTAGCTTAGCAGAAGTGCGAACGCATGTGCAGCCGAGCTCTGCAAAAACAGTTTGTGCAGTTTCTGAGTAGCTCTGAACCTACTCAGCGCTTGCGATCACTTCAGCCTATTCCTGTCCGGATTTGACGTCATACACCCGCCCAGCAAACGTCCAGCCACGCCTTTGTTTTTTCAGACATGCCTGCGTTTTTGCAAACATCGCACCTGAACTGCCAGTGCAATGCCCCGCGATGTCGCGTCGCGGGGCATCGCACAAGTGTATGGGCACCATTAGTCTTGTGCCTTTTTACCCCGATTAGCAACTGAGTCTGACGCAGAAGCCGCATGAATTGCCATTGTCAGTAGTCAGGGCACCCGTGCATTGCACTTGTGTTGCATTAGTGATGATATTTTGTGAAAAAAACTCTGGTGGGACACTTGGCGTGGCTAAGTTGCAAAGTCTGTAGCGTGCCAACTGTCACTCTTTGGTAACATTTGAGGATAGGTGACTGCGGACTCATCTGCACGATAGACGGAAACAATTGTAACGCTCGAAAGAAACCGCCAGCATCAAAACAGTTAAACCTTCCTGTGTTTATCCGAGGGCGCTTTGCCAACTTCCAGACCTTTTGTCCAGCTGTTAGCGCACGCCAGCCAAATAAGCATTGAATGCAGAACCATAAGACGCAAGGTGATCTTCGACATGGAGGAGCCGCTTGAGTAAAAATTGATACAGCTCATTTGCCAAACTACATTTATTAAATGCAGTGCGTAATTCTTTGCATTGTAAACGACAAGAAGGTTTACAATCCGCTGTAGTCAAGATACGGGCAATTTAACTGAACTTGAAATATGGTAATAGACGAAATTGCGGAGCAAACATCTCATGAGTTCTCACTGATAGCGGAGAACCCTGAGTGGCGCAGGATTGGCATTGTGGTGATTTTAATGATAAGGTCTCATGCTCCAAGCTCACTCATCCACACACACATCCGTTAGCGGGGGCTTCAGAGCTGTCGGCGGAGACGCAATGCGCGACAGTTATTTGTCTATTTCAGGAGCTGTGTTTAATGAACAGTTTGGATGAAATGAGTTTCCGCGATTTAAATTCCATTTTAGTCTGAGACCTGAGTTGAAATCATCTGGAAGTTATGGAAGCAGCGCATATGAATGTCAGGGGGGGACGGCTGACTTAGCACACGATAATTGGCCAACACAAATGGCAATGACAGGAAAACAGGAGACTTTATTTTATGCTAAGAGATCTGATCATGTTGCGCTCAAATGACTTTGCTGGGAGAACAGAGACATTGTTTTGCTGGCGAATAAACAGATCAACATCAGTGGTTACGTGTCTGGCTGGTGTCACGTCTGTAAATGGGGGGTTGGGGGGTTAGAATACATTGTAACCAAAAAGTCTAAATGGACATTGGGGGTCATTCCGACCTGATCGCACACTGACGTTTTTCGCAGCGCATCGATCAGGTCACTACTGCGCATGCGTATGCACCGCAATGCGCAGGTGCGTCATACGGGTACAAAGCGGATCGTTGGTGAGCGAGGGATTTAACGAAGAATCCATTCGCACAGTCGATCGCAAGGAGATTGACAGGAAGAGGGCGTTTATGGGTGTCAACTGACCGTTTTCTGGGAGTGTTTGGGAAAACGCAGGCGTGTCCAAGCGTTTGCAGGGCGGGTGTCTGACGTCAGTTCTGGGACCGGACAGGCTGAAGTGATCGCAGCGGCTTAGTAAGTTCAGACCTACTCAGATACTGCACAAACTGTTTATGTACTGCTCGGCTGCACACGCGTTCGCACTCTTGCACGGCTAAAATACACTCCCCTGTGGGCGGCGATTAAGCGTTTGCATGGCTGCAAAAAGTAGCTAGTGAGCGATCAACTCAGAATGACCCCCATTGTTACTAAAGGTGCTGAGCATCACGGTAGTTGTTATCTCATTGATTATTAATTAGGTACTTAGTCTTGTAGGGGTGGGGCTGTGAGGACGTGATTCATAGCAATTCTCCTTACTCCGGGTCCTGTCCCTGTCACCTCCCCCAAGAAGGGAGGGTTATCCACTCTCTTGGGAATTGGGGAGCTCTCCCCCAAAATTCAGGTGCCTCCCGAAAATTTACAACAGCAGTGTCCCACATATAGGGCGTTATTCAATTCTTTAAGCCCCCTTCCACACCCGTTCTGTTTCTGGTGATGGGCGTGGTATCATTTCAGCTCGCTACCCCCGGGGTAACCCTTTACGCAGCTAAATCTGATTACTATGGGCACGGTATTCGCGATAACGGGGATCACTTTAGAAAGGAGATTGGGCGTGATATATTATTTGAATACCACCCATAAAGACCTGTAAATAATATATGTACTGTATGAACCGTGAGTTTGTCATTTATAATCAGTGAGTGGAGTTTATAGAGTGTAATCCTACGAGCAGGACCCTCTTACCTCTGTGTTTGTCTGTTATTTCCCAGTCTTGTCTTATTACTGTTTTCTTCCCAATTGTAAAGCGCAACGGAATATGCTGGTTCTATATAAGTAATAATAATAATTCTGATGATGATTTGGTACATTCCGATACTTTGTATCTGGCTCCTCTGTCTACACAGCCACTGGCTTATCATGCAAATGAGTAGAAAATAACAGGCAGTAAATATGGTATCCGTTTGGATGGTTGACCATGTTAAGGGCGACACTCATTAGGTTGACCATTATTGGTCGATAGTGACATGGTCGACATGGAAAAATGGTCAACACATGAAAATAGTCGACATGGCTTTTTAAAAAAAAAATATATATATATTTTTAACTCTTTCATACTTTACCATCCACGTGGACTACAATTGGGACCAGTAACCTGTGCCAAATGCAGCGGTAGCGGAGCGAGGTACCTTGCCCGCAGAATGGCGAGAGAAGCAAGCCATACAAGGGGACGCGGTACACTAATTGGGGATCCTGGTCATGTTACGGAGAAAAGGACACCAAAAACAGTTAAAAAAACCATGTTGACCATTTTCATGTGTCGACTATTAGTACATGTCGACCATATCTATGTAGACCAATAGTGGTCGACTTAATGAATGTCGACCTCAACATGGTCGACCATTCATACTAGAACCGGCACATGTGTGTCCATACTGTGGACATTGGTGGTCATTCCGAGTTGTTCGCTCGCTAGCAGTTTTTAGCAGCCGTGCAAACGCTATGCCGCCGCCCACTGGGAGTGTATTTTAGCTTAGCAGAAGTGCGAACGTTTTTATCGCAGAGCGCCTGCAAAAAATTTTTGTGTAGTTTCAGAGTAGCTCAAAACCTACTCAGCGCTTGCGATCACTTCAAACTGTTCAGTTCCGGATTTGACGTCACACACCCGCCCTGCGTTCGCCCAGCCACGCCTGCATTTTTCCTGGCACGCCTGCGTTTTTCCGAACACTCCCTGAAAACGGTCAGTTGACACCCAGAAACGCCCACTTCATGTCAATCACTCTGCGGCCAGCAGTGCGACTGAAATGCATCGCTAGAGCCTGTGCAAAACTGCATCGTTCGTTGTGCCCGTACGTTGCGCCTGTGCATTGCGCCGCATACGCATGCGCAGAACTGCTGTTTTTTAGCCTGATCGCTGCGCTGCGAACAAATGCAGCTAGCGATCAACTCGGAATGACCACCATTGTATTTTATAGAGAGAAAGGAAAAGATACTGTGACAATTAATTTTCTTTTCGTTTGTAATACATCAGTCAGTTGCATGAACACGTAACTGTTTCAGGTTTCACACATGTTTTTCAATATGTAGTAAAAAGCAGAAATATACAGTAAGTTTACCAAGTGTAAAAACAAAAAGTTATTCTCAAATGCTTACTGTATATAGGGGGTCATTCCGACCTGATCATAGCTGTGCTAAATGTCTCACAGCTACGATCACTGACACAGACATGCGGGGGGGAGCCCAGCACAGGGCTTGTTCGCCCCGCATGTCAGGCTGCCCCCCTCCCCCCGCACAAGAACAAAAGCATCGCACAGTGCACTGCGGCGCCGGCGCATGCGCATTTCTGACCGTATCGCACCGCTGCAAAAAACTGCAGCGTGGATCGGGTCGGAATAACCCCCAAAATCGGGTGCTGCCTGTGGTACCACTTAGAGGGCAACAAAACCACAAAAGTTAACCTTTTGTTTGTGAAGTACAGTATAAGAGAACTGCATCTATTTCCTCTATATATTCACATACAGTGTGCAAGAAACAAAAAAAGGGAACATGAAATCACTCCATACCCTAAAATTGATGACCAAGCAGCTGTGGAAGTGGGCCAAAAAGCTGAAACGTTAAATCATGGCTATGCATTTATACAGTCGGCATTGTTAGAATGTCAGCAATGTGAATGTAGATAGCCATAATACATACTTAACAACTCTTGCTACTGTACCTCCTACTGCAAGTCCATGGGGAAGGGGCAGGTCTGAGATGACACAAATTACATAATTTTAGCTCCGCCTGCTCCCTACGGAAGTGGGTGGGATGTGGAAGATTCTGGGGGTGCAGGGGACTAACCGAAAAGTGGGGAGTCTATGCTCCTTCCAGGAGTTTAGGCAAGCATTCCATAATGACAGCAAATGATTTTAAGGTTAGGATTATATTAGGGCTGGGTTAGGCCGTGGTTAGGGTTATGGTAGAGGCTTTGGATTATATTAGGGATGGGTTAGGCTGTGGTTAGGGTTATGGTAGAGGCTTTGGATTATATTAGGGACGGGTTAGGCCGTGGTTAAGGTTATGGTAGAGGCTTTGGTTTATATTAGTGATGGGTTAGGCCGTGGTTAGGGTTATGGTAGAGGCTTTGGTTTATATTAGGGATGGGTTAGGCCGTGGTTAGGGTTATGGTAGAGGCTTTGGATTGGGTTCACATTGAATGTAATATCGTATTGTCAACATGCCGGCTGTCAACATTCACAATGTTGACAGTCTGTGAATGTCAACATTATGCCAGTGTCAGCATTATGAGTGTCAACATTCTGTCCATTTCGGCATTCTGAAGGTTGACTTTTTATACCACACCCAAGTGATGTTGCTGTAGTCCCTGTAAGTGGCTGTCTGGGACTGGCTACTGATAGGTCTATATAGAGACTGACAAACTCCTGTCTCGGTGCTATGCCGATGATCCCTGTTGAATTCATTATTTTAGTTTCAGACCCAGGTTTACAGTAAGTCCCTGGTTGATGCCCAGCAGGGAAGGAATAGGGTTATAATATTTAAAAGCACTATAAAGCTATAGAGAAAACAGCAGAGTCTGAGCTGCTCGATGGAGGCAAGTGCTGTGCCAGCCCTGCTTGTGACCTTAGGGTCTCACACCATAGGGATCAATGGCTGATGCCTTTTACAGAGTGAAACAGGTATAACTACTGTATAACAATAACCACGTATTAACACACCACCACTGGAGAAATCTGATTTATACATGGGCTGCACATTCATACAAATATTAATAAGTAAGAATAATCCCTATTTTCTGCAAAAAAAAAAACAACATACAGTACTTGATACATTTGCCACTGTGTCACCTTTTGGCTGAACCTAGAACCTACTATCAGTAGATCAGTTCCAAAGTCTGATAGGAAGATAAGTGTTTGTGTCGATGTTCCATCGTCCATTTGTCTGAGAGCACGTGCATCACTCACAGTAATTATGAACTTGCGGTTAGTGCCTCGAGGATGGTGGTGGATGGTAATTATAGCCATGTGTGGGAGGCAGAGACTACTGTACAAGCCTCTAGGTGAAAAATGGCTAATTTATTATGTTGCTAGCATAACTGTCCCTGCATTTGTATCCTCTGATCTGTATAAACTATGTCAAGTCCAGAAGGCCGGTTACCTGTCGGCTTCATCGCACCACTTCTGGTTATAAAGTGATGCCAGCGACTGTATCCCAGGCCTTTATACAATTTCACTATCAGTAAATGAATGATACAAGAAAACATGAAGGATACAGCTAAGTCAGTACATAGTGTACTTCAGTAATATCAAGTATATGAATTAAGCCACACTCAAAAGGTTTCATTTAGAGTGGGGCAAATCAATAAAGTGGATCACTTTGCACCTTGTTAAAAACCATGTTGCACTGCCAGTGGCACACACCCAGATGGAGCCTTGCTCATCTAGCCTTCTCTGCTGCACCTAGGTGCACCAAGGTTTATTAGCATAAGCCTTCCATCTATTGTTCTCAGCTGCAATACAATACAGAGAGAACAATACAGCAGGGGATTAAGTCATTACAACAGGGGATAAAGTCCGACTGCCCTGGCTCAGTTTATCCTATTAAAGGGATAGATGAGCAGGGCTCCATCTGTACAAGAGCTGATTCTGTTTCGGGCACAAACGCATTCTATAGCGACATCTTGCTGCGTCTTTATGCTAATGCCGTGTTTTTTTTTATCTTCATACTGAGGCAGCCACTTGATGCGGCGCGTGTTTGCATATCTTGCTGCGTCTGTAGTAGCCATCATCAATCATATCATCCAAACTTACTCCAGCCCTATGGTAAACGCAGTGGCGACACACGTGTGACACGCCCACTAGCCCCATACCCCCAATACCTCCCACTGAAATCTACAGAGGTGCAGAGGTGGACGCCACGTGCACACAATGCCAACGTTTGTGCATTTGAGCGATTATCTGCTACTGAAAGCCTCTACTATACATGCGTTACCCTGAGTGTGCGCACAAAGGCACTAGTTGTATGGGAGAGCTGGGATCAGAAACAGAGAGGTGAAGCGATGGCCATTACTGGGTGGTACCTGGGAGGTGGCCTAAAGGGAGGGCAAAACTATCTGCCACATGGGCGTGTCACTGCAAGCGGGCTGCATACTCAGGCGCATACAGAAGCTGCTGCCATACAGGTGCTGCTAGTGGAAGCAATGGTGTGTTGATGGCGGACTATCTAGAACCAATACGAGATGCAGCGGTGCAGAGATTGGGCGTGTCCCGGGGGCCTGCACACTCCGGCAACGTTAGCACACAAGGGGAACGCTTAAACTAGAATTTGAGGACGGTCGCACATGCTACAACAGCAACAGACGCTAGAACGGACGCAGCGTCTGCCACTGAATCAGGCCCGTAGTTGGGAAGTGGTTTAAAAATTAACAAGAAAAGACAATATATCTGCACACTACATACAAAAGCAAATGTTTTCAGTGCATGCACTAAGGGGGTGATTCAGAGGCGATCGCTGCTGAGATGATAAAAGTATCTTAGGGCTATGATCGCCTCGGCCTGATTGATAGGCAGAGGCGGTCGCAGGGCGGGAGGGGGCGTGCCAATGGTGTTAGAACACCGTTGGTGTGGTGCGGCTCGGACAACGCAGGCGTGTCCGGACCATTGCGAGGGCGGGCAGCGGCAGCTGCGTGACATCACACACAGCCGCTGCGACCCAGAGAAACTGATCGTAGATGTGCTAAGCTTAGCACATATGCAATCAGGTCTGAATCACCCCGTAAAATGCACTTGTACCCCTTGAATTGCAATACGGCTTGTTCCAGGAGCAAATTGCTCCTGTTTATTGGTGGTCATTCCAATTGATCACTAGCTGAAAATGTTCACTGCGCAGCGATGATGCAAAAAAACGGCACTTCTGCGCATGCGTATGCGGTGCAATGCGCACGCGCGACGTACTATTACAACAAACAATGTAGTTTCACACAAGGTCTAGCGAAGCTTTTCAGTCGCACTGGTGGCCGCAGAGTGATTCACAGGAAGTGGGCGTTTCTGGGTGTCAACTGACCGTTTTCAGGGAGTGTTCGGAAAAACGCAGGCGTGCCAGGAAAAACGCAGGCGTGGCTGGGCGAACGCAGGGCGTGTTTGTGACGTCAAAACAGGAACTGAATAGTCTGAAGTGATCGCAAGCGCTGAGTAGGTCTGGAGCTACTCTGAAACTGCACAAAAAAACTTTGTAGCCGCTCTGCGATCCTTTCGTTCGCACTTCTGCTATGCTAAGATACACTCCCAGTGGGAGGCGGCCTAGCGTGTGCACGGCTGCTAAAAACTGCTAGCGAGCGATCAACTCGGAATGACCCCCACAGTCTACTGCTAACTCTGAATAAGGCCGGTTAGCGTCAGTTATGCTGAGAGCTGAACTAATGTTCACGTGAATACACTGATGGAACTGGGCCTGATGCAGAGGTGCACGCAAGTGGGGTCGGTGCTGCATTTATAGTCGCCGCAGATCTGGGAGGTTATGCAAATGCTGCGGACGCCGTCTTTTGTAATGAGCCCCCTCCCTGCTGGCTTCTCAGATCCCTGGCGTGCTGAGAAACATTGGGACCATTGCACAGGCCATCTGACATCTGGGCACCCCTAAGGTAGCTGCATCCTTATAAATGTTGGTTCCGACATTGGAATCCCTTCAATGCCTACAAGAGTGTGATAACTGATTACAGCAATGTAGTGGGAGCCGTTAGATGTGCTGAGATTTATATAAGAATATAATGTCATGCATCTACTCCTCATCACCACCCATCTATCCATCCAGCGGTGTGATACGTGATATTGTGACAACTCTGCTCACTCATCTATAGAATTCTTTATCTCGCCAATTCCCATGCAGTCCGCTGCAGCTGCACACCCATTGTATATTACAATCCATTAACCATTGGGTATTGTGGCAGTGTCAAGAAAGATTAAACAATTTCAGGGACGTAGTTTAGGGGCCTTTGTATCCGCCTTGAGGAAAGCAATCATTAACAGTTTAAGGTTACAGCGGAGCTCACACTGCATTTCATTGTGTATGTAGCCAGCTCAGAGCTCTCAGCTGTGCGTCTGATATGGGATTTTCTGACAGTCGGAGAGCAGTCCTTACTTTGCTTTTCTAGAGTCGACAGTCATGGCATGCTGACATTTCGCCATTAGGCCGTCAGAGAGAAGAGGTTGTTAAGGGGGTGAAAATGAAAATACTCTGATTATTATTATCTTTTATTTATATGGTGCCACAAGGGTTCCGCAGCGCCCAATTACAGAGTACATATGCACATAATCAAAACAGGAAAACAGTGACTTACAGCTGAAGACAATATAGGACAAATACAGGGTAACTAAACATAACTACACCAGTAAATGACAGAGATAAGTTCCAGGGTGGCCAAAAAACTGCAGGATTTGGGCAGTTGAGGATTATTAACGTAAGAAAAGGATAAGCACATGAGGGAAGAGAAGAGGGCCCTGCTCGTGAGAGCTTACATTCTAAGGGGAGGGGTAGACAGACAGGGGTGACACAGACGGGGTACATAGAGAGCGTGGAACAGAGGGTTAGGATGAGATTTGGCTGGGTTTGGTGAAGAAGTGGATCTTAAGAGCCCGTTTGAAGTTTTGTAGAAAGGTGGAGAGTCTGAGGGGGAGAGGTAGGGAATTCCAGAGAAGTGGTGCAGCACGTGAAAAATCTTGGAGATAGGAGTGGGAGGAAGTAATCAGAAGACAGGAGAGTCAGCGTGCATTAGCAGAGCGAAGAGGACGGCTGGGAGTGTAAAGGGAGATAAGGTCAGAGATGTAGATGGGAGAGGATGTGACAAACCTCTTCCCATGTGGCCCTGGTTAAGAGGTGACCACAATGGCTGATGTTTTTTCTAGTGTGCATGTGCTGCAATGAATTAGCGACAGCGGTCGCAGTAAGAATTTGTATGCAAAGTATTTGACCATAAGGGACATTTGTGGGGGTAAAGGCAGTCTTGACGTTGAAATTGCAGGCGTGTCGCGACCGTTTCAGGGACATGTCACAGCCTGCAACTGTGATCCCATACACAGTTGTAAAGGCTTTGCTGACTTTGTTCCAACGGCCATTCTGCGTGACCATAGGGTCGCGTGTGGGCGTCTCAGTACAAATACCGGCAGCTGCATCATTTGCAGTTTTGGGATTTGCGTACGCCTCAGGCCCGGTGTGATATAATATAGTCATTTGAATAATAAATAACTTGTTTAAATAAATACAGCGTGTAGCGCCCAGATCCTCAGTATATTTTTTCCAGCACTGCTTCTGTGAGTAGTACTATGACTGCCCATACAAGGGTGGTTATATCATACTTACCTACTTTGCCAGAACCGCAGGGAGGCATCCAAAACTTGGGCGCTGCTTCTGGTTGCCCAGAAAAGCTGTCTTCTCCTGCAGGTGTCCACTGTCATCCAGCTGCTGCCCACTTCCAGGATACAGAGGGTGGTCCGGATGGACGATGACGTGATTCGTGCTGAATTGCTTCATCCTAGCCACGGTCCCCCGGGTTACAATGCTGGTAATCTTGTGCTGCCTACCTATGCTGGGGCAGGCGGACAGAAAGCCAGCAGCTATGGGTTATATAATGCCTGTATCAGATGTTCTACAGAGTTTCCTGCTGGAAGACTTTTATACTTTTCCTTATAATGTCTGCACTGTTTCTGTTAATGCATAACAGCAGGCCTGGCCAACCTGTGGCTCTCCAGATGTTGTGAAACTACACATCCCAGCATGCCCTGCCACTGTGCTAGCATTCCCTAATAGCAAAACTGTGGCAAAGCATGATGGGACTTGTAGTTTTACAACAGCTGGAAAGCCACATGTTGGCCAGGCCTGCATTACAGTATGTAAGTTGTGGTCCCCTTGTGACACCAGGTAAATCTGATAATAATATGCAGCCTGCTTTGTATTCTTAAGGGATAGCTGCCTACTCAGTACTCATGGAACCCTGACAGTGCGTGTTTACAGGATATCCTCAAGAATAATTGGCACCAGCTGTAGATCTATTGTGCTAACCAAACAGCACACCTGTGCGCCAGCTAGACTATCTGGAAAACATGCGCTGTTAGGGATCTATGAGGACCCAGTCGGAGAAACAGTTACAGATAAATGATACCCCGGAAGCTGATTGGGCGCTATTGGCGACATCTCCGCGTTTCATGTTTAGATGGTTGGATAAATCTCCCACTTGCCACAGTATGAGCATCATTGGAGCACTGCTGTTGAGGCAATAAATAGTTAAGTAACATCTCGGAGTAATGACGCTGGAACACTACGGCGCACAGTCACTATGGCGCTGCAGTGAGTTGAGGAGAATGGAGCTTTTAGTTTCAGCACAGGTGACTACAATCATAAGTGACTGTTAGTGGTAAGTAAAGCAGCGGAGCACAGGTGATACGCACCATTAGCTGGTCTGGAGGGTTTAAATGGGTAAATACTGCGCCCGGCATTACAGTCTAGTACTGACTTTAGAGGACTCATAAACTCACTCCTGGACACTAATATTAATTAGTGCCTATATTGCTGGAATAAGCAATGTACAGGCAATAGCTGAGGTCTTACTAAATCTACTAACAGATGCATCTCTTCTATATCTGACAGCTGAATATCTACTCAGTCAGACCGTACATCTTCATTTGGGTCCCGGTATGCACTGCAACATATGTTCATTAAGAGGAGTTATCCGACATCTGTTGCGTATGTCAGTGGAATACATTCCCACAACCGCTCAGTATACACCTCACCTCTAAAAGCCCCCATACATTAGTAGGATTTGCCCATTTATTTATTTTTTTTACACGATTTCGACCCATCGGGCTGATAAATCATGTGAAAAGTGTAAAATTACTTCCGATTCCGATGAGCGGTCCCGTGCACATCGGAATGGATCAGTAGATTGTCACTGCTGCACCAAGGATGATTCATATCCCGGAGTGGGATAGGATCATTAGGTCGACATGTACTAGGTCGTCAGGCAGTGGCGGATGCAGGGGGGAGGGGGCACTTGGGCCCGTGCCCCCCCTGTCATTTGTGGCCCCCTTCCGTCCGTCCGTCCCCGCTTGTGTCACTGAGGCACGCTGCCGCTCAGTCCGGCGGCAGCGTGTCTCAGCTGTCAGGAGGAGAGCGCGGCTATCTGGCGGCGTGTAGTGGACTTCAAACCAGCCACCGGTTCGTGAGCCAATCAGAGCTCGCGGACCGGCAGCCAATCAGGAGCCGCTGGTCCGCGAGCTCTGATTAACTCACGAACCGGCTGCTAGTTTGAAGTCCTGCACGCCGCCGCCACCGGCGCCAGACACCCTCAGAGCCGGGCAGAAAAGCAGCAGCAGCGGTAAGCAGCTGCAGCACTGCTGTGGGGGCATTTGTATACCTGCTGTGGGGGCATTTGTATACCTGCTGTGGGGGCATTTGTATACCTGGCACTGTGAGGGCAATTGTATACCTGGCACTGTGGGGGCAATTGTATACCTGGCACCCTGGGGGCAATTGTTTACCTTGCACCGTGGGGGCAATTGTTTACCTGGCACTGTGGGGGCAATTGTTTAACTGGCACTGTGGGGGCATTTGTATACCTGACACTGTGGGGGCATTTTTGGATCTGGCACTGTGGGGGCATTTTTGGATCTGGCACTGTGGGGGCATTTTTGGATCTGGCACTGTGGGGGCATTTTTGGATCTGGCACTGTGGGGGCATTTTTGGATCTGGCACTGTGGTGACATTTGTGGATCTGGCACTGTGGGGGCAATTGTGGATTTGGCACTGCACTATTGGGGGCATATGTCTGTGTATCACGTCTCATTTTAATTGGCCACACTCACTATATGACTGCGGGCATTACTACAGGCAACATTACTACTGGGGGCAATACAAGCATTGCATAAGGGGCACCACTACTATGGGGTCTATATAAGGGGCACTACCAGTACAGTGGACATTGCATAATGAGTGCTACAACTGTGGGCATTGTATAAGAAGCACCACCTCACATGCACCGAAGCCGCACGCAAATGTACTTGCCCCTTCCATGGTGCCCCCCCTATCATTTTCTTCTGGATCCGCCCCTGTCGACAGGTCAAAAGGTTGGCATAAGTTTTTCACTTTTCTCTAACGTCCTAGTGGATGCTGGGGACTCCGTCAGGACCATGGGGAATAGCGGCTCCGCAGGAGACAGGGCACAAAAGCAAGCTTTTAGGATCACATGGTGTGTACTGGCTCCTCCCCCTATGACCCTCCTCCAAGCCTCAGTTAGGTTTTTGTGCCCGTCCGAGAAGGGTGCAATCTAGGTGGCTCTCTTAAAGAGTTGCTTAGAAAAAGTTTTTAGGTTCTTTATTTTCAGTGAGTCCTGCTGGCAACAGGCTCACTGCATCGAGGGACTTAGGGGAGAAAATTTCAACTCACCTGCGTGCAGGATGGATTGGATTCTTAGGCTACTGGACACCATTAGCTTCAGAGGGAGTCGGAACACAGGTCTCGCCCTGGGGTTCGTCCCGGAGCCGCGCCGCCGACCCCCTTGCAGATGCTGAAGATTGAAGAGGTCCGGAACCAGGCGGCAGAAGACTTTTCAGTCTTCCTCAGGTAGCGCACAGCACTGCAGCTGTGCGCCATTGTCTGTCAGCACACTTCCCACAGCGATCACGGAGGGTGCAGGGCGCGGGGGGGGGGCGCCCTGGCAGCAATGTAGAATACCTGTATGGCGAAAAATACATCACATATAGCCCTTGAGGCTATATGGATGTATTTAACCCCTGCCAGACTTCACAATCTCCGGAGAAGAAGCCCGCCGAAAAGGGGGCGGAGCCTATTCTCCTCAGCACACAGCGCCATTTTCCCTCACAGAAAGGCTGAGGGGAAGGCTCCCAGGCTCTCCCCTGCACTGCACTACAGAAACAGGGTTAAAACAGAGAGGGGGGGCACTGATTTGGCGATATACATATATATTAAATGCTATATGGGAGGAACACTTATATAAGGGTTGTCCCTGTATAATTATAGCATTTTGGTGTGTGCTGGCAAACTCTCCCTCTGTCTCTCCAAAGGGCTAGTGGGTCCTGTCCTCTATCAGAGCATTCCCTATGTGTGTGCTGTATGTCGGTACGTGTGTGTCGACATGTATGAGGAAAATGTTGGTGAAGAGGCGGAGCAAATTGCCTGTAATGGTGATGTCACTCTCTAGGGAGTCGACACCGGAATGGATGGCTTACTTATGGAATTACGTGATAATGTCAACACGCTGCAAGTGGGTTGACGACATGAGACGGCCGACGAACAAATTAGTACCGGTCCAGGCGTCTCAGACACCGTCAGGGGCTTGTAAAAACGCCCATTTACCTCAGTCGGTCGACATAGACCGAGACACGGACACTGATTTCAGTGTCGACGGTGAAGAAACAAACGTATTTTCCTTTAGGGCCACACGTTAAGGGCAATGAAGGAGGTGTTACATATTTCTGATACTCCAAGTACCACAAAGAAGGGTATTATGTGTGAGGTGAAAAAACTACCTGTAGTTTTTCCTGAATCAGATAAATTAAATGAAGTGTGTGATGATGCGTGGGTTTCCCCCGATAGAAAATTATTGGCGGTATACCCTTTCCCGCCAGAAGTTAAGGCGCATTGGGAAACACCCCTCAGGGTGGATAAGGCGCTCACATGCTTATCAGAAAAATATCCTAAAAAGTATACACACACATGCTGGTGTTATACTGTGACCAGCGATCGCCTCAGCCTGGATGTGCAGAGCTGAGGTGGCTTGGTCGGATTCCCTGACTAAAAATATTGATACCCTTGACAGGGACAGTATTTTATTGACTATAGAGCATTTAAAGGATGCATTTCTATATATACGAGATGCGCAGAGGGATATTTGCACTCTGGCATCAAGAGTAAATGCGATGTCCATATCTGCAAGAAGATGTTTATGGACACGACAGTGGTCAGGGGATGCAGATTCCAAACGGCACAAAGATGTATTGCCGTATAAAAGGGGAGGAGTTATTTGGGTCGGTCCATGGGACCTGGTGGCCACGGCAACTGCTGGAAGATCCACCGTTTTTTACCCTAAGTCACATCTCTGCAGAAAAAGACACCGTCTTTTCAGCCTCAGTCTTTTCGTCCCTATAAGATATCTGCCCAGGGATAGAGGAAAGGGAAGAAGACTGCAGCAGGCAGCCCATTCCCAGTAACAGAAGCCCTCCACCGCTTCTACTAAGTTCTCAGCATGACGCTGGGACCGTACAGGACCCCTGGATCCTACAAGTAGTATCAAAGGGGCACAGATTGGAATGTCGAGGCGTTTCCCCCCTCGCAGGTTCCTGTAGTCTGCTGTACCAATGTCCCCCTCCGACAGGGAGGCAGTATTGAAAACAATTCACAAGCTGTATTCCCAGCAGGTGATAATAAAATTACCCCTCCTACAACAAGGAAAGGGGTATTGTTCCACACTATAGGGTGGTACTGAAGCCAGAAGGCTAGGTGAGACCGATTCTAAATCTGAAAAATTTGAACACTTACAAGGGTTCAAATCCAGATGGAGTCACTCAGAGCAGTGATAGCGAACTGGGAACAAGGGGACTATATGGGGTCCCGGGACATCAGGGATGCTTACCTCCATGTCCCAAAATTTGCTTTTCTCACCAAGGGTACCTCAGGTTCGTGGTACAGAACTGTCACTATCAGTTTCAGACGATGCCGTTGGAGTGTCCAAGGCACCCCGGGTCTTTACCAAGGTAATGACCGAAATGAGGATTCGTCTTCAAAGAAAATGGACGACCTCCTGATAAGAACAAGGTCCAGAGAACAGTTGGAGGTCGGAGTAGCACTATCTCACGTAGTTCTACGACAGCACGGGTGGATTCTAAATATTCCAAAACCGCAGTTGTTCCGACGACACGTCTGCTGGTCCTAGGGATGATTCTGGACACAGTCCAGGAAAAGGGTGTTTCTCCCATAGGAGAAAGCCAGGGAGTTATCCGAGCTAATCGGGATCCTCCTAAAACCAGGAAAAGTGTCAGTGCATCATTGCACAAGAGTCCCGGTAAAAAATGGTGGCTTATTTCGAAGCGCTTCCATTCGGCAGATTTCACGCAAGAACTCTTCAGTGGGATCTGCTGGACAAATGGTCCGGATCGCATCTTCAGATGCATCAGCGGATAACCCTATATCCAAGGACAAGGGTGTCTCTCCTGTGGTGATTACAGAGTGCTCATCTTCTAGAGGGCCGCAGATTCGGCATTCAGGATTGGATGCTGGTATCCACGGAGGCCAGCCTGAGAGGCTGGGGAGCAGTCACACAAGGAAAAAATTTCCAGGGAGTGTGATCAAGTCTGGAGAATTCTCTCCACATAAATATACTGGAGCTAAGAGCAAATTTGTAATGCTATAAGCTTAGCAAGGCCTCTGCTTCAAGGTCAGCCGGTATTGATCCAGTGGGATAACATCACGGCAGTCGCCCACGTAAACAGATAGGGCGGCACAAGAAGCAGGAGGGCAGTGGTCAAAACTGCAAGGATTTTTCGCTAGACGGAAAATCATGTGATAGCACTGTCAGCAGTGTTCATTCCGGGAGTGGACGACTGGGAAGCAGACTTCCTCAGCAGGCACGACCTCCACCCGGGAGAGTGGGAACTTCATCGGGAAGTTTTCCGCATGATTGTGAACCGTTGGGAAAGACCAAAGGTGGAAATGATGGCGTCCCGCCCGAACAAAAAACGGGACAGGTATTGCGCCAGGTCACGAGACCTTCAGGCGATAGCTGTGGACGTCCTGGTAACACCGTGGGTGTAACAGTCGGTGTATGTGTTCCCTCTTCTGCTTCTCATAACCAAGGTATTGAGAATTATAAGACGTAGAGGAGTAAGAACTATACTCGTGGCTCCGGATTGGCCAAGAGGGACTTGGTACCCGGAACTTCAAGAGATGCTCACAGAGGACTAATGGCCTCGGGAGCTAAGATGGGATTTGCTTTCAGCAAGAACCATGTCTGTTCCAAGAGGAACCGTGGCATCTGCCTCTAAGAAAGGACCTGCTCCAGCAGGGACCTTGTCTGTTCCAAGACTTACCGCGACTGCGTTTGACGGCATGGCGGTTGAACGCCGGATCCTAAGGGAAAAGGCATTCCGGAAGAGGTCATACCTACCCTGGTCAAAGCCAGGAAGGAGGTGACCGCACAACGTTATCACCACATGTGGTGAAAATATGTTGCGTGGGTGAGGCCAGGAAGGCCCCACGAAAAAATTTCAACTAGGTCGATTTCTGCACTTCCTGAAAACAGGAGTGTCTATGAGCCTCAAATTGGGGTCCATTAAGGTTCAAGTTTCGGCCCTGTAGATTTTCTTCCAGAAAAAATTGGCTTCAATTCCTGAAGTCCAGACGTTTGTCAAGGGAGTATTGCATATACAGCCCCTTGTGTGCCTCCAGTGGCACCGTGGGATCTCAACGTAGTGTTGGGATTCCTCAAATCATATTGGTTTGAACCGATCAAATCTGTGGATTTGAAATATCTCACATGGAAAGGGACCATGTTGTGGCCCTGGCCTCGGCCAGGCGATTGTCAAAATTGGGGGCTTTGTCTTAAAAAAAGCTCATATTTGTTTTTCCATTCGGACAGGGCAGAACTGCGGACTCGTCCCCAGTTTCTTCCTAAGGTGGTGTCAGCGTTTCGCCTGAAACAACATATTGTGGTGCCTGCGGCTACTAGGGACTTGGAGGACTCCAAGTTGCTGGACGTTGTCGGGGCCCTAAAAATAGATATATATATATATATATATATATATATATTTCTAGGACGGCTGGAGTCAGAAAGTCTGACTTGCTGTTTATATTGTATGCACCCCAAAAGATGGGTGCTCCTGCTTATAAGCAGACTATTGCTCGTTGGATTTGTAGTACAATTCAGCTTGCACAGTCTGTGGCAGGCCTGCCACAGCCAAAATCTGTCAATGCCCATTCCACAAGGAAGGTGGGCTCATCTTGGGCGGATGCCCGAGGGGGTCTCGGCTTTAAAATTTTGCCGAGCAGCTACGTGGTCAGGGGGGAACACGTTTGTAAAATTCTACAAATTTGATACCCTGGCTGAGGAGGACCTGGAGTTCTCTCATTCGGTGCTGCAGAGTCACCCGCACTCTCCCGCCCGTTTGGGAGCTTTGGTATAATCCCCATGGTCCTGACGGAGTCCCCAGCATCCACTAGGACGTTAGAGAAAATAAGATTTTACTTACCGATAAATCTATTTCTCGTAGTCCGTAGTGGATGCTGGGCGCCCATCCCAAGTGCGGATTGTCTGCATTACTTGTACATAGTTATTGTTACAAAAATCGGGTTATTATTGTTGTGAGCCATCTTTTTTAGAGGCTACTTCATTGTTATCATACTGTTAACTGGGTTCAGATCACAAGTTGTACGGTGTGATTGGTGTGGCTGGTTTGGGTCTTACCCGGGATTCAAGATCCTTCCTTATTGTGTACGCTCGTCCGGGCACAGTACCTAACTGAGGCTTGGAGGAGGGTCATAGGGGGAGGAGCCAGTACACACCATGTGATCCTAAAAGCTTGCTTTTGTGCCCTGTCTCCTGCGGAGCCGCTATTCCCCATGGTCCTGACGGAGTCCCCAGCATCCACTACGGACTACGAGAAATAGATTTATCGGTAAGTAAAATCTTATTTTTTTTTGGGGGGGGGGACTTTTTCATACTGGACGATCCACGTGGACTACAATTGGGAACGGTAACCTTCCGAAGCTGGGGGACACATGCTGGCGTCTCAAGCTCTGTTACTGCTTGTCCGGCTCCTGGAATTGTGAAGCCTGATCCAGAAAACAGAGCAGTGAGTGGACACTCTAACCCGTCTCCCTCCCCCCCAGTCAGCCCTGGTATTAACTGAAAAACTCCCACTTTCAGTAATTACCCAACTCCCCCTCAGTAAACATCCCAAAAGCGAAATGAACAGTGTTCGCATTTCTTTAGTGTGCCAGTGTCCACCCCTAAATAGCCTTGACAATAGACCAGTAGTACCCAAGTTTAGTATTATACATCCACCCCCCAAACCAGCCCTGACATTAAATAAATTGCATTGATACTTGATCCAAAGACTTATTTTCCCCAACAGCCCCAATATCACTTACTCATTCCAAGTACAACCACTAAAATATAAATAAAAGTAAAGTATGCCTCAGACCCTGATATGAGGGGTGTCTATGGCTCACCTGTCCCTGGCGATCTGCAATATATCACGTTACCTCTATAGCTATGTTCAGTGTTCTATGCACATTCATACAATTACAAAATAGGAACAGTCTGCGCAACACAAATGAAAATCATATATCTGACAGATCAAATGTAGTAACACTAGAATAAATCTCACTTGCGGTGACTCTACAAAGGTCACTTTTCTGTTTGAATCACATTTATCCTTCTCCTCCTATACACCTTCCAGCTTATCATTCCCTGGTATCTTACGTAGCCTTGAAGGGGAAAAACCTAACCCAGAAAGCAGTAACCAGAGAAAATAAAATCTGATATATATCCGTGTGCGTTCTTGATAATAAATAATGACCAAATAACACAATCCTATTATTTAGCTGCATGTGATCTATTAGTAGTTTTTAATTGCTCGATTGCTCCCCTTTAATTGCTGCTGTAAATGATCTAGGATCAGGACAAGGGTCTTTTTTTTTTCTTACATTTTTTTATATGAATATCTGTATTCATCTCTGCGTTTAGCGCTGTGATTAAAATATCTCAGAATATATTGACATGTCACCCCATACGTGGAACAGTGCGAGCAAGCCGCTATGTAAATGAGGCAACACTTTGCTGAGATAAGGACATCTATTATATAGTGAGGATCTGCCCTTGCATTCCTTTATAAAAATTCAACCTCTCAGTTTGAACCTTTGCCCCTTAATTACAAACACTATCGAATCTTTAACTAGAATATTGACTGGCCCCTGGAATTCATTGCACCCTGCAGAGGAGTCTGGAATAGTAAATCAGCTTTATTGTACTGTACAAGCAGCAGCTGCAACATAGCTCGATTGGTAGTTTAAGATTTTAATGGTGTTTTTTTGGTGATTGTTTAGTAATCAACCTTATGCAATTACAAGCTCTTGGGGTATCCCCACTAATACCCCTTTTCCACTAGCTTTTTTAAACACGGGGAAATGCGCGGGTTGGTGAGCGCTTTTTTAAACACGGGGAAATTGCCGGGTTGGTGAGCGCTGTCTGCAGGGGGCTGTAGCACGGGTCGCAGCCGTGTCAGGCGACACGGCTGCGACCCGTGCTATGCTAGTGGAAAAGGGGTATACGGGTATGTACTACCAGGTTCTTTTTGAGATCCTGATTCATAGAGAAATTGTATGAATAAATAAACGTGAAATGTGATGTCACCTCATTAAACTGATTATGGTAATGAATTTTCCGGAATAACTACTAACACTTCTGCCTGAAATTGCCTGTTGAAATCTCAGAAGAAATTGTGGCTGCCATTTAAAAAATAAATTGTGAGACAAAAGAGACAACAGGGAGCATGGGAAAGATCATTGGATTAAATCAGAAATGTTAGTTTGGGAAAATTATTATTATTATTATCAGATATTATTATTTATATAGCGCACACATATACCGCAGCGCTTTACAGAGAATATTTGGCCATTCACATCTGTCCCTGACCCAGTGGAGTTTACAATCTATATTCCCTACCACATGTACATGCATTTTTATTCTAGGGTTAATTTTGTTGGGAGCCAATTAGCCTACCAGTATATTTTTGGATTGTGGGAGGAAACTGGAGTACCCGGAGGTAACCCACACAAGAATGGGGAGCAAATACAAACTCCACACAGGGCCATGGTGGGAATCGAACCCATGACCTCAGTGCTGTGATGCAGTATTGCTAACCATTACACCATCCGTACTGCTATAAAAATTATTTTTGAGTGGATTTTACCCTTTTAAGTCTGTGTCCACTTCAGTCACTTTTCAATAAATAATCTTTAAAACAGTCAGAATTTTTGAAGGACATTACTGATTTCCAGTGATCAGCAGCATATGGGGCAAGCATTTGGGTTGTGGTAATGGGGGTGTGATAAAGCGTGCAAATGGTTTCGGCCAAACATACTGTAGGTGTGATTTAGCAGAATTAGATGTAACAAATGCGGTTTACCAATCCCTTTTTCGCTTCACTGAATTTTGTAAGGTGTACGACCTTGGGAAAATCGGTTGTAGCATTTTGTGCTAGAATGTCTTAGGCATTAAATTAGCTCTGATTTTAAACTAAAGATCTCAGTAACATCATGTGATCATTCACAGCCAATGTAGTAGAAGCTGGCAGGCTTCCCACAGGTTGATGTTGTCACATGTTCCTCAGGGGTGGAGTCAGAGTATGCTCGTGCCAGTACATTGGTTGATTATGCTCTAATTAATACTTACTGGTTTCATCAGCATTGTGAAAGGCAAATTAACATGTTCTCCATGTCATTTCTGAATTAACATTAAAAGGTAGTTTAAAAATAATAATAATAATAATAATAATAATAAAAAACAATGACTTTGAAACCCCACTTTAAAGACTTTTTTGTCCTACCGTTTAAGCCACATTACTCCCCTATAAATTCTGTGATGGACGGGATAGATCTCATCCGAGGCGGCTGCACATTCTCCGAGGCTGTGTATAATAGACGCCGATCTGTTGTGCAGAATGGCGGCTACTTTGACTTTCGCAGATAAATACGTTTCTTTGTAAAGGAACTGAAAAATAAAATAAAAAGAGCATTATTTAATAGTGGCAGAGTCAAGCCGAGCTCTTCCCACACTCACCAGCGGCGGCTTTCCATAATTCCCGCACTCTTTGTCGCCAGCTAACACACGTTCGCAGTTGATTGACAGGTAGGGAGCAAAAATATGTACTATGTATTTATTTATTATATTTCTTCTCGGTATATGTACTGTATGTGGGAAAATGTCCATTTGTCAGTGTTCCATCCTTTGGTGGCTGTTTCTTTCTTCCTACACCTACGAGCTGAACAACTATGGTAATAGTTTGTAAAGTCTTTATCGTCCATGGGGGGTCATTCCGAGTTGTTTGCTCTGTATTTTTTTCTCGCAACGGAGCGATTAGTCGCTAATGCGCATGCGCAATGTCCGCAGTGCGACTGCGCCAAGTAAATTTGCTATGCAGTTAGGTATTTTACTCACGGCATTACAAGGTTTTTTCTTCGTTCTGGTGATCGGAGTGTGATTGACAGGAAGTTGGTGTTTCTGGGCGGAAACTGGTCGTTTTATGGGTGTGTGCGGAAAAACGCTACCGTTTCTGGGAAAAACGCGGGAGTGGCTGGAGAAACGGAGGAGTGTCTGGGCGAACGCTGGGTGTGTTTGTGACGTCAAACCAGGAACGACAAGCACTGAACTGATCGCAGATGCCGAGTAAGTCTTGAGCTACTCAGAAACTGCTAAGAAGTGTCTATTCGCAATTCTGCTAATCTTTCGTTCGCAATTTTGATAAGCTAAGATTCACTCCCAGTAGGCGGCGGCTTAGCGTGTGCAAAGCTGCTAAAAGCAGAACAACTCGGAATGACCCCCATGTGCCGGTAAGTTTGAGAGGATTAAAGTTGCTCAGAAATGTTGACGCTTTTCCAAATACAATTGCATTTTACCGCTGTAAATGTGTAAAGCTTTTTGCACTACAATCTTTTACAGACACTGGGTTAATTTAGCGGTTTTGAAAATTGCGGCTCACAGTCAAGATTAACCACCCGCAGCCGTGACTCACATTCTACTTCCAAAAGTTTGTTAGGGTTTGGCGATCATCTTTAGAAACAGTTTAAGGGGGTCATTCCGAGTTGTTCGCTAGCAGATTTCGTTCACTGCGCTGCGAGCAGGCAAAAAAGCGGCACTTCTGTGCATGCGTATGCGGCGCATTGCGCACTCGCGTCGTACTATTACAACGAGCGATGTCGTTTCACACAAGGTCTAGTGAAGCTTTTCAGTCGCCCTGCTGGCCGCAGAGTGATTGACATGAAGTGGGCGTTTCTGGGTGTCAACTGACCGTTTTCAGGGAGTGTTCAAAAAAACGCAGGCGTGCCAGGAAAAACGCAGGCGTAGCTGGGCGAACGCAGGGCGTGTTCGTGACGTCAAAACTGGAACTGAACAGTCTGAAGTCATCGCAAGCGCTGAGTAGGTATTGAGCTACTCTGAAACTGAACAAAAATATTTTGTAGCCGCTCTGCGATCCGATCGCACTTCTGCTAAGCTAAAATACACTCCCAGTGGGCGGCGGCATAGCGTTTGCACGGCTGCTAAAAACTGCTAGCGAGCGATCAACTCGGAATGAGGGCCTAAATGCATTCATTTAGACTCAAAGGTGTTTGAGGCGCTTTGCCCACATTCGCCTGATACAGAGACGGACGCAGTTCATATCTCTGCTGTGTCTCTGATGCGAGTGCTGCGTTCTAAGATGCCGCATGCTGCAGAAAGAAAGGAGAAAGACTGCGGAGTAGTCGTAGAAGGGGCAGGGCAGAGGTCGCGCCTCCAGCAAAGAACCGTCTGGGTCCTAATGCCCCAGACGGCGGTTGTTGCAGAGGCAGCGCGAGTTATATTTATGTCATTATTCATTAAATAATTACTCAGATAAAATATATTTATTTATTAATTCGTGACAATGAAGTGCGCTCTCTTGTGATAGTTTTCACATTTAAACATCTCAGAATGTTAATTGGGAGCTGCATGATAATATATTAAAGGTGACATAAGTTATATTTATAACATTTGTATTTGGACTGTACCTGAATTTGCTATATACTTAAATATCTCTGTTTACTGTGTCTCTGATATTCAGATTGGAGAGACAGCCCAGAAAGCCGGCCCGATGCTCCGCTATTGCTGGTGGGGGGGAGGAGGGGGGTTCAGCATGTTTTCTGACTGTTGCTGTTGGTGAACTCACAAAATCGTAACATCAAGCCTGAAATACAGTATACTACATAGTTGCAGACTTTCTGCCTGCAAGGTTGACCCAGCGAAATGAGGGAGGGGGGGGGGGCATGGCTTAAAATAGTGGGTGGGGAGAGGGCGTGACACAGCGCAGGAGGCTGTGGGTGGGTGCATGGCTGCGTGATTGCATCATCGTGGCAACGCCCACCGCTATAAAATGCTGAAATTACCAGCATTGCACAGCAGGGGGTATGACTACGATGACACAATTCAGTGCGGATCGCGCCCTCAGCCATCCGGTCAACCACTTCACTTGTGGGCGGTTGGGCGGTAGGCAGCTCCAGGAGACATGCCCACTTCTGCATTGAAGCCAAACCATGCTTCCCAAGTGTCCTGATTTTGGTGGGGCAGTTCCATATTTCAGGGATTGTCCCGCTGTCCCACCCATGGTTTGCAGTGCCCTGCGGTGGGGGGCAGTTGGGAAACCCTCTCTCACCCGCTGCAGAGCCGCAGTGAATAGATACTGAGCACATGTGCACAGCATCTATTTACTGGGAGAGATGGACAGGGGGCATGCCCCCTACAGCGGAGAAAATGAGAGCATGGCCAACGATCATGGCACTTCTCACAAGGCCACACCCCTACCCGAGAGGCCACACCCCCTAACTTTGGTTGCGTGTTTTCGGCACACGCATGTGTCCCTCCTCCCAACTTTGGAAAGCTGTGAGGTATGGCCCAGCCTCTTTCAGTATTGTCGTATATACAATAAATTGGCTGTTGGCTGACGGATATTTATCTATATTTGAAATGCACCAGTTACTGGCTATTACCGGTGCTTATCTATTGCGCACATGCTCAGTAAGAACCAACATTTATACAGTATAAAACCAAGACGCAGTGTCTGAAGAATACACCATCAGTGACTAAAGCCCTTTGTGTAGAATTAACCCATAATGCATTGCTTCTCTAATGGTCATTCTGGGAATGAAGCTTAATGTCTACTGCTAAACCATATGAGGTAACACTCACTAGATACCATTGATGCCAATGACAGGCTTTCCAAATAAAGGGGTCTATTTACTAAGCCTTGGATGGAGATAAAGTTGCTGGAGATAAAGTACCAGCCAATCAGCTCCAAACTGACATACCTCAGGCTGTGTTTGAAAAATGACAGTTAGGAGCTGATTGGCTGGTAATTTATCTCCGGCCACTTTCTCTATCTCCATGGCTTAGTACATAGATTACCTGGTGAGGCGAAGACAGTTTCCAGGGATAATCGGGGAAAGTTGCAACCATGAAGATATACTTTAGCTTCTAAATGGCGCAAAATGGTTGTATACTGGACTGGACATGATGCAGAATATCTATCCGGCAGGCGACTGCAAAGGCCATCGGTCTGATCTTCGTATAATGCGCACGTCTTATCGCTAACACTACTGTATATACGCAATATGTCTTTTCACCGGGGAGATCCGGTATATTCCTGTGTTCTTCATGTATTCCCTTTCATGTGAGCAGCTGACAACATTTCCACGTGAAAAACTGAGGCTGTGTCCGCGTGGCGCAATGGGAAGGGGCAGTCACAGACATTGCAGCTTCTCATTGGTCCTCCTGCACACACCCCTTTTTCCGTATCCTTTGAAAAAGTGATGGACAAAAAAAGCCACACCTCCCAACTGTCCTGATTTGCTGCTGGAGCTTGCACTGGGGTGGGCGGGATCACAGCTAATGGTGGGCGTGCCTAGTGGGAAGGGGCATCAGCAGGGGGCTAATTTTTTCTCTGATTTTGCATTTTGAAATGTAAGGCGGTATGCTTTCAGTGGTAGTGCAGCTGCGATGTCATACTACAGTACAGTTCCATTAATGAATATTGTGGGGTCTATTTACTAAGACAGAGATAAAGTACCAGCCAATCAGCTCCTAACTGTCGTTTTTCAAACCCAGCCTGTGACATGGCAGTTTGGAGCTGATTGGCTGGTACTTTACCTCCGTCCACATTATCTCCAACCAAGGCTTTAGTAAATAGACCCCTAAGTTTTCAATACATAGGACAAAACGTGGCGTCTGATAATGCATCTGCCGTACAGTAGCCGCTTGCAAGTTCCCCACAGCATCAGCTACAATTATTAATCTGACACCTACAGTAATGTCAAGTGCTCTCCAAAACTTTTTAGATTGTAAGCTCTTCGGGACAGCGCCGTGTTTACCTTCTGTTTCATGTCACTGTATGATAGCACTCGTATCATCTTCCTCTCAATGTACTGTGGAAAGAAAAGGATGTTAATGATAATAATGCTATTCTCTACACATAATCACATTGTTTCTCTCATGCCGTGGGAGACTTAGTAGTCTAGATATGAAGAATGTTTTGGCCACACACAGAGCGCTGCTGTAGTGCTGTTGTACCCCTCCTAAAAAAGTTTTGATAATTAGGTCTGTGGAGTATTCTGCCGGAGTTGCCTCGCTCTGTAAAAGTTGCTGGAACACAGCATGGTCTATGTGACTATCCCATCACAGTGTACTATACAGGTGTAGACTGCACCACGCACCGGGTATTGTCATTGTAACCTGCTGAGCGTTGTACCATCAATCCTTTCATCTCGGCTGGGCTAGGCATGAGGCTGTCCTATGGATAATTAATTGCTGGATCCCAAAAGTTGTCTAGACTAAGGCTGGAAAATGTAAATAAGTCTTTAAAGTTTTAAGTACCGGTAACAAATACAAAGTTTATCAGACACAGCTTCTACTGAACTAAAGGTGCGTAACCGCTCTATGACTGGCCGCTCACCTTGTGGCCCTAAAATGAGCGCTGATCTTGATTAATATTTGATGGTCGGCAATCGGTTATCATTCAGGTTATATCTGGACAATCAGTACGTATAACTGCATATATATCACCCACCCATCTTAACATAGAGGCACACTGGGCAGCTGCCCGGGGCCGCACAACTCTAGGGGCCTTCAAGCAGGGGCAGGTGGTAGTTACACAATCAAAGGGGCAAGGCATTCTCTACCTGCCTCCTGGCCTGCAGCAAGACAGTGAATGGCTGTCAGGATGCTGATTGGTGGATGGCTAGAGCTATTCACCAATCAGAGTGCTAACAGCCATTCTCTGTGTGGAAGCATGTGGAGAGACTGTGTGGGACCACAAGAGGGACATGTTAGGACTTTCTAAATCCTGGGTGGGTAGGGGCCCCAGTGTATTGCTCTATGCTGTTAAGACGGCCCTTCCAACAGGTTCAGACAACGTGGTGCGCACAAATTGGCAGACTAGCCTGATACCGTTGTGCGTGGGATGAACAATGTATGGGACTGATGCTTCTGATGCATCGCGTATTTGAATTTTATATTTTGCATTTATCCGCTGTTTTCGTGCGCACAACATGGCTGCCTTTGTCATTCTATGAAAATGTTACTGCAAATGTAATGCTCGATCAAAAGTGCTATATAAATAAATATTATTGGTATTTGTTTTTAGCATAAACAATTCCACAGGTTATCTGGTCAGGTAATTTCTACGGCAAAGACAGGGTCAAAGATTAACGTTTGTGTAGGCATCAGGTCATCTACCTTGTGGGGGCCCCAGGCAATAAAATTGTCATTGTGATACACTGGCAATGTTACTTAAAAGTAATGTGTAAATAATCCCAGATCCACAGTTTTGGCAGATGTGAGCAAGGAGGTTAGGTCACGTGATGATTCCATTGACAGAGTAGGTTTTATTGAATATAACAGGATACAGGCGATAGAAGACAAACAGCAGTCAGTATGATAAGGTGTCAATCTCTCTTTGCTTGTACAGCACTGTGGCACTCCCCTAACACAGTGACAGGCTTGGGCTTATGCAGACCCTTTTATAGAGTCAAGTAAACACCATACACCTGTAGTCTAATCAGCCCGACCTTTAAATCTGGTGACTCAGCCATGTGATGCTATGGTGGCTGATGTGTCATGAACAATAATGCAGACATGTGATGTTATGGTGGCTAATAAACCATTCACAATAACACATGTAGTGCGTCCAGTTCACATTATGCCACAGTTCCCCAGTTAATATTGTGCCACAGAATACCTCCCAACATCTTGTAATTGGGATTCGTGACTGCGCCCGAAAAGGAAGCGTGGCCTCGGCAAAAGGGGGGCATGGCGTGGCCTCTGCAAAAGAGGGGCATGACTTTGCGGGAAATGCTGTGCCCACGAGCCATGCCTCACATTTTTCGTCACTGTGGGGGCATGCCCAGTGCTCCGGAGTGCTGCTCACCATGCACGCAGTCCCTCTCGCCCATGAATAGGTGCTGAACATACAGATGGAGCCATGCTCATCTATCCCTTTAATAGGATTAATTGAGCCAGGGCAGTCAGACTTAATCCCCTGCTGTAATGACTTAATCCCCTGCTGTATTGTTCTCTCTGTATTGTATTGCAGTTGAGAACAATAGATGAAAGATTTATGCTAATAAACCTTGGTGCACCTTGGTGCAGCAGAGAATCCAAGATAAGTGAGGCGCCATCTGTATGCACACAGCATCTATTCACTGCTGCTCTGCTAAGCAAGTGAGAGCAGCAAGTGAAAGGAGGGCCTCCTAACTCCCCCCCCACCACTTCCCACTACGGGACACTGCGAATTATATACTCTTGCTATTGTGGTCATAATTTGAGTCATTGGCCAAGTGGAGAAGGATTTCCAGGCAACTAGAACCCCCCCCCCCCCCCCCCCCCCCCCCACACACACACACACACACACACACCTGCGTTTCCCTATGTATATAGCCACAGTTATTGGGAATTCCAGTCTATCCCAGACAGTTACAGTACTGCTGCAATTCCTTTTAGACTAGCAATAGCTTCATTAGCTAATGTGTGTTACTAATTACAGAGGTGTAACAAGAGTATGTGTCTCCGCAGAAGAGCTTATTGTTGTACATGAGCCCTAATGAGTTAATAACTAATCCTACTTAAAAGCAGAACATGTTTCTCGACCTTGCGGCGACGGCCGATGTAAGCTGCTTATGTAAACACTATGAAGCACATATATAACAGGCCAATAAAACTATCAGCACGCCATAAGTCTTTCATATGTTACCCGCGTCCTTGTGCTCCTGATCTCATCTCCGAGAATCGCACAGCCAAGAATTACATCCATGTCGCTGTGACAGATAATTCACGTGAACGAATATTAAACCTGTACAGTGACGTTAGGTGATCTGGATGTGTATTAAGTATATACAGTATAATGTTATTATTACGTGGTCTTAAGAAAATTGTTGAGTTCAATGAGTTAATATAACCCACCGGGGCTGTATACAGATGTGTCCACATATATGTATCCTCAAGTTGTACCAAACAGCCGTCATTGGGGGTTTATGCACAGTACTAAGCCTTGTAGAGAGATAAAGTACCAGTCAATCAGCTCCTAACTGCCATGTCACAGGCTGGGTTTGAAAAATGACAGTTAGGAGCTGATTGGTTGTTACTTTATCTCCGTCTGCATTATCTCTCTCCATGGCTTAGTACATTGGGGGTCATTCCAAGTTGATCGCTAGCTGAAAATGTTCGCTGCGGTGCGATTAATGAAAAAACCTGCACTTCTGCGCATGTGTATGCGGTGCACTGCGCACACGCAACGTACTTTCACACCGGCCGATGTAGTTTCACACAAGGTTCCAGGTTTTTTTTTAAAGTGGCAATCATTTACACAGCAAAACCAGGTTGATCTTGCTGTGTAAATGATTGCCACTTTACACAATCTATCACTTTCTGAAACTCTCACTCTATTACATTTGGCCCAATATGTTACTTCACTGAACTGCTCATTTGTATCCCCCCTTCTGGACAGCCAATAAAAAAAAAGGTTTGTACAGTAAGTGTGTGTTTGTAAATTGTATGAAAGCAGGCCCAGTGGGCCACTCCAGAAATTCCCCAGTGGGCCACAGTGCCTGCGGGCCTCAACCCCTCCTATATTGGTTCCAGACTGTGCACTCACATTGGTGGTCATTCCGAGTTGTTCGCTCGTTGAAGTTTTTCGTAACGCAGCAATTTGGTGGAAAATGCGCATGCGCATGGTACGCAGCGCGCATGCGCTAAGTAATTTAACACAAAACTTTGGAGATTTACACAAGCTCGAACAACGTTTTTTCATCGCTCGAGTGATCGTAGTGTGATTGACAGGAAGTGGGTGTTTCTGGGCGGCAACTCAGCGTTTTCAGGGAGTGTGCTAAAAAACGCAGGCGTGCCAGGTAAAAACGCGGGAGTGTCTGGAGAAATGGGGGAGTGGCTGGCTGAACGCAGGGCGTGTTTGTGACGTCAAACCAGGAACTGAACGGACCGAGGTGAACGCAATCTGTGAGTAGGTCTGGAGCTACTCAGAAACTGCAAGGAATTATTTAGTAGCAATTCTGCTAATCTTTCGTTCGCAATTTTGCTAAATTGAGATACACTCCCAGAGGGCGGCGGCCTAGCGTGTGCAATGCTGCTAAAAGCAGCTAGCGAGCGATCAACTCGGAATGAGGGCCATTATACACTGTTACTCTATTAGACGGTATGTTAGCACTGGGTGTGGTATGTTAGGTAGATTAGACTTCGGTCAACAGTATCTAGGTCGACCACTATTGGTCGACAGTATGTAGGTCGACATGGTTTCTAGGTCGACAGGGACTGTAGGTCGACATGTACTTTTTTTGGTGTCGTTTTCTCCGTACCGTGACCGGGGGCCCCAATTAGTGCACCGTGTCTTCTCGCATGGCTCGTTTCGCTCACCATGCTTCGGGCACTGAGCCTCTCATCACTACCGCTGCGCTCGGCACAGGTTACCGTTCCCAACTGTAGTCCACGTGGATCGTAAAGTATGAAAAAGTTCAAAAAATAAAATAAAAATGTGCAAAACTCATGTCGATCATTGTCACGTCGACCTAGAGTCCCTGTCAACCTAGAAACCCTGTCGACCTACTTACTGTCGACCTAAAGACCGAAACCCGTTAGCACTGTAGTATCCATGTTGTCTGCAGGTTATGTCCTCTCTTATAGCTGGCCAAGGCTCTTAAGCGTGGGCCCTGTCGCTGCATACCCCCCCTGGTGGGCCCTTCGTGCCCCAGTCCGATACTGTATGAAAGTCACCGGATGGGAGTCTGTATTATACACTAGCCACCAGAAAGAAGATGGATGTTGCATACTAGTCAGCTTCACCTCCGTATAGCTATATCGCGTGTGCTTTCATTCTCAGTGTCTTTTTATTCTGTACATGGGTTTTATAGTATGAATCCGGAACCTCTGCAGCTGAGCAGCAATCACACCAGATAATGCACTTGAGTAATACAGTTCAATGACTCTGTAGTAGAGCGGGGAGCACGGGGCGAGACCCGTGAGAGGGAAAGGCGTTAAATATCAGCTGTCACAGAGACGGGAAGAACAGTGATTTGTCCTGAAGCTAAAAGTGATACTGATAATTATCCTGCTATTACGTGCCTGCTAGAGCACCTTGCTGTTCCCTCCCGATTGTGAGGAATTAAGCAGCTTACAGTAGAAGTGGGTGTCTGAATAACATTCTGCATGAATGCTGAGCTGCCTACACCGCCGTATGTTCTGAGAGATAGTGTTACCCTGTATAGAACGCAGAACAAAGCTCGCCCTCACACAACAATCCCTCTTTCATTGCCTGAAATCAGAGACCCTAAACCCTCGCTTCAAAGTCTTGTCTTGTTATGGAGTTATTATGTAGACAACATGTTAATTACTCCGCCAGCGACCTGTAGAGTCGAGATTCCTAGAGTATCGTCCACCGGAAGGATTAATTAAATTTCATTATTTCATTGGATTTTGGTTTCAATTTTGGTCAATGTCACATTAACTCCCAACAAGGATTTTTTTTTCCATAACCCTCTCACTGCTAGAACGGGTGCATATTGGGGGGTTATTCAGGCTTGTTAGCAAACCAAAAAAGTTAGTATTTGGGCAAAAACCATGTAGCACTGCAGGTGGGGCAGATGTAACATGTGCAGAGAGAGTTAGATTTGGGTGGGTTATATTGTTTCTGCGCAGGGTAAATACTGGATGCTTTATTTTCACACTGCAATTTAGAGTTCAGTTGGAACACCCCCGGCCCAAATTTAACTCTCTCTGCACATGTTATATCTGCCCCACCCGCAGTGCAGAATGATTTTGCCCAAGTGCTAACTTTTTTGGTTTGCTAACAAACTTGAATAAGGCCCATTATCCGTGCGTCATCCACTTACGGGTAGTTACACTTTCTATGGGGGAGTTGTATCAAGCCTTGGAGAGAGATTAAGTGGAAACGTTACCCATAGCATTCAACCTGCTTTTAACTGTCATTTTATAGACTGTGCTACATACTGTATGACAGCTAGAAGCTGATTGGCTACTTCGACTAACTACTGCTTATCCCTCTCGGAGGTTTGATACATTTACCCCATGTGCTTAATCATGTTTAGTGAGTTAAGCCTATTAATCAAGGGGGCAAAAGGCCTTTGATTGAAGTGGGTGTTTTTGATGGTACAGATGGAGTCATGCTCATCTATCCCTTTAATAGGATTAACTGAACCAGGGCAGTCGGACTTAATCCCCTGCTGTAATGACTTAATCCCCTGCTGTATTGTTCTCTCTGTATTGTATTGCAGCTGAGAACAATAGATGAAAGGTTTATGCTAATAAACCACGGTGCACCTAGGTGCAGCAGAGAAGGCTACATGAGCATGGCTCCCTCTGTACATAGGCTGCGGATGAATGTACGTTTATTGCCGCGATGCCTATACTGTTTTCCAGATCGCAGATATCTTCTGTGTGTGTGTGTGTGTTGGGGGAGGGGGGGGGGGGGGGGGTTTGGTTGAAGGTTGGGTGTTGGGGGATGGATAAGATATAATATACCGTAACTAAATTACAACATTATATATATTGCTATATGTTTTATACTAGAGATGTGCGCAGATTTCCATGTTTTTGTTTCGGTTCTAATTCCTCACCGCGTTTTCATTTTGCCAAAACTCTCAAGTGTTTTGGTTTGGAATCAGTTTTCGTTTTAGATTAAAATCAATAACCCCCCCCCCCCCCCAATAATAATCATTCATAAAAATGGATAAAATTGATAAAAACTGCCAAAATCATGCAATTTGGATGTTAACAGCTGTAAATGCTGTATTTGCTTATTAAATCTGAGTTACAAACTGCCAATTAAACTGAGCCTGTACTCAAAGTGATCTGTACTGGGACTCGATTCGATTCGGAACCCCTACATTTTGGTGTGTAGTATTTCAGGAAAGCCAAGCAGCACGTAAAAAAAAAAAACTTTCTTTTTTTTATTTTAAAGTACATTAACAATAAAACAAAAACACTTCCCAAACCCTTGTTCTCCACTTCATTGTACAAAGCCACCCTTTGTCCTCTGCTCTTGATCTGTTGGATATTTGTAATCCAGTGTTGGGGAACTAAATACATAACTGTGATACAGTGGCTCGCTGCAATCACGTAATACACAAAGATTTATAGACCATTGCATGAAAATAGATTTGGAGACAAATCCTCTTTATACCACATTCATGCACTTACCTTGACAGCTCGTTGTTATTCAGTTACAAAACTCTTTATTAAATAACACATTTCAATATACTGCCATACCCAGGATTCAAACCTTTAACGTGTTGCATTCCAGTCAAACACCCTACTCATTCAGCTACAGATCCTGCATGAAAAATATTGACACTATATGAAGCTACTGGTACTTTGTAAAAAAATAATCAGCATTGCAATTGAGCAGATCTATGTAGTGTGCAACCACACATCCAATCCCCTGCAGTTGCACACTACATAGATCTGCTCAGCCACAAAGCTGATCATTTTTCCACAGAGTACAAAATAAGCTTCAAATTGTTAGAATTCTCTATCTTAGAATTATCTACCTCTCTACGTAAGGGCAGCTCAATGACTAGATTGTCTGACTGCAATGCCACAGGCAATGGGTTTGAATCCCGGGTATGTCAGCATCTTGAAATGTAATAAAGGACAGTGTGACTGAATAACAAAGAAATCTCAAGTTGAGTTTATGAATGTCGTGTAGGTATAAGCGACAGAATGGGTCAGGGTAGGAGACAGGGGCGGTCAGGAGATGCTGGGCTTCAAAAAGGGAGAAAGCTTCAAGCCAACAGCGCCCCCTACCCTGCAGCGCTATGCGCAGTGCACCCTCCGCACACACATAGTTATGGCCCTGGCTATCAGCTTATAGAAGTACCAGTCAGTTCCGATCACGTAAATTCCAAACAGCAGAGCGTAGATCCCATCCAAGCTTGTGTGGCTCCAAAGCATTAGGTGTGCTGAGCCCAAGTTTGGACCTGTAATTATACCCACTGAATTATTGATTGTACGAACTGTGCCAACTTAGTTACAAACTTTCATGCACAAATGTCACTGTCTCATACCCCTGTAAAGCTGGATGGGGTCATGGCAGCGGAGCAATGGGGACACCTTAGGCTTTTTTTCTCCTTCAGCAAAATGTTCTTTCTTATGTTGTGCACCATGGACATTCCTGCCTGTAAACTGTGCAGCAGCGCAACACCTTGCAACCCATTGCAACCCATCGCAATGTCCCGATCGCAGGATGGCGGGATGCTCCTCCGAAATTGTGGAAGTTGGGAGGAATGTCTTTCTTCAAACTTCCACACTCAGACCCGAGAGAAATAATATTTATGAGATAGCCCAGAGGTGGCCCAGGCAGAAGCTAGGCGCACTGATCCAGCCGGGATACGGTCGTTAGGCCGCCACAACTTATGTCGACAGTCATTAGGTCGACCACTGGAGGTCGACAAGGGCATTAGGTCGACAGGTCAAAAGGCCGAAATGAGTTTTTCACATTTTGTAAAAAAAAATTGGACTTTTTCATACTTTACGATCCACGTGGACTACAATTGGGGGGGTCATTCCGACCCGTTTGCACGCAGCGGTTCTTTGCTGCGGTGCCAACAGGTCTGGAATGTGCATGTGCGGCGTGCGCATTGCGCACATGTGTCGTTGCCCGGCGACAGAGGTTGCCGGGCAACGACGCTGACAGAGAAGAAAACGGTCACAGTGGCAACCGCAAGAAGGTGGACAGCAAGAGGGCGTTCCGGGGCATCAACTTACCATTTGCTGCCGTTTTCGTGGGTGTGGTAAGTAAAATGCAGCGGTAGCGGAGCGAGGCACCTTGCCCGAAGCATGGCAAGCATGTTACGAAGAAAACTACACCAAAAAAAGTCCAAAAACTCAAGTCGACCTTTTCACCTGTCGACCTAGTACATGTCAGCCCAACATCCCATACCCGTTCCAGCCAGGTCAGGTATGACGTTAGGATTCCAAGACCCTCTACCACCTCCTCTACCACTCTAGTACCAATGAAAAAAGAGGCTACATTATATTTGCAGTATAAATGTGTTCGGAAAAATCAGAGAAGCTGAAGCAACTGGACCTAGTTGGTTGGATGGTGTTAGAAGCCACATAAAGAGCGACGCCTTTGAACTCTGGGTAAGAGAGGCCCTGACACGCTGACCCCTGATGTAGAAGAGGTGATAGAATTTCCATAGGCGCCATTATTCAGGAGCCCTTCCCGGGTAGAGCTATGAATGGGTCCACAGAATGCACCAGATAAGACCAGCGGGGAGGTATTCTGCCTGCCTGTCTAGCCACACAATGCTACATTAAGTGCTTTACAAAGCGTCATTATCCCACTGAGAGATTCTGCCGGCTCTGTGAATATTTTCTCCGTAGGTCACTTGCTCATTACCTTGGATCGGGATTGATTGTAAACACGGCCATTTAGTCACACTCTTTTCTGAAGACTGGAAATTTGATGGACCGGCTTTTGTGCATGATAAACAAGACCTGATTTCTGAAATATTTAGGACTGATGACTAATTGATTTTATTTTTGAAGGTGAAATGAAGAGAAAGTGCCGGCTCCCCAGTTTTTCTGTTCTAGGGGAGGAAAGAGTAATGGTACATTCAATACTCGGGCAAATTATCGATTTTGTTCGCTTGCGACTAATCCGTGTGCTGTAGATTGTTTTGAACAACGTAGTAAACAGAAGATTGCAGCATCGATTGTAAACCTGTATCGTAATTATATTTACCCCCAGTTTTTCACTATGCAAGTTTTCATATTCATAGACTTGGGGTCTAGTTATTAAGATTTTTATCCATACAGATAAGGAGAAACAGTAGTTTCTGCAAAATGTTATGCATTGTTCCTATGTACTAATAGCCTAATGTGGGAAAATTCACAGAAATCTTTGCAAATGCAATTCATAGCATTGTATAGTATACCATACTTGCCTACTCTCCGGAAGTTGCGGGAGGCTCCCGTTTTTGGGGATAGCCCCCCACACCCTAGTGATGCGGGCAGGATGGAGACATACTCTCTCTTATTCGTGGTTCCGTGGGAAGGGGTTCAAATGACGCGAATAGCGTCATTTATGCCATGCCCCCTTACCGTGGACCCGCGAATTGCAACATTTTCCCGGTATGGGGCCAGGGCTTGATTATGTCACAGCCCCCGCCCCCCGAAGTCTCCTGCTTTGTCTCCTTTACGGACTTCTGAGGTGTTCCCAATCCTGCAATGCAATCGCAGGAACGATTCTGCGCATGCGCAAATTCACAATACCGGTTCTGCATCTGCGCAGTTTCCCAATAATCCTGAAACTGTGCAGGGGATCACTTACGGGATCCATTCTGAATGACGCCCCATAGGCCCCTTATCAACTAAATGAAAATAGTTTTTGCTGTTTTTCACATAGAACCTGTCTGGATCTACTTTATTCATGTAGAAATAAATTTACGAGTATCCAGGCATTAATCTGGAGTCTTTATAATAGAGCAATTGTGTGCGGCAGCATGTGGTGGAGGGAGGGAAACTGAGGGTGTTAACAAAAATAAAAAATAAAAAATTGGCGGGTTTCAAAAGTTTACATTTATGTTATACCTCGTTGAATATAGAATAAAGTGGCAATATCTGACTTTTATACATCCTTATCCATTAGCACAGATGTGTCCTTTTACATCTTTGCTACAAGTCGTGTTACACATAACGCGTGAGTGCCGTTTAACTCGGTGGCGCAGAGCGTCTTTTTTTTGCATTTTTTTCCACGAAAATGTGTCTTAGATGCATGGTAATGTAATAGGATGCACAAGCAGCTTCTGCTGATTAAAATGCTATGCAGCATGCCTATATACTGTATGGGACTGCGACTGTATCTGCATATAAAATGCTGTGCTAGAGTATCTTCATGGAAAACACTGTAACGTGGCATTTCGGATGCAGATAGAGCCACAATCACACACACAGAATATAGGCACGCATGCTGTATATCATTTTAATCAGCAGAAGCTGCTTGTGCATCCTATTACGTTACCTTGCATCTAAGATGCATTTTCGCGGAGAAAAATGCATAAAAATACGCTTGACGCTACTGAGTCCCGCCACAGCATGGCGCGACTTCAAGGGCTGTTTAGCGTGGCTGCAGCAAGGATGTAAGAGGACACATCTGTATGTACAAAGCAAGAGAAGGACACAATTTTAGTTTCTACCTGAAAGGTAAATAAAACAGAGCTTCATGAGCATAAAAACATATTAGCGTCAGTAAAGACATCTGAAAGAAGTCAGCAAAACTTTTTTTAAATAGTCAATCTCCGCACAATAAGAAGAACTGCCAGGTTGTGCAGGATACTTCTGCGAAATCTCCTGCAATCCGCTGTTAGTACATAGCCAAGAAATAGTACATACTATCCTCTGCACATAGCAACAGTGTGTGTATGTATGAGTAGCTGCTGCAGTAAGGGATGCCGGCCCTTTAAAAAAGACACAGACAGAATATCAGTAAAGCAGCGCTCATATAAACACTCAAATTAATAAGAGCTAAAAAAAAAAAGCTATTCAACTTAGGAAAAACAGATAATCATTTAATTCCCAAAAAAGAAACACTTAGAGAGCGATACAGACTCTCATAAAAGTAATTGCTGGTATCTGTGGTTACAGAGAGTAGAAGCAAAATCTCAAGAGTAACAAATATCGCAACATAGACTGATACAATTATCAAACAGAAATGTTACGTACAATAGTTGCAAATAATACACACAGTGGAAGCTGCTCAATCTGTCTGGCAGCACTATGGGGGTCATTCTGACCTGATCGCTCGCTGCGTTCATCGCAGCGCAGCGATCAGGTGAGAAGTGCGCATGCGCCAGTGCCGCAGTGTGCCGGCGCATGCGAGACAGACGATGGCTGTTGTTGCCTACCAATTGCCTCTGCCTGATTGACAGGCAGAGGTGGTCGCTGGGCGGGAGGGGGCGGCACAGCGGCATTTGGCTGCCATTTTGTGAGCGTGGTCCGGCCAACGCAGGCGTGTCTGGACCGTGCGGGGGTTGGGCCGCAGCGGCTGCGTGACGTCACATGCAGCCGCTGCGACCCGGGCAGCGACAAGTAACTCCCGGCCAGCCGCAGAAGCTGCGCTGGCCGGGAGTTCCTCTTCAAGTAAAAAAAAAAGCGATGCTTATGTACTTCCCGGGGGGCGGCCTACATTGAGGGGCGGACTAGCCCTGTGCTGGGCGTCTCCCCGCATGTCATTGTAAGTGATCGTAGCTGTGCTAAATTTAACACAGCTACGATCACGTCAGAATGACCCCTAATATCAAGTGCATGAAGGGGAGGGGTCACAACAAACAGAGAGAGGTTGCTTCATGCCCCCTGGTGTCCCCCTGCACACTTTATAGTACTTGCAACAATACATGAAAACTGTATGGTAATAGAAATACAGAGATATTTGTTGCATATATTTGCAATACATGGTAAGCTGCCGAGCCCCTTCACAGCAGCTCTGATTATCGGCAGTCCCTACATAGCATGGTAACAATGCCCACTTAGGGCCATGTAATTGTCTATTGTGAGGCCTCATGATAAAGGCCCATTCAGAAATATATCCAAATTGAGGGTGAGCTTACCTCAGAGCCACCCTTGGGGTTCTCCAAGTAGCACTACAGAAACTAGCATGCCATCCAAATACTGACGCCATACAATGCCTCTCACAAATGCACACACCATAGTTCACATAAGTGAGAAACATTAATCTCCAATAAATGTAAAGCCACCAAACTTGCTTTGTGTCCACTGTTCAAAACTGCAGAATTATCCCTTGTAATAAGTACTGATCCGCAAATGTCTGTAACTGTGATAAATTATGACCCAGCCCGAATGGCCCCAAATTGTGTGTGCTCCGCAAGGGGCAAATGCCTGCGCTTGTCAAAATTCACTTAAAGTAGATGGTAATGAACACTTAGCGATGTAAGTGAAATAAGGAGTCACAGTAATGTTAGCCCACCCGGCGTGAGAGTGGATTCCGCACACTCTGCCCGACCGCTGTGCCCCCTGTGTTGCCCCAAGTGCCTTGTCTCCTGCCTAGCATGACAGTAATATCCATAGTAACACCTAACGGTGTGCAAAAGTTATTACTGGACAGTAACGTTTCCTGGTAATGTTGACAGATGTGATGTCGGCATTTGCAGAAGGTTAACGTGTCTAAAGTGTCGATAAGTGAAACACCGTCATTCTGCATGGATCAGCGGCAAAGAGTTAGGTTTAGGGTGTAGGATGGCAACTTAGGGTTAGCCGACCTCTGTTGATGGTTAGGGGTCAGTATTAGCAATATTCACTGGAAGCATGCTGGAAGTCCTCACCAGCTGACCACCAGATCACAAAGACATCGCTGGAACCGCCGGAACAGGTGAGTTATTGCTAGACCAATGGGGACGTTCTGTGGACACTCTAATCATGCTGAATCTTGACAAAACTATACTTACCCCCTATATATGTCACTATATAATAGCCTTAGGGCTCAGGTGCAGTCTGTTTTATAACTCGCCTCCCAGATGGAGCGGTGCGTGCCCAGGCTGTTGTGGAACTACAAATCCCAGCATGTGTAATCCCTGAAACTGGTGTTGTAGGCAGAGCAGGTAGACCTTTTCTGTAGGAAGTAATTAACTACACTGTAAAACCTCCAACACTAACGTGGGTCACCTCTCCATATCTTCAACGCACACAGGCGCTGTGCAATATTCCGGTTACTAAAAGTATATGTCAGGCTTACCATGTGTTTTGTTATCTGTTGATCCAGAAATTAATATTTATTGGTCCAGAATATTTAAAATGCCCCCCCCCCCAAATACAGTATATATATATATATATATATATATATATATATATATATATATATGTATGTATGTATGTATGTATGTATGTATGTATGTATGTATCTATCTATCTATCTATCTATCTATCTATATATATCTATATATATATATTCACATTCAGTAAACGAGACATGCTGGGAGTTGTAGTGCTCCAGGGTCCATGGTAACAAAGGAATACTGTGAATTGCCAGGAACTAGTGACACCTTTATGTTATTATTTCCGCCGCTGTCTGCCGGTCACAGGTGCGCAGCAGTAACATACTGTAAGTTTCAAGTGCCCTACACACTTGGCGATTTTATCGACTAACGATATTATCGTTGGTCGATTTTTTTCATCAATAATTTTTGCCTACACACTGGACAATATCGATGGCCGATTTGGACGATATGACAGTACATACATCTATATCGTCCAAATTGACTTGCATGTATAAACAAGGATGGATCAACGATGAATGACTTCGGGGCCGCACATCGTTCATCGTCGATGCATACACACTGAACGATATGAACGATTTATCATTCATTTTTTAACGATATTGTTCATGTCTATCATTGTTATCGTCAAGTGTGTAGGGCCCTTTGTATTTGTGTAATTACACTTTACAGCCCGGTCAGTGGCAAACGCAGGATTTACATGGGGGGGGGGGTTTCCAGAACTGGGTGGAGCCAAGCATGGGGGTGGGGACTGAGGTGACCCAGTATATGATGGGTCCGTAAAACTAGTGTGTCTGTGTGTGTGTATATATATATATATATATACACACATATACATAGCTACACATATGTATACCGGAAACCCCCCCCTGCTCGGAAACCCCCCCTGCATGCGCCACTGCCGGTGGTTGTATTGTAACATTAGTAACTACCATTTCATATTTGAAATTTTTCTTTTAAATATAATTTCATAAACAACCAATGAGTCGGCCAAATGATGAAATCCTTGAACAGGGTTTAGAGTCTCCTAAATAACCGATAATCCTTGGAAATGGCGCGCCGGCCACGCTCTGTCATATACAGCTGTGTGATGAATAACCTTGAGTATCTTGGGCAAGGCAAACATTATCTTGTTCATGTAGTGCGATGCTCCTCTGCCGTTTTATTCTCAGTAACATGATGCGAGTGTCAGCCAGTGCCAGGTCCATGCGTGAGATGTGCCCGTCATCTGCATAACCCGGAGCGCAGCAAGGTGACCCCGTGTATGGCAGTGTCTCCGGGAGGGCGCAGCCTGATGTAACAGTGAAATGATGGGAAACGCTTGCCTGCTGTGTAGGTCGCACAAAAGTCCCATCTCTGGGATTTCATACAAATATGCTACTGCAGAAAATCACTTGTGCAAAGATAGTTCCGAGGTTTCACCAACGGCGCTGGCGGGTAACTCTCTATACTAATCTGATCAGCCCGAGGAGGTAATCCTTCAAGTGCCGGGAATTTGCACAGACGGGATAATAAGAAACTACTACTGTCAGAGCAGGCTTGTGTTTGGTACATGTGGTATTTACTTTACAGGATTCACTGAGAAGGTCATTTATAGATAGGCTTACCATACTGTCCCTTTAAACCGGGACACTAATGCATTACACAGGTTCTGGGGCTGGCTGACTTCAAGCCTGCATTTTTCCTGGTTTCAATCAGCCACAGAACCAGTGTAGTCCATGAGTTTCCTGGTTTAAAGGGGATCAGTATGATTTACTGATGGCTTGCTTCACTCACCAAAGGTTCTATTCCCACTCTCTGGGTGTGGTGGGCACCCACGAGTGGGAATAGCCCCTTGCCTTGTGTGCCGGGATCCCATCAGCAAACTAACTGCACCACGTTTAAAGGGACAGTATGGTAATCCTATTTATAGAGCACGTTCGGCACGCTCTGTGGAACGCCTTGCTTCTACAGCGATGCCATCAGATGCCTGTAGAGCACTTTAAGGTGGCCACAGTACCTGTCACTCTCAGGAGATGCCTTTGCTGACCCGATGTGTATCTGGTGTGCAAGGAAGCAGAACAATGAGAAGCTGTGTACTGTGTGACGGCGCAAAGTCCGACCTCCGACCTCTTCAGAAACAGATCTTTCTTTATACAAATATTTCATTTCTTTTCTATGAAAACACCACTTATTTGCGGACTTTATAATCGTAGCTGAGAGCTGCCATAGGAACATTGGGCTTAATTCAGACCGGATCGCTCGCTAGCTATTTTTTGCAGCGCTGCGATCAGATAGTCGCCGCCTATAGGGGAGTGTATTTTAGCTTTGCAAGTGTGTACTCCTATCGGTAGGAACACCGTCCTAGTCACCTACAAACCCGTATTGTTTAGCAGAACTCTGAACATAGTTGCTCACTTGCGGACCACGCTCTGCACACCAGCCCTGGTTTCCCTTACTAATATGAGGCCCGTAGGGCACACCTAGAATACTAATTGGTGACTTTGTGGGAATCACTTTGTGTACGCAGCAAGCATTAATGGAAGTGTTACAGTCCTGCTGAGTGTCAGAAATCCAGGTCAGGACGGGGTGTGGAGAGGCTGTTTATGTCTGGGTGGAATATTGCTCATAGGGCCACCATGCTGTTTATGCAGTAATTAGCAGTGGAATTGTGCTATGGGCCTAGTTCAGACCTGATCACAGCAGCAAAATCTTTGTATAATGGGCAAAACCATGTGCACTGCAGGTGGGGCAGATGTAACATGTGCAGAGAGAGTTAGATTTGGGTGGGTTATATTGTTTCTGTGCAGGGTAAATACTGGCTGCTTTATTTTTACACTGCAATTTAGATTGCAGATTGAACACACCACACCCAAATCTAACTCTCTCTGCACGTTATATCTGCTTCGCCTGCAGTGCAGCATGGTTTTGCCCTTTAGACAAAAAGTTTGCTGTTGTGATCAGGTCTGAATGAGGCCCAATATACAGTGTGCTACACATCAGAGGACATCAGAGGACATCCAGGCACTTGTTTACAGAGCTTCGAAAATGTGACTTGTTACTTATTAGCCATTCGCCTCCCCTGTACATGATGTCATGATATCACAGAACATGTGACAGGAGAAGGTGGTTGGGCACCGAGTGGATGCACATTGCACCTATTCAGGCAACCCAAAAGATGGAGATTGGTGCAGATGGGACAGCTGCAGAACCTGTGTAATTCATTAGTGTCCCGGTGTAAAGGGATAGTATGGTAAGCCTTTCTGTCACAACACTGAAAGGCTGATTCACAGTTGGAGCAAGGCAAAAATGAAGATAGAAGTAGGTGTAAGATTGATGTGCACAGAGAGTAGATGAGGGAGGGGCGTGTCCTAGCTCAGAACTGAGCAGCACGGATGGTGTAATGGTTAGCATTACTGCCTCGCAGCACTGAGGTCATGGGTTCAACTCCCACCATGGCCGTAACTGTGTGGAGTTTGTATATTCTCCCCGTGCTTGCCTGGGTTTCCTCTGGGTACTCTGGTTTCCACCCACATTCCAAAAATATACTGGTAGGTTAATTTACTCCAAACAAAAATTAACCCTAGTGTGATTGTGTGTGCGTGTGGTAGGGAATATAGATTGTAAGCTCCAGTGGGGCAGAGACTGATGTGAATGACCAGATGTTCTCTGTAAAGTGCTCCGAATATGTGTGCACTATATTAATAGCCAGCAATAAATGTATATTGCTGTGTAAAAATAAAGCTGCCCAGCATCTGTGGGCTACATACAAAAGCAGCCAGCATTTACCCTGCATGTAAAACACAATAACTGTATTTGCACCCCCTTGCAGCACAGCATAGAGGGTGAAATTTATCACATCTATGATCAGTTTCTCTGACATGTGGGGGGACGCCCAGCACAGGGCTAGTCCGCACTGCATGTCAGACCCTTCCCCCCTCCCCACACGGGTGTGAAAGTATTGCACGGCAGCGATGCTTTCACAACCGCCAAGTAGCTCCCTGCCTGCGCAGCCTTGCTGTGCTGGCAGGCAGCTACCTGTACATATTGAATTCTGGGTCACAGCGGCTGCGTGTGACTTAATGCAGCTGCCGCAGCCCGCCCCTGCAATGGTCAAGATACGCCTGCGTTGTCCAGACAGTGCCCCACCAATGGCATTCTAATGCCATTGGCACGTTTCCTCCCACCCCATGATCGCCTCTGCGATTGCACCAGTGAGATACTTTCGTACTGCGCAAAGGGCTTCAGGGTGCGATCGCTGTCGTACCAGCAATCAGCTCTGAATTAGGCCCATGGATTGTCCCAGATACAAAGTTACTTACCTTTTCTGCTTTACTCCCAGCTCAGTGTCAGGCCCACAGTCTGCACATGTGTGCAGGAAAAACAGCCACAAAAATAGGTGACTAACATTACAAAACCTCACTGTACAGGTTTTTTTTAATGACTTTATAATGTACTTTATATTTTTAATTGTAAGTAAACGTGCACGTTTCATCCTCAGTAACGTTTATGGCTTCTCAAAACAGGGTTACTAGTCTTGCAGTAGGACATCTTTTTACTGAGTATTCTCCTGTTGTTAGGGTGCCGTGGCTGGAAAAATGCAGCCGGTCTCTGGGCACATGGCGCTGGCAGTAATTTATGCGGACGTCACACAGAACAGTTGCCGTGGATATCGCATTCTCCTGCTCGTTTCATTCAAATATTGATTTAACCTGTCCCTGAGTTTTATGGTTTCCACATCATATATACTTCATGATTGCCTTGATCTCCTGACACTGTCATACGTTTATATACGGCGGGGGGGAAATAGCGCTTGTTAGAAGTGTACACAAAATCATTGTCCTTGTCCTCAGCAGTGCATTAGTAACCCCTCTATTAACGTGTCCCCCTGCCACATATTATGTGTCCTCACACACAGTGCCTCTGGGGTCTCCTCAGGGCCAGATTAACAGTGGGGCGGAGTGGCCACCACATATAAATAAGACCTTCATCATGACAGCAGGAAGATTGCCTGCCGCCCCATGAATTTTAAAATTATATTTGTATTGGGGGTAATTCAGAGTTGATCGCAGCAGCAAATTTGTTAGCAGTAGGGCAAAACTATGTGCACTGCAGGTGGGGCAGATGTAACATGTAAAGAGAGAGTTAGATTTGGGTGGGTTATTTTGTTTCTGTGCAGGGTAAATATTGGCTGCTTTATTTTTACACTGCAATTTAGATTTCAGTTTAAACATACCCCACCCAAATCTAACTCTCTCTGCACGTGTTACAGTTGGAGCCACACTCATCTTGGCTTCTCTGCTGTGCCTGGGTGCACCAAGGTTTATTAGCATAAGCCTTTCATCTATTGTTCCCAGCTGCAATACAATAGAGAGAACAATACATCAGGGGATTAAGTCATTACAGCAGGGGATTAAATCCGACTGCCCTGGCTCAGTTACTCCTATTAAAGGCCAAGATGAGGAGGGCTCCATCTGTATATCTGCTCCCCCCCCCCCCCCCCTCGCAGTGCACATTGTTTTGCCCAACTGATATCAAATTTGTTGCTTCGATCAACTCTAAATTAGGCCCATTGGGGGTAATTCCAAGTTGATCGCAGCAGGATTTTTGTTAGCAATTGGGCAAAACCATGTGCACTGCAGGGGTGGCAGATATAACATGTGCAGAGAGAGTTAGATTTGGATGGGGTGTGTTCAATCTGCAATCTAATTTGCAGTGTAAAAATAAAGCAGCCAGTATTTACCCTGCACAGAAATAAAATAACCCACCCAAATCTAACTCTTTCTGCACATGTTATATCTGCCTCCCCTGCAGTGCACATGGTTTTGCCCAATTGCTATCAAAAATCCTGCTGCGATCAACTTGGAATTACCCCCATTGTCCGCATAAAATGATGCAATGTTTCTACTTTTTCATACTTAGGGAGACAGTGGGGCTTATAGTGTAGGGGGGTGTACACGACCGCATGGCACTGGACACACCCACACAGCACTGACCACACATCCTTTGCTTCTCACAAAGTGCCAGAGTGTGTCCAGGCCTGTTCCCTTATATTATTTATTTTGTAAGTATTAAGAAAAATGATTAGTGTAATAATATAGGGGGTCATTCCGAGTTGATCGCTCGCTAGCAGATTTTAGCAGCCGTGCAAACGCTATGCCGCCGCCCACTGGGAGTGTATTTTAGCTTAGCAGAAGTGTGAACGAAAGGATCGCAGAGCGGCTACAAAATAATTTTGTGCAGTTTCAGAGTAGCTTCAGACCTACTCAGCGCTTGCGATCACTTCAGACTGTTCAGTTCCTGATTCGACATCACAAACACACCCTACGTTCGCCCAGCCACGCCTGCGTTTTTCCGGGCACGCCTGCGTTTTCACGATCACTCCTTGAAAACTGTCAGTTGACACCCAGAAACGCCCACTTCATGTCAATCACTCTGCGGCCAGCAGTGCGACTGAAATGCTTCGCTAGACCTTGTGTGAAACTACATCTTTCGTTGTAATATTACTTCGTGCGTGCTCATAGCAGTGCATACGCATGCGCAGAAGTGCCGTTTTTTTTGCCTCATCGCTGCGCAGTGAACGAATGCAGCTAGCGAACAACTTGGAATGACCCCCCATGTTATATGATTACAGAATGTCTGCGTCTATTAGGGAGATGTATAAAAGCTTTGAGAGAGATAAAATAGAGAAATTGTCCATAGCAATCAATCAAGCTTCTGTCATTAATGTGATTCTTGTTGCTATGGACAATATCTCAACTTTTTGGAGGAGATTTATCAAAGCTTAGAGAGAAATAAACTGGGAATAGATAAAGGACCTGATTCAGAATCGGAAGTGTACGCAAAGTCGATTTTTACTACAGTTTAAGAGTCACACCGCACATTTCCCGTGGTGGTCTTCCGACGGCGCTTGCAACGTGGACGCGGACGCAGAGTGATTGAGAGATAGTGACTGTTCGAGGGAAGTTACCGGGGTGTGACGAATGAAATGCAGGCGTGTCACATATTCTTACGAGGTGGTTCTGGCCCCGGCTTCTTACTTGCAACAGGTTACTCGGAGGTCTGCGGACGCGACCTATAAGCAGAGCCGGCCCTAGGTATAGGCAAACTAGGCAAATGCCTAGGGCATTTGGTATGCTTAGGGGCACCAGCAGCTTCTGCTGATTAAAATGATATGTGGCATGCCTATATTCTGAATGTAACTGTATCTGCTTACGAAATGCTACGTTGCAGTGTATTCCTGGAAATCACTGTAATGTAGCATTTCGTATGCAGATACAGCCGCAGTCACACACACAGAATATAGGCATGCCGCATATCATTTTAATCAGCAGAAGCTGCTTGTGCATCCTAGCCACATAGTAATGCAAATAAGATGCATTTTCATAAACAGAAGGCGCCCGACGTTAGCAGAGCTGCCAGCTGACTCATGCCAGGCATGTCCTGCAGAGCTAGCGGCGGTGCTAGGGGGCACCAGCCAAAATCTTGCCTAGGGCATCATATTGGTTAGGGCCGGCTCTGCCTATAAGCATCCGTAGGTGTGTCTTTGTACACAGCGGCGAATCTGAGAAGCCAGTGGAAATAGATGGCGGATGAGACATATAGCATCTCAAGTCTGCTTCTTACGAAGACAAGCAGCACCGACACGATAATTGTCCACCTCTGAAACAGCCCCAAAGTACCAAGCAATCAGCTCCTAACTGTCATTTTCAAACACAGCCTGTAGCATGGCAGAAGCTGATTGGCTGGTACTTTATCTCTCTTAGATTCAATAAATCTCTTGTTATGTCTCTCAAAGGTTGGTTACATTTCCCCCTACGTAACAATCTAAAATGTTTACTTTCTCTGACGTCCTAGTGGATGCTGGGAACTCCGTAAGGACCATGGGGAATAGCGGCTCCGCAGGAGACAGGGCACATCTAAAGAAAGCTTTAGGATCACCTGGTGTGCACTGGCTCCTCCCCCTATGACCCTCCTCCAAGCCTCAGTTAGATTTTCTGTGCCCGACGAGAAGGGTGCACACTAGGGGCTCTCCTGAGCTCTTTGTGAAAGTTTTAGTTTAGGTTTATTATTTTCAGTGAGACCTGCTGGCAACAGGCTCACTGCATCGAGGGACTAAGGGGAGAAGAAGCGAACTCACCTGCATGCAGAGTGGATTGGGCTTCTTAGGCTACTGGACATTAGCTCCAGAGGGACGATCACAGGTTCAGCCTGGATGGGTCACCGGAGCCGCGCCGCCGGCCCTCTTACAGAGCCAGAAGAGCGAAGAGGTCCGGAAAAATCGGCGGCAGAAGACTTTCCTGTCTTCAGATAAAGGTAGGCGCACAGCACCGCAGCTGTGCGCCATTGCTCTCAGCACACTTCACACTCCGGTCACTGAGGGTGCAGGGCGCTGGGGGGGCAGCGCCCTGAGACGCAATAAATCGATAGAAAACCTTTTATGGCTAAAATAAATGCATCACATATAACTCCTGGGCTATATGGATGCATTTAACCCCTGCCAAAACATACAAGAAAACGGATGATAAGGACGCCGAGAAAGGGGCGGAGCCTATCTCCTCAGCACACTGGCGCCATTTTCCCTCACAGCTCAGTTGGAGGGAAGCTCCCTGGCTCTCCCCTGCAGTCACTACACTACAGAAAAGGGTTAAAAAAGAGAGGGGGGCACAAATTAGGCGCAGTATAAACAATACAGCAGCTATAAGGGGAAAAACACTTATATAAGGTTATCCCTGTATATATATAGCGCTCTGGTGTGTGCTGGCAAACTCTCCCTCTGTCTCCCCAAAGGGCTAGTGGGGTCCTGTCCTCTATCAGAGCATTCCCTGTGTGTGTGCTGTGTGTCGGTACGTTTGTGTCGACATGTATGAGGAGAAAAATGATGAGGAGACGGAGTAGAGTGTCTGTAATAGTGTTGTCACCCCCTGGGGGGTCGACACCTGAGTGGATGTACTGTTGAAATTGTGTGACAGTGTCAGCTTTGTATAAAAGACAGTGGTTGACATGAGACAGCCGGCTACTCAGCTTGTGCATGTCCAGACGTCTCATACAGGGGCTCTAAAGCGCCCGTTACCTCAGATACAGACGCCGACACGGATACTGACTCCTGTGTCGACGGTGAAGAGACAACCGTGATTTCCAATAGGGCCACACATTGCATGATTGAGGCAATGGAAAAAGTTTACACTCTTCTGATAATATAAATACCACCAAAAAAAGGGGTATTATGTTTGGTGAGGAAAAACTTCCTGTAGTTTTCCTGAATCTGAGAAATAAAATGAGGTGTGTGATGATGCGTGGGTTTCCCCCCGATAACAATTGATAATTTCTAAAAAGTTATTGGCAGTATACCTTTTCCCGCCAGAGGTTAGGGTGCGTTGGGAAACACCCCCTAGGGGGGATAAGGCGCTCACACGCTTGTAAGAACAAGGGCTCTACCCTCTCTGGAGATGGCCGCCCTTAGGGATCCTGCTGATAGAAAGCAGGAGGGTATCCTAAAATGTATTTACACACATACTGGTGTTATACTGCGACCAGCAATCGCCTCAGCCTGGATGTGCAGCGCTGGGTTGGCGTGCTCGGATTCCCTGACTGGAAATTTGATATCCGAGATAAGGACAGTATATTATTGCCTATAGAGCAATTAAAAGATGCATTTCTATATATGCATGATGCACAGCGGAATATTTGCCGACTGGCATCAAGTATAAGTGCGTTGTCCAATTATACCAGTAAAGTGGTCAGGTGATGCGGATTCCAAACGGCATTTGGAAGTATTGCCTTAAAAAAAAAAAAAGGGGATGTACCCCAGGTCGCCTCTCAAAATAAGACGCCGTATTATCAGGCGCAGTCCTGGTTGGCAAGCGGACAAAAGGGTTCCTCTTTTCTGCTCGTGACAGAGGGAGAGGAAAATGGCTGCAGAGATCAGCCAGTTCCCAGGAACAGAAACCCTTTTCCGCCTCTGCCAAGCTCTCAGTATGACGCTAGGGCTTTACAAGTTCAGGCACGGTGGGGGCCCGTTCTCAATGAATTTCAGTGCGCAGTGGGCTTACTCGCAAGTAGACCCCTGGATCCTTCAGGTAATATTTCAGGGGTACAAATTGGAATTCGAGACGTATTCCCCTCGCCGTTTCCAAAAGTCTGTTTTACCGACGTCTCCCACTGACAGGGAGGCAGTTTTGGAAGCCATTCACAAGCTGTATTCCCAGCAGGTGATAATTAAGGTACCCCTCCTGCAACAGGGAACGGGGTATTATTCCACACTATTGTGGTACCGAAGCCAGACGGCTCGGTGAGATCTAAATCTAAAATCTAAAATCTTTGAACACTTACATACAGAGGTTCAAATTCAAAATTGAGTCACTCAGAGCAGTGATTGCAAACCTGGAAGAAGGGGACTACATGATGTCTCGGGACATCAAGGATGCTTACCTTCATGTCAAAATTTACCCTTCTCACCAAGGGTATCTCAGGTTATGGTACAGAACTGTCACTATCAGTTCAGACGCTGCCGTAGGGATGGTCCACGGCACCCCGGGTCTTTACTGAAGTAATGACCGTAATGATGATATTCCTTCGGAGGAAGGGAATTTTAGTTATCCTTTACTTGGACGATTCCCTGATAAGGGTGAGATCCAGGGAACAGTTGGAGATCGGTGTAGCACTACCTCAGGTAGTGTTGCGGCAGCACGATTGGATTCTCAATATTCCAAAATCGCAGCTGGTTCCGACGACTTGTCTTCTGTTCCTAGGGATGATCCTGGACACAGTCCAGAAAGAAGGTGTTTCTCCCGGAGGAGAAAGCCAGGGAGTTATCCGAGCTAGTCAGGAACCTCCTAAAACCGAACCAAGTCTCAGTGCATCAATGCACAAGGGTTCTGGGTAAAAATGGTGGCTTCCTACGAAGCAATCCCATTCGGCAGATTCCACGCAAGACTTTCCAGTGGAACCTACTGGACAAATGGTCCGGGTCGCATCTTCAGATGCTTCAGCGGATAACCCTGTCACCAGGGACAAGGGTATCCCTCCTGTGGTGGTTGCAGAGTGCTCATCTTCTAGAGGGCCGCAGATTCGGCATGCGGGACTGGGTCCTGGTGGCCACGGATGCCAGCCTGCGAGGCTGGGGAGCAGTCACACAGGGAAGGAATATCCAGGGCTTATGGTCAAGCCTGGAGACATCACTTCACATAAATGTCCTGAAGCTAAGGGCCATTTACAATGCTCTAAGCTTAGCAAGACCTCTGCTTCAAGGTCAGCCGGTGTTGATCCAGTCGGACAACATTACGGCAGTCACCCACGTAAACAGACAGGGTGCCACAAGAAGCAGGAGGGCAATGGCAGAAGCTGCAAGGATTCTTCGCGGGGCGAAAAACCATGTGATAGCACTGTCAGCAGTTTTCATTCCGGGAGTGGACAACTGGGAAGCAGTTTTCCTCAGCACGACCTCCACCCGGGAGAGTAAGGACTTCACCCAGAAGTCTTCCACATGATTATAAACCGTTGGGAAAAACTCGACAGGTATTGCGCCACGTCAAGGGACCCTCAGGCAATAGCTGTAGATGCTCTGGTAACACCGTGGGTGTACCAATCAGTGTATGGGTTCCCTCCTCTGCCTCTCATACCCAAGGTACTGAGATTGATAAGATGGAGAGGAGTAAGCACTATATTAGTGGCTCCGGATTGGCCAAGAAGGAATTGGTAACCGGAACTTCAAGAGATGCTCACGGAGGATCCGTAGCCTCTACCTCTAAGAAGGGACCTGCTCCAGCAAGGACCTTGTCTGTTCCAAGACTTACCGCGGCTGCGTTGACGGCATGGCGGTTGAACGCCGGATCCTGAAGGAAAAAGGCATTCCGGATGAAGTCATCCCTATCCTGATCAAAGCCAGGAAGGATGTAACCGCAAAACATTATCACCGCATTTGGCGAAAATATGTTGCGTGGTGCGAGGCCAGTAAGGCTCGACGGAGGAAATTCAACTGGGTCGATTCCTACATTTCCTGCAAACAGGAGTATCTATGGGCCTGAAATTGGGGTCCATTAAGGTTCAAATTTCGGCTCTGTCAATTTTCTTCCAAAATAGAACTAGCTTCAGTCCCTGAAGTTCAGACATTTGTTAAAGGGGTACTGCATATACAGCCTCCTTTTGTGCCTTTAGTGGCACTTTTGGGATCTCCAGGTGGTTTTTGGGTTCCAAAAGTCACATTGGTTTGACACACTTAAATCTGTGGAGTTAAAATATCTCACAGAAAAAGTGGTCATGCTGTTGGCTCTGGCCTGGGCCAGGCGCGTGTCAGAATTGGTGGCTTTATCCTGTAAAAGCCCTTATCTGATTTTCCATTCGGACAGGGCGGAATTGAGGACTCGTCCTCAGTTTCTCCCTAAGGTGGTTTCAGCGTTCACCTGAACCAAACCTATTGTGGTGCCTGCGGCTACTAGGGACTTGGAGGACTCCAAGTTGCTAGACGTTGTCAGGACCCGGAAAATATATGTTTCCAGGACGGCTGGAGTCAGGAAATCTGACTCGCTGTTTATCCTCTATGCACCAAACTAGCTGGGTGCTCCTGCTTCTAAGCAGACTATTGCTCGTTGGATTTGTAGTACAATTCAGCTTGCACATTCTGTGGCAGGCCTGCCACAGCCAAAAATCTGTAAATGCCCACTCCACAAGGAAGGTGGGCTCATCTTGGGCAGCTGCCCGAGGGGTCTCGGCTTTACAACTTTGCCGAGCAGTTACTTGGTCAGGAGCAAATACGTTTGTAAAATTCTACAAATTTGATACCCTGGCTGAGGAGGACCGGGAGTTCTCTCATTGGGGGCTGCAGAGTCATCCGCACTCTCCCGCCCGTTTGGGAGCTTTGGTATAATCCCCATGGTCCTTACGGAGTTCCCAGCATCCACTAGGACGTCAGAGAAAATAAGAATTTACTTACCGATAATTCTATTTCTCGTAGTCCGTAGTGGATGCTGGGCGCCCATCCCAAGTGCGGATTGTCTGCAATACTGGTACATAATTATTGTTACCAAAAAATTCGGGTTATTGTTGTAGTGAGCCATCTTTTCGAGAGGCTTCTCTATTATCATGCTGTTAACTGGGTTCAGATCACAAGTTGTACAGTGTGATTGGTGTGGCTGGTATGAGTCTTACCCGGGATTCAAAATCCTTCCTTATTGTGTACGCTCGTCCGGGCACAGTATCCTAACTGAGGCTTGGAGGAGGGTCATAGGGGGAGGAGCCAGTGCACACCAGGTGATCCTAAAGCTTTCTTTAGATGTGCCCTGTCTCCTGCGGAGCCGCTATTCCCCATGGTCCTTACGGAGTTCCCAGCATCCACTACGGACTACGAGAAATAGAATTATCGGTAAGTAAATTCTTATTTTTTGTACAAAAGCTGTCGCCATGGGGATTGGTATATTTTGCCGACATATATGCTGAACCCAGAATGCAGAGATGGTAAAAATGCTTTAAATGACATTACTCTCGTGTCAGCATTCTGAACTCAACATTATGTGATTGACATTTTGACTGTTGACAGCATTAATATGTACCGTATAACTGTGTCTATACTCTAAACTGTTTCTGTTCATTTGTACATGTGATTATTACACAGTCGTACGTTGCTATGGAAAGTCTGAATTTTAATTCACGCCACGTTCTGCTACTATATAGCTACCAAAACTCATCTCTCTGGTATTGGCCTTCACGGCTGATGTGCAGTATGGTCCTTCCTTTGCCAGGATTGCAATACCCAGCGGTGTAGTTACTTCCATTTTTCCATATCCATGGTGTGGGCCTCAGCCGGCCCATGCGTATGTGCAAGCACCAGATCGCACTCATTTGGCTTTGCAGAAAGTAGTCCATTGGCTACCCCGATTCCATAGTCCGTGTGGTTCAACGATGTGTGTACTCTAACTGTGCCATTAATAGGTCATGCTTTACTCATACTTTCCTCTTTTTCCTTTGCCCTCTCCAGGAGAAGCCCGCGGTGGTGTCGGGTTCCCCACATCTTTAGTCCCCGCAATTTGCATCATATTAGCCCCGCCCCCTCTAAATGAACTTGCAATTCCCAGTATTATCTCCCTATCCTGCCAACTTCACTAGGAAGTGGGCGGAACGTGGGAGATCCACCCACTTTACCTGGCGACAGCCCAAAAAATTGGGAATCTCTAGCACCTTCTGGGAGAGTACAGTAGTTAAATATGGTTTTACTATTACTGTGTAAATACCCAGTACAGTGCTCAGGAAACTTTGTGTGCCTTACACACAGCCGCTGCTATAGGTGTAGACAAAATCTTGCACTGGGTTCTGTCTCTCTTTTAACAGAGTGTGTTCTCAGAGCCCCTGCTGCATAGCGCACAAGGGGGTCTATGTTCTAAGCCTTGAAGAGAGATAAAGTGGACGGAGATAAAGTACCAGCCAATCAGCTCCTAACTGCAATTTTTTCAAACACAGTCTGTGGCATGACAGTTAGTAGTTGGTTGGTATTTATCTGTGACCACTTTATCCCTCTCCAAGGGTTAATACATAGACTCCCAAGAGCCTAACCCATGCTCTGGTGTAACTCCATTATATTGTATCCAGTGTTGCGGCTCCTAAAATGTAGTATAAGGTACATTGTGTGAGTAACAGAATCGCCTGTGTGACCAAACTCTAATCCAGTAATAGAATCGCCTGTGTGACCAAACTCTAATCCAGTAATAGAATCGCCTGTGTGACCAAACTCTAATCCAAAAATAGAATAGACTGTGTGACAAAGGCCTAATCCAGTAATAGAATCACCTGTTTGACCAAACTCTAATCCAGTAATAGAATCACCTGTGTGACCAAACTCTAATCCAGTAACAGAATTGCCTGTGTGAACAAGCTCTAATACGGTAATAGAATCGCCTGTGTGATCAAACTCTAATCCAGTAATAGGATTGCCTGTGTGACCAAGCTCTAATCCAGTAATAGGATTGCCTGTGTGACCAAACTCTAATCCAGTAATAGGATTGCCTGTGTGACCAAGCTCTAATCCAGTAATAGAATCGCCTGTGTGAACAAGTTCTAATCCAGTAATAGAATTGCCTGTGTGACCAAGCTCTAACCCAGTAATAGAATCGCCTGTGTGACCAAACTCTAATCCAAAAATAGAATAGACTGTGTGACAAAGGCCTAATCCAGTAACAGAATCACCTGTTTGACCAAACTCTAATCCAGTAATAGAATCACCTGTGTGAACAAGCTCTAATCCAGTAATAGAATCACCTATATGAACAAACTCTAATCCAGTAATAGAATCGCCTGTGTGACCAAACTCTAATCCAGTAATAGAATCACCTGTGTGACCAAACTCTAATCCAGTAACAGAATTGCCTGTGTGAACAAGCTCTAATACGGTAATAGAATCGCCTGTGTGACCAAACTCTAATCCAGTAATAGGATTGCCTGTGTGACCAAGCTCTAATCCAGTAATAGAATCACCTGTGTGAACAAACTCTAATCCAGTAACAGAATTGCCTGTGTGAACAAGCTCTAATACGGTAATAGAATCGCCTGTGTGACCAAACTCTAATCCAGTAATAGGATTGCCTGTGTGACCAAGCTCTAATCCAGTAATAGGATTGCCTGTGTGACCAAACTCTAATCCAGTAATAGGATTGCCTGTGTGACCAAGCTCTAATCCAGTAATAGAATCGCCTGTGTGAACAAGTTCTAATCCAGTAATAGAATTGCCTGTGTGACCAAGCTCTAACCCAGTAATAGAATCGCCTGTGTGACCAAACTCTAATCCAAAAATAGAATAGACTGTGTGACAAAGGCCTAATCCAGTAACAGAATCACCTGTTTGACCAAACTCTAATCCAGTAATAGAATCACCTGTGTGAACAAACTCTAATCCAGTAATAGAATCACCTATATGAACAAACTCTAATCCAGTAATAGAATCGCCTGTGTGACCAAACTCTAATCCAGTAATAGGATTGCCTGTGTGACCAAGCTCTAATCCAGTAATAGAATCGCCTGTGTGACCAAACTCTAATCCAAAAATAGAATAGACTGTGTGACAAAGGCCTAATCCAGTAACAGAATCACCTGTTTGACCAAACTCTAATCCAGTAATAGAATCACCTATGTGAACAAGTTCTAATCCAGTAATAGAATTGCCTGTGTGACCAAGCTCTAACCCAGTAATAGAATCGCCTGTGTGACCAAACTCTAATCCAAAAATAGAATAGACTGTGTGACAAAGGCCTAATCCAGTAACAGAATCACCTGTTTGACCAAACTCTAATCCAGTAATAGAATCACCTGTGTGAACAAGTTCTAATCCAGTAATAGAATTGCCTGTGTGACCAAGCTCTAACCCAGTAATAGAATCGCCTGTGTGACCAAACTCTAATCCAAAAATAGAATAGACTGTGTGACAAAGGCCTAATCCAGTAACAGAATCACCTGTTTGACCAAACTCTAATCCAGTAATAGAATCACCTGTGTGAACAAGTTCTAATCCAGTAATAGAATTGCCTGTGTGACCAAGCTCTAACCCAGTAATAGAATCGCCTGTGTGACCAAACTCTAATCCAAAAATAGAATAGACTGTGTGACAAAGGCCTAATCCAGTAACAGAATCACCTGTTTGACCAAACTCTAATCCAGTAATAGAATCACCTGTGTGAACAAGCTCTAATCCAGTAATAGAATCACCTGTGTGACCAAACTCTAATCCAGTAATAGAATCGCCTGTGTGACCAAACTCTAATCCAGTAACAGAATCGCCTGTGTGAACAAACTCTAACCCAGTAATAGAATCACCTGTGTGAACAAGCTCTAATCCAGTAATAGAATCACCTGTGTGAACAAGCTCTAATCCGGTAATAGAATCACCTGTGTGACCAAGCTCTAATCCAGTAATAGAATCACCTGTGTGACCAAGCTCTAATCCAGTAATAGAATCACCTGTGTGACCAAGCTCTAATCCAGTAATAGAATCACCTGTGTGACCAAGCTCTAATCCAGTAATAGAATCACCTGTGTGAACAAACTCTAATCCAGTAATAGAATCACCTGTGTGACCAAGCTCTAATCCAGTAATAGAATTGCCTTTGTGACCAAGCTCTAATCCAGTAATAGAATCGCCTGTGTGACCAAACTCTAATCCAGTCATAGGATTGCCTGTGTGACCAAGCTCTAATCCAGTAATAGAATCACCTGTGTGAACAAGCTCTAACCCAGTAATAGAATCACCTGTGTGAACAAGATCTAATCCAGTAATAGAATTGCCTGTGTGAACAAGTTCTAATCCAGTAATAGAATTGCCTGTGTGAACAAGTTCTAATCCAGTAATAGAATCACCTGTGTGAACAAGCTCTAATCCAGTAATAGGATTGCCTGTGTGACCAAGATCTAATCCAGTAATAGAATCACCTGTGTGAACAAAATCTAATCCAGTAATAGAATCACCTGTGTGAACAAACTCTTATCCAGTAATAGAATCACCTGTGTGACCAAACTCTAATCCAGTAATAGAATCACCTGTGTGAACAAGCTCTATTCCAGTAATAGAATTGCCTGTGTGAACAAACTCTTATCCAGTAATAGAATCACCTGTGTGACCAAACTCTAATCCAGTAATAGAATCACCTGTGTGAACAAGCTCTAATCCAGTAATAGAATTGCCTGTGTGAACAAGTTCTAATCCAGTAATAGAATCACCTGTGTGAACAAGCTCTAATCCAGTAATAGGATTGCCTGTGTGACCAAGATCTAATCCAGTAATAGAATCGCCTGTGTGACCAAACTCTAATCCAAAAATAGAATAGACTATGTGACAAAGGCCTAATCCAGTAACAGAATCACCTGTTTGAACAAACTCTAATCCAGTAATAGAATCACCTGTGTGAACAAGCTCTAATCCAGTAACAGAATCACCTGTGTGAACAAGCTCTTATCCAGTAATAGAATCACCTGTGTGAACAAGCTCTAATCCAGTAATAGAATCGCCTGTGTGACCAAGCTCTAACCCAGTAATAGAATCGCCTGTGTGACCAAGCTCTAATCCAGTAATAGAATCACCTGTGTGACCAAGCTCTAATCCAGTAATAGAATCGCCTGTGTGAACAAGCTCTAATACAGCTATGGATGTTCTGGTTACCCTAGTGGAATAAATATGAGATAACACAACTGCTTGGTTTTGTCTAGTCCCGTAACATACTGTACAGTACTTGAATACTTTTGAAAAAGGGAGACTGTGACAGTAACACCTATCAGTGCGGACATGTGCTGCTACATCTGAGAGCAGTGTTATAAACATGACTTACATTCAGAAGTAAATGAGCCCCAATGCAGTTAGTAAGATCTACTGCTTGATGAAAAGACGCTGATACGTTTTAGGGCTTGCTCGTGTATTGTTTTTTACACGAGGTTCCATATAAGTGTCCACGAGAAACCTTGTTTGAAAATACATGTAGCCATAGGGTTCACTGTGCCGGGGTGCCGGCAGATGGGGTACCAGGGGTCATGTAACCAATTTCGGAATCCCAACACCACTCAGGAGCCCGGCACTGAAACACTGACAGCTGACATCCCGAAGGTAAGTATTGGGGGTTCACTTTAGGGTTAGGACCCAGTGGGGGCAGGGAGGTTAGGGTTAGGCACTAGGGGAGGTAGATAGCCCTAGCCGTCAACCCCACAGGGTTATCCGTAACCACCACCATGGAGTCAGGGAGATTGCTGCTATGTCAGGGAGTCAGGGAGATTGCTGCTATGTCAGGGAGTCAGGGAGATTGCTGCTATGTCAGGGAGTCAGGGAGATTGCTGCTACGTCAGGGAGTCAGGGAGATTTCTGCTATGTCAGGGAGTCAGGGAGATTACTGCTATGTCAGGGAGTCTGGGAGATTTCTGCTATGTCAGGGAGTCAGGGAGATTGCTGCTATGTCAGGGGGATTGCTGCTATGTCAGGGAGTCAGGGAGATTGCTGCTATGTCAGGGAGTCAGGGAAATTGCTGCTATGTTAGGGAGTCAGAGAGATTGCTGCTATGTCAGGCAATCAGGGAGATTGCTGCTTTCAGGGAGTCAGGGAGATTACTGCTATGTCAGGGAGTCAGGGAGATTGCTGCTATGTCAGGGAGATTGCTGCTATGTCAGGGAGTCTGGGAGATTTCTGCTATGTCAGGGAGTCAGGGAGATTGCTGCTATGTCAGGGAGTCTGGAATATTGCTGCTATGTCAGGGAGTCAGGGAAATTGCTGCTATGTCAGGGAGTCTAGGAGATTGCTGCTATGTCAGGGGGATTGCTACTATGTCAGGGAGTCAGGGAGATTGCTGCTATGACAGGCAATCAGGGAGATTGCTGCTTTCAGGGAGTCAGGGAGATTGCTGCTATGTCAGGGAGTCAGGAAGATTGCTGCTATGTCAGGGAGTCAGGGAGATTGCTGCTATGTCAGGGAGTCTGGGAGATTGCTGCTATGTCATGGAGTCAGGGAGATTGCTGCTGAGTCAGGGAGATTGCTGCTATGTCAGGCAATCAGGGAGATTGCTGCTTTCAGGGAGTCAGGGAGATTGCTGCTATATCAGGGAGTCAGGGAGATTGCTGCTATGTCAGGGAGTCAGGGTGATTGCTGCTATGTCAGGGAGTCAGAGATATTGCTGCTATGTCAGGGAGTCAGGGAAATTGCTGCTATGTCAGGGAGATTGCTGCTATGTCATGAAGTCAGGGAGATTGCTGTTATGTCAGGGAGATTGCTGCTATGTCAGGGAGTCTGGGAGATTTCTGTCATGTCTGGAAATCAGGGAGATTGCTGCTATGTCAGGGAGTCAGGGAGATTGCTGCTATGTCAGGGAGTCAGGGAGATTGCTGCTATGTCAGGGAGTCAGGGAGATTGCTGCTATGTCAGGGAGTCAGGGAAATTGCTGCTATGTCAGGGAGTCTGGGAGATTGCTGCTATGTCAGGGGGGTTGCTGCTATGTCAGGGAGTCAGGGAGATTGCTGCTTTCAGGGAGTCAGGGAGATTGCTGCTATGTCAGGGAGTCAGGGAGATTGCTGCTATGTCAGGGAGATTGCTGCTATGTCAGGGAGTCTGGGAGATTGCTGCTATGTCAGGGAGTCAGGGAACTTGCTGCTATGTCAGGGAGTCTGAGAGATTGCTGCTATGTCAGGGGGATTGCTGCTATGTCAGGGAGTCAGGGAGATTGCTGCTATGTCAGGCAGTCAGGGAGATTGCTGCTTTCAGGGAGTCAGGGAGATAGCTGCTATGTCAGGGAGTCAGGGAGATTGCTGCTATGTCAGGGAGTCAGGGAGATTGCTGCTATGTGAGGGAGTCAGGGAGATTGCTGCTATGTCAGGCAATCAGGGAGATTGCTGCTTTCAGGGAGTCAGGGAGATTGCTGCTATGTCAGGGAGTCAGGGAGATTGCTGCTTTGTCAGGGAGTCAGGGAGATTGCTGCTATGTCAGGGAGTCAGGGAGATTGCTGCTATGTCACGGAGTCAGGGAGATTGCTGCTGAGTCAGGGAGATTGTTACTATGTCAGGGAGTCTGGGAGATTTCTGTCATGTCTGGAAGTCAGGGAGATTGCTGCTATGTCAGGGAGTCTGGGAGATTTCTGCTATGTCAGGGAGTCAGGGAGATTGCTGCTATGTCAGGGAGTCTGGGAGATTGCTGCTATGTCAGGGAGTCAAGGAAATTGCTGCTATGTCAGGGAGTCTGGGAGATTTCTGCTATGTCAGGGGGATTGCTGCTATGTCAGGGAGTCAGGGAGATTGCTGCTATGTCAGGCAATCAGGGAGATTGCTGCTTTTAGGGAGTCAGGGAGATTGCTGCTATGTCAGGGAGTCAGGAAGATTGCTGCTATGTCAGGGAGATTGCTGCTATGTCAGGGAGTCTGGGAGATTGCTGCTATGTCATGGAGTCAGGGAGATTGCTGCTGAGTCAGGGAGATTGTTACTATGTCAGGGAGTCTGGGAGATTTCTGTCATGTCTGGAAGTCAGGGAGATTGCTGCTATGTCAGGGAGTCTGGGAGATTTCTGCTATGTCAGGGAGTCTGGGAGATTGCTGCTATGTCAGGGAGTCTGGGAGATTGCTGCTATGTCAGGGAGTCAGGGAAATTGCTGCTATGTCAGGGAGTCTGGGAGATTTCTGCTATGTCAGGGGGATTGCTGCTATGTCAGGGAGTCAGGGAGATTGCTGCTATGTCAGGCAATCAGGGAGATTGCTGCTTTCAGGGAGTCAGGGAAAATTCTGCTATGTCAGGGAGTCAGGGAGATTGCTGCTATGTCAGGGAGTCAGGGTGATTGCTGCTATGTCAGGGAGTCAGAGATATTGCTGCTATATCAGGGAGTCAGGGAGATTGCTGCTATGTCAGGTAGATTGCTGCTATGTCAGGGAGTCACGGAGATTGCTGCTGTGTAATGGAGTCAGAGAAATTGGTGCTATGTCAGGCAATCAGGGAGATTGCTGCTTTCAGGGAGTCAGGGAAATTGCTGCTATGTCAGGGAGTCTGGGAGATTGCTGCTATGTCAGGGGGATTGCTGCTATGTCAGGGAGTCAGGGAGATTGCTGCTTTCAGGGAGTCAGGGAGATTGCTGCTATGTCAGGGAGTCAGGGAGATTGCTGCTATGTCAGGGAGATTGCTGCTATGTCAGGGAGTCTGGGAGATTGCTGCTATGTCAGGGAGTCAGGGAACTTGCTGCTATGTCAGGGAGTCTGAGAGATTGCTGCTATGTCAGGGGGATTGCTGCTATGTCAGGGAGTCAGGGAGATTGCTGCTATGTCAGGCAGTCAGGGAGATTGCTGCTTTCAGGGAGTCAGGGAGATTGCTGCTATGTCAGGGAGTCAGGGAGATTGCTGCTATGTCAGGGAGTCAGGGAGATTGCTGCTATGTGAGGGAGTCAGGGAGATTGCTGCTATGTCAGGCAATCAGGGAGATTGCTGCTTTCAGGGAGTCAGGGAGATTGCTGCTATGTCAGGGAGATTGCTGCTTTGTCAGGGAGTCAGGGAGATTGCTGCTATGTCAGGGAGTCAGGGAGATTGCTGCTATGTCACGGAGTCAGGGAGATTGCTGCTGAGTCAGGGAGATTGTTACTATGTCAGGGAGTCTGGGAGATTTCTGTCATGTCTGGAAGTCAGGGAGATTGCTGCTATGTCAGGGAGTCTGGGAGATTTCTGCTATGTCAGGGAGTCAGGGAGATTGCTGCTATGTCAGGGAGTCTGGGAGATTGCTGCTATGTCAGGGAGTCAAGGAAATTGCTGCTATGTCAGGGAGTCTGGGAGATTTCTGCTATGTCAGGGGGATTGCTGCTATGTCAGGGAGTCAGGGAGATTGCTGCTATGTCAGGCAATCAGGGAGATTGCTGCTTTTAGGGAGTCAGGGAGATTGCTGCTATGTCAGGGAGTCAGGAAGATTGCTGCTATGTCAGGGAGATTGCTGCTATGTCAGGGAGTCTGGGAGATTGCTGCTATGTCATGGAGTCAGGGAGATTGCTGCTGAGTCAGGGAGATTGTTACTATGTCAGGGAGTCTGGGAGATTTCTGTCATGTCTGGAAGTCAGGGAGATTGCTGCTATGTCAGGGAGTCTGGGAGATTTCTGCTATGTCAGGGAGTCTGGGAGATTGCTGCTATGTCAGGGAGTCTGGGAGATTGCTGCTATGTCAGGGAGTCAGGGAAATTGCTGCTATGTCAGGGAGTCTGGGAGATTTCTGCTATGTCAGGGGGATTGCTGCTATGTCAGGGAGTCAGGGAGATTGCTGCTATGTCAGGCAATCAGGGAGATTGCTGCTTTCAGGGAGTCAGGGAAAATGCTGCTATGTCAGGGAGTCAGGGAGATTGCTGCTATGTCAGGGAGTCAGGGTGATTGCTGCTATGTCAGGGAGTCAGAGATATTGCTGCTATATCAGGGAGTCAGGGAGATTGCTGCTATGTCAGGTAGATTGCTGCTATGTCAGGGAGTCACGGAGATTGCTGCTGTGTAATGGAGTCAGAGAAATTGGTGCTATTTCAGGGAGTCAGAAATATTGCTGCTATGTCAGGGAGTCAGGGAGATTGCTGCTATATCAGGGAGATTGCTGCTATGTCATGGAGTCAGGGAGTTTGCTGCTATGTCATGAAGTCAGGGAGATTGCTGTTATGTCAGGGAGATTGCTGCTATGTCAGGGAGTCTGGGAGATTTCTGTCATGTCTGGAAGTCAGGGAGATTGCTGCTATGTCAGGGAGTCAGGGAGATTGCTGCTATGTCAGGGAGTCTGAGAGATTTCTGCTATGTCAGGGAGTCAGGGAGATTGCTGCTATGTCAGGGAGTCAGGGAAATTGCTGCTATGTCAGGGAGTCTGGGAGATTGCTGCTATGTCAGGGGGATTGCTGCTATGTCAGGGAGTCAGGGAGATTGCTGCTTTCAGGGAGTCAGGGAGATTGCTGCTATGTCAGGGAGATTGCTGCTATGTCAGGGAGATTGCTGCTATGTCAGGGAGTCTGGGAGATTGCTGCTATGTCAGGGAGTCAGGGAAATTGCTGCTATGTCAGGGAGTCTGAGAGATTGCTGCTATGTCAGGGGGATTGCTGCTATGTCAGGGAGTCAGGGAGATTGCTGCTATGTCAGGCAGTCAGGGAGATTGCTGCTTTCAGGGAGTCAGGGAGATTGCTGCTATGTCTGGGAGTCAGGGAGATTGCTGCTATGTGAGGGAGTCAGGGAGATTGCTGCTATGTCAGGCAATCAGGGAGATTGCTGCTTTCAGGGAGTCAGGGAGATTGATGCTATGTCAGGGAGATTGCTGCTATGTCAGGGAGTCAGTGAGATTGCTGCTATGTCAGGGAGTCATGGAGATTGCTGCTATGTCACGGAGTCAGGGAGATTGCTGCAGAGTCAGGGAGATTGCTGCTATGTCAGGGAGTCAGGGAGATTGCTACTATGTCAGGGAGTCAGGGAGATTGCTGCTGTGTAATGGAGTCATAGAAATTGGTGCTATTTCAGGGAGTCAGAGATATTGCTGCTATGTCAGGGAGTCAGGGAGATTGCTGCTATGTCAGGGAGATTGCTGCTATGTCATGGAGTCTGGGAGATTTCTGCTATGTCATGGAGTCAGGGAGATTGCTGTTATGTCAGGGAGATTGCTGCTATGTCAGGGAGTCTGGGAGATTGCTGCTATGTTAGGGAGTCTGGGAGATTGCTGCTGTGTAATGGAGTCAGAGAAATTGGTGCTATTTCAGGGAGTCAGAGATTTTTCTGCTATGTCAGGGAGTTTGCTGCTATGTCAGGGAGATTGCTGCTTTGTCATGGAGTCAGGGAGATTGCTGTTATGTCAGGGAGATTGCTGCTATGTCAGGGAGTCAGGGAGATTGCTGCTATGTCAGGGAGTCAGGGAGATTGCTGCTATGTCAGGGAGATTGCTGCTATGTCATGGAGTCAGGGAGATTGCTGCTATGTCATGGAGTCAGGGAGATTGCTGTTATGTCAGGGAGATTGCTGCTATGTCAGGGAGTCAAGGAGATTGCTGCTGTGTAATGTAGTCAGAGAAATTGGTGCTATTTCAGGTAGTCAGGGAGATTGCTGCTATGTCAGGGAGTCAGGGAGATTGCTGCTATGTCAGGGAGTCAGGGAGATTGCTGCTATGTCAGGGAGATTGCTGCTATGTCAGGGAGTCAGGGAGATTGCTGTTATGTTAGGGAAAGTGCCGCTATGTCAGGGAGATTGCTGCTATGTCAGGGTGTTAGGTAGATTGTTGCTATGCCAGGGATTCATGTGGATTGATGCTACAGTATTTCAGGGAGTCTCTCTGGCAAACAGGGAGAGTTGGCAAGTACTGTAGCCATGTGAAATACTTGGTGCGCATGCTAATTAAATGTGTCACAAAGAGTTTTAGTTACAGTATTCAGTATGAGTTATGCATGTTTCCTAAAAACACAGATTGAAGAAGTGAAACCTTGGGCAATGATTTTGCGCACTTGGCAAGCGCGTGCTGTGGCCAGTGACAGAGGGGAGTCATCGGCAATCTGCTACCTGACAGAAGGGGGGACCTCAGTCACATCAGTCTCAGGATAGTATTGTCTGTGAGCGACAAGAATTGCTGCAGGAAAAAGTGTAACTTACAGATGGGTCTGTTTTTTTCTGCAGCAAGTACATAAATATAAAGCCAGCAGCAGAAATGAATGTCTTGCTCTGAACATTGTCTATGTGAAGTGAATGTATGAAGGCGGGATGTGATATCACAGTCCTCCTGCATCACTGTGAGAGGAGCCTAACATCACTTCTCGGTGCTGCCGGGAGACCCTGCCCCTTCCACTATATAACACTTATCCACTTTGAAACATCCCCTATACACTGTGTGGTGGGGGGAGGAGCATCCATCACATCACCACATACTTACCTACCCTACCGGAACGGCTGGGGGCTCCCAAAAATTGTGAGGACACATCTGTACTGATGGTAGTACGGTGCTGGGTTATGATGTCATAGCCCTGCGCAAGGCTCCCAGTCTCATAGTGCGGGAAGTACTGGGTGCATCTGGGGGAAGTGGATGCCTTGGCTGCCCACAGACCTTTCACAAGTCTGTGCTCTTCAGTAGGCACAGGGGTGAGCCCTGATCTGTAAAGCCGGGCTTAAACAATTTGCGGAGCTACAATATTGAAATGGGGTAAATGTTTGGGTGGGCACATTTTACAGGGTATCCCTTGGGTCCTGAGGGGTACATTGTCATTTAAACTCTGCAAATGAACTTAGGGGGTCATTCAGACCTGATTGCATGCTGCCGTTTTTCGCAGAGCAGCGATCAGGACAGAACTGCGCATGCGTAGGCACCGCAATGCGCAGGCGTGTCGCATGAGTACAAAGCGGATCGTTGCTGAGCGATGGATTTAACAAAGAATCCATTCACACAGCCGATCGCAAGGAAACTGACAGGAAGAGGGCGTTTGTGGGTATCAACTGACCGTTTTCTGGGAGTGTTTGGAAAAATGCAGGCGTGTCCAAGCGTTTGCAGGGCCGGTGTCTGACGACAATTCCAGGACCGGACAGCCTGAAGTGATCGCAGCGGCTGAGTAAGTTCTGGGCAAACCAGAAACTGCACAAAACTTTTTTTTTACAGCTCGGCTGCAAAAGCAATCGCACACTTGCAAAGCAATAATACACTCCCACATAGGCGGCGACTATCTGATCGCTGCGCTGCAAAAAGTAGCTAGCAGGCGATCAACTCGGAATGACCCCCTAAGTCACTGACCAGAGCTGACAGTCTAAGTGGGAAGCAAATTCTATATATGCAACTCATAAGGAGCGGAGGAAAAACGTAGCTGAAGTCACTGCGACAGAGAATTAATATTCGCTACTTTTCCTTCTCACGGTTGTAGCCTCTTCCGTCTCTGTGCGCTGTATGAGAAATGAAGGTCATTGCTGAAATCCCGCATCTGTCGCACGCTGAACAATATTCATTAGATGTTATTGGAGTAAAGTATGATTCATAGCCTGTTTGTTTTAAAGATTCAGCTCTGTTTTGTCCCCCGTCCGATGAATTACATCTTCCCCGGGTGCAGGCGTTAGCCTCATCTAATAATTCCACTGCAAATTTATTCTGAGTGTTAGAAGACAGAAAGAAAAAAAGTGTTTTTTATTGGAGCGCGATCCCGGGACGCTTGTTACAGGATTACACGAAACGGACACCTGAGATCTCTCGCGCTGTAAACAAATGAAACCTTTTCCCTTCAAAGTTCAACCAGTCATTGAGAAACGTAGCGAAATCTTAACAGCTCGCCCGGGACCCGAGAATTCCCGTGAAAGGCTGGGAAGATCTGAAGGCTTTAGCAGCTGTGATTTCCTGCTTTCAATTATTGACGCTGTGCGGCATCCAAATCTAACAAATTACTACAGATAAAAAACACCATCAAATGTGACCTTTGTCTACCCCGATTAGTCCCCAGCCAGCCGAAGCTTTGCTGAGGCAGCTGTTGCTGAATGTTGCTGAAACAAGTGTGGAAGACGGGACCAGGCAGAGAGGTGCAACATTTTCAAGATGAATTGTGGCACATTGGTGGTCATTCCGAGTTGTTCGCTCGCTAGCAGGTTTTAGCAGCCGTGCAAACGCTATGCCGCCGCCCACTGAGAGTGTATTTTAGCTTAGCAGAAGTGCGAACGAAAGGATCGCAGAGCGGCGGCAAAGTTTTTTTGTGCAGTTTTAGAGTAGCTCCAGACCTACTCAGCGCTTGCGATGACTTCAGACTATTCAGTTCCTGTTTTGACGTCACAAACACGCCCTGCGTTCGCCCAGCCACGCCTGCGTTTTTCCTGGCAAGCCTGCGTTTTTCCGAACACTTCCTGAAAACGGTCAGTTGACACCCAGAAACGCCCACTTCCTGTCAATCACTCTGCGGTCAGCAGTGCGACTGAAAAGCTTCGCTAGACCTTGTGTGAAACGACATCGTTCATTGCAATAGTACGATGCACGTGCATATTGCGCCTCATACGCATGCGCAGAAGTGCCTTTTTTGCCTCATCGCTGCACAGCGAACGAATGCAGCTAGCGATCAACTCGGATTGAATACCATTTTGCAGGTGGAAAGTTGCCCAGATTCCCAATACCACCCCAGCCGTAAAGCACAGGAGGGCATGATGTATCAAGGAAATTATTAATTGCCGGTTTGCAGGGAATGTGTACTTTCAGGGACAGGTCTTCTGATAAGAGCTGTCCCGGCGGTGAGAAGACATCCAGGTTTATGACCCAGGAGTTCTATTGCGCAAGTTCAGCCACTGGACTTTTTGTGAAAAGAGGTCTATAGGCTTCAATAGGCAACGCCATCTATAGGTGGCATTGCCTATTGTGTAGTAGCTCTGGAATGTTATGCTTTCCAGAACTTGCTGCAGAGGTTTCTGGTGTTCCGCCGGCCGCAGCGGCTGCGAGTGTTTTTTTTAATGCAATGGTGAGTTATACTGTATGTATTCCATTAAACAGTATTTTTACATTTATACATCCTGCCCAGGAGAATTAATCGTCATCACCCCAGCTATGTCCTAGGAACTGATTCAATTGCGAGCGAGGCCAACGCTTTAGTGATCTAGCACACACATACTGTATGTCAATCTCAGCTCATTGCTAAATGTATGTGATGTGCGTGTGTAGATGGGATTGCGCGGGTATCCAGTGGAGAGTGTTCTCAGAGATCTGGTGATTTCAGATGGATCTCTTGCACCCAGGACAGACCAGGGGCAGGTGTGCGCAGACAGTGATGGCGGCTGCTCTCACAAGCGGCTGGGTAGAGGCGGTGTGGCCTTATGGATGAGTCTGACTCTGAATATATAAAAGAAGACTACCTGCAAACGCTTAAGTGACATGTTTGTGGTCACCTAGGGAAAGGACTGTACAGATTGGTGAGCTGACACAGCCAGTGATGTGCCGTGATATGCAATTTCAGCCTTTTGTCTTGTATGATCACTTATGGCCTAATGCTTACGCATGCACATCACAGTTAGCATACAAATGCGATTCTGTGGCAGCGTGCTCAGCCTCACACATCTTTGTGCGTGCAATGCCCAGTTGCCACCCTGAAGCCCCCATTTCCCATACAGCAAAAACACGGTTGAAATTTGTCCGATTCAGAATCGCCATGCATACAGATTGATACATATACGTGTGTGCAGTTTGCAAAAAAACAAACAAACACTGGATCTGCCTACATTCTCAGCACGAATCACCCACTTACCAACCACCTTTGGCATGTTCCACCTGTTATTAATTCACTATTTACCTTGTAACAGAGCTGCAGTAGAAATCGATCAGTTCTGCATCGTACTGTCACTGGCTCATGAATAAAACTGGCTGGTATATTTTATTTATATGCATCCATCGGAGTTGTGTATAGGGCATAGCGTATACAACAAAGGTAGTCATTCCGAGTTGATCGCTAGCTGCATTCGTTCGCTGTGCAGCAATGAGGCAAAAAAATGGCACTTCTGCGCATGCGTATGCGGGGCAAAGCGAACGCGCAAAGTAATATTACAATGAACGATGTCGTTTCACACAGGGTCTAGCGAAGCTTTTCAGTCGCACTGCTGTCCGCAGAGTGATTGACATGAAGTGGGCGTTTCTGGGTGTCAACTGACCGTTTTTAGGGAGTGTTCGAAAAAACGCAGGCATTCCAGGAAAAACGCAGGCGTGGCTGGGCAAACGCAAGGCGTGTTCGTGACATCTAAACAGGAACTGAACAGTCTGCAGTCATCGCAAGCGCTTAGTAGGTTTTGAGCTACTCTGAAACTGCACTAAAAAACTTTGTAGCCGCTGTGCGATCCTTTCGTTCGCACTTCTGCTAAGCTAAAATACAGTCCCAGTGGGCGGCGGCATAGCGTTTGCACGGCTGCTAAAAACTGCTAGTGAGCGAACAACTCGGAATGACCCCCAAAGTTATATAAGTACATCGTTCACTGTTTGGATCTAGCTACATTTAATGTAAAACATTAACAAATTGCATAAGACTGCTCTGACAATAGCATTTAGAATGATCCCATTATTCTAAAACGTCTTTGTTAAGCTTTGTTTCTAGAACAGGAGCCCAGAACAAACCTTTTAGGTAGAATGAGCTGTGTGCTAAAAGCATACATTACCCAGCCATTATCTAATGCAGCCCCTGAGTATAGGACGTCGCTGGAATGGGCCCACGTTCCGCTTCCCCACGTTTCTGAGCAAAACAAAAGATATAGAAGTAATCAAATATCCGACTGTTGTGACAATCTTAGCCGCTTCTACCTTACAAAGGCGTCACAACCAAATTACCGTACAAATAAAAAACAGCGCTTGAGGAATAAGCCTGTGCGCAGAAGACGCCGCGTCTGTGAAACCGAGAGGAAGGGGACGCAGTAACGAAATTGTCGTTTTACATGAGTCACAAAGCAGCAATCAGCCATTTGTTAAAAGAAAAAAATCTATTTTTGCTCTGGCATCATATTAACGAGGGAATTGATTTATGAAACTTTGCAATTATTAATGCATTGATTGCGCAACACTCCGCATATGTCTAGCCCTGGCATACTTACCAAGCACAGAGAAAATGATCTGTGAAACTGGGGTAACTGACACAGTAATAAACAACAACGGAAGTGGATCAGAGCTGACAGTGGCCCTGATTTGTTATAACAGTGTAAAATAGCCTTTTTTATTATTTTGTAGACACTTGCGCAGAGCCCTAGATAGCAGCTAAGAAATGTCAGCTTCATTTCAGCCAGGATAATAAAGATCAGAAAACTGATATTTATTAATGCTGGCCAGGCACCGGATGTAATGCCGTCATTCTGTAAGATACATCTATGTTACCTAGGAGACTGCAAGCCTACTTATCAGTCAAACTGGTTTCCTTGACTGCATAACTAGTTATGCTGTATGAATGTGTATTTACATTATATTTTTGAGGGCTAGACATATTTAGTTGTCTATGTACTAAGCCTTGGCGAGAGCTAAAGTGGATGAAGATAAAGTAGCAATCAACCAGCTCCTCACTGCCATGTTACAGGCTGTGATTAAAAATGACAGGAGCTGATTGGTTGGTAGTTTCTTTCCATCCACATAATCTCTCTCCAAGCCTTAGTACATTGGGGGTCATTCCGAGTTGATCGCACGCTAGCTGTTTTTAGCAGCCGTGCAAACGCATCGTCACTGCCCACGGGGGAGTGTATTTTCGCTTTGCAAGTGTGCGAACGCCTGTGCAGCCGAGCTCTGCAAAAACATTTAGTGCAGTTTCTGATTAGCTCTGGACTTACTCAGCCGCTGCAATCACTTCAGTCTTTTTGGTGCCGGAATTGACGTCACACACCCGCCCTCCAAACGCCCGGACACGCCTGTGTTTTCCCCACCACTCCCAGAAAATGGTCAGTTGACACCCATAAACGCCCTCTTCCTGTCAGTCTCCTTGCGATAGGTTGTGCAAATGGATTCTTCATTAAATCCATAGCTCAGCAACGATCCGCATTGTACCCGTACGACGCGCATGCGCATTGCGGTGCATACACATGCGCAGTAGAAACCTGATCGCAGCGCAGTGAAAATCGTCAGCGTGCGATCAACTTGGAATGACCCCCATAGACCCCATAGTTATTTCCTGTGCTCTATTAAGCTCAGCATTGCAAAGACTTTGAAGCATGCGTGCTTGCATTAGGGATGACCATCGATCATTAATGATTGCAAATAATCGATGGTTTATGGTCGAAGGTGAATACTTTTGCCATCGATGGGCGAGAACCAGATGGTTTCCCACCATCGATGGTACAGAACCACCCGATGTTTCTTTTTTGCTGGGACACAGAGAATAGCTCCACCCCCTGACACATGTGAAGCCTGCCCACATTTTCTGATTGGCTCATGGGTCTTCAGTGAAAGAACAAGGATGACCATCGGTTGGTGAAACCATCGATGTTGATCCATTACATAATTTGCCACGATTGATGGTCATTTGTCAGTCGACCATCTATGGTAACCATCAATGGTTGACACAACGATGTTCCTCCCTACTGCCAAGGAGTGTATAAAGCCACAAAGCTGCATTCTTTACAGAGGTCATCGAACTATGAAGTGACTTCCGACCTGTTTTATATGGTAGTTCCTTATTATTCACATTTCTTTCATTTGTATTAAGGGGGAGATGAATCAAACCTGTGAGAGAGATAAAGTGCAGAAGTTACCCATAGCAACCAATAAGCTTTTGTCATTTTATAGACTGTCCAAGATAAATGACAGCTGGAAATTAATTATTTACTACTGAGTAACTTCTCCAATTTATGTCTCTTGAAGGATTGATACATCTCCCTTTAATTGAGCAATATATTCAGGGAAGGAATCAGAGACATATTTGTCTCCTGCAATTTGGCCGAACATTGCGAATGTTCCTACAGAGTAACGTGTCTTCCGTGCAGAAATAAGATGTAAGCGAGGTGTCACTGAGCGCGCACAGGCTGCATAAATCCATCCATGTTACAGTATATATCACGTTGTACATCTGCCACTGCCAGGCCTGGCATTGGGTTGCTATGGGCAACCAACTGGAAGGGGGACAATGGCTAGACTGTGGCTCTTTAAACATCAGTTCTGCAAAGTGTCACTTGCTGCGAGTTTCCCCCTCTTTCTGTGCTGGAATTAATAGTGAGATGGTTGAAAGCACAGAGCGTGTTCTGTGGATGTTTTCTGATCAGAGATATGTCTTGGATCTCTGTGAAGGGTTTTGAAACATCAGAATTAAACCTACATCAAGCATCAGTGTGACACAGGCGTGCTCTCCCCCATACATAATTCCCTCATCTCCGACAGAAAGACTCACAGGGATAAAATGAGATTTGCTGCTGAGACAGGAAGGGACAGACATACCATATGTAGATATTTACCTATATATAGAAACAGATAAAATAAGATTTTACTTACCGATAAATCTATTTCTCGTAGTCCGTAGTGGATGCTGGGACTCCGTAAGGACCATGGGGAATAGCGGCTCCGCAGGAGACAGGGCACAAAATAAAAGCTTAAGGATCAGGTGGTGTGCACTGGCTCCTCCCCCTATGACCCTCCTCCAAGCCTCAGTTAGGATACTGTGCCCGGACGAGCGTACATAATAAGGAAGGATATTGAATCCCGGGTAAGACTCATACCAGCCACACCAATCACACCGTACAACTTGTGATCTGAACCCAGTTAACAGTATGATAAACGCAAAGGAGCCTCTGAAAAGATGGCTCACAACAATAATAACCCGAATTTTTGTAACAATAACTATATACAAGTATTGCAGACAATCCGCACTAGGGATGGGCGCCCAGCATCCACTACGGACTACGAGAAATAGATTTATCGGTAAGTAAAATCTTATTTTCTCTGACGTCCTAGTGGATGCTGGGACTCCGTAAGGACCATGGGGATTATACCAAAGCTCCCAAACGGGCGGGAGAGTGCGGATGACTCTGCAGCACCGAATGAGAGAACTCCAGGTCCTCCTCAGCCAGGGTATCAAATTTGTAGAATTTAGCAAACGTGTTTGCCCCTGACCAAGTAGCTGCTCGGCAAAGTTGTAAAGCCGAGACCCCTCGGGCAGCCGCCCAAGATGAGCCCACTTTCCTTGTGGAATGGGCTTTTACTGATTTTGGCTGTGGCAATCCTGCCACAGAATGTGCAAGCTGAATTGTACTACAAATCCAACGAGCAATCGTCTGCTTAGAAGCAGGAGCACCCAGCTTGTTGGGTGCATACAGGATAAACAGCGAGTCAGATTTTCTGACTCCAGCCGTCCTGGAAACATATATTTTCAAGGCCCTGACAACGTCAAGCAACTTAGAGTCCTCTAAGTCCCTGGTAGCCGCAGGTACCACAATAGGTTGGTTCATGTGAAATGCAGAAACCACCTTAGGTAGAAATTGAGGACGAGTCCTCAATTCCGCCCTGTCAGAATGAAAAATTAAGTAAGGGCTTTTATATGATAAAGCCGCCAATTCTGACACACGCCTGGCTGAAGCCAAGGCTAACAGCATCGACACCTTCCATGTGAGATATTTTAAGTCCACAGTGGAAAGTGGTTCAAACCAATGTGACTTTAGAAAACTCAACACCACATTGAGATCCCAAGGTGCCACTGGAGGCACAAAAGGAGGCTGTATGTGCAGCACCCCTTTTACAATTGTCTGAACTTCAGGTACTGAAGCCAGTTCTTTCTGGAAGAAAATCGACAGGGCCGAAATTTGAACCTTAATGGACCCTAATTTTAGGCCCATAGACAGTCCTGTTTGCAGGAAATGAAGGAAACGACCCAGTTGAAATTCCTCTGTAGGGGCCTTCTTGGCCTCACACCACGCAACATATTTACGCCAAATGCGGTGATAATGTTTTGCGGTTACGTCCTTCCTGGCTTTGACCAGAGTAGGGATGACTTCTTCTGGAATGCCTTTTTCCCTCAGGATCCGGCGTTCAACCGCCATGCCGTCAAACGCAGCCGCGGTAAGTCTTGGAACAGACAAGGCCCCTGCAGTAGCAGGTCCTTTCTTAGAGGTAGAGGCCACGGTTCGTCCGTGAGCATCTCTTGAAGTTCCGGGTACCAAGTCCTTCTTGGCCAATCCGGAACCACGAGTATAGTTCTTACTCCTCTCCTTCTTATGATTCTCAGTACTTTTGGTATGAGAGGCAGAGGAGGGAACACATACACTGACTGGTACACCCACGGCGTTACCAGAGCGTCCACTGCTATTGCCTGAGGGTCCCTTGACCTGGCGCAATATCTGTCCAGTTTTTTGTTTAGACGTGACGCCATCATGTCCACCTTTGGTTTTTCCCAACGGTTTACAATCAGGTGGAAGACTTCTGGGTGAAGTCCCCACTCTCCCGGGTGAAGGTCGTGTCTGCTGAGGAAGTCTGCTTCCCAGTTGTCCACTCCCGGAATGAACACTGCTGACAGTGCTATCACATGATTTTCCGCCCAGCGAAGAATCCTTGCAGCTTCTGCCATTGCCCTCCTGCTTCTCGTGCCGCCCTGTCTGTTTACGTGGGCGACTGACGTGATGTTGTCCGATTGGATCAACACCGCCTGACCCTGAAGCAGAGGTTTTGCTTGACTTAGGGCATTGTAAATGGCCCTTAGTTCCAGAATGTTTATATGAAGAGATGTTTCCATGTTTGACCACAAGCCCTGGAAATTCCTGCCCTGTGTGACTGCTCCCCAGCCTCTCAGGCTGGCATCCGTGGTTACCAGGATCCAATCCTGAATGCCAAATCTGCGGCCCTCTAGTAGATGAGCACTCTGCAGCCACCACAGGAGAGACACCCTTGTCCTTGGCGACAGGGTTATCCGCTGATGCATCTGAAGATGCGATCCGGACCATTTGTCCAGTAGATCCCACTGAAACGTTCTTGCATGGAATCTTCCGAATGGAATCGCTTCGTAAGAAGCCACCATTTTTCCCAGGACCCTCGTGCACTGATGCACTGATGCACTGATGCACTGAGACCTGACTAGCTCGGATAACTCCCTGGCCTTCTCCTCCGGGAGAAACACCTTCTTCTGGACTGTGTCCAGAATCATTCCTAGGAACAGTAGACGTGTCGTTGGAATCAGCTGCGATTTTGGAATATTTAGAATCCACCCGTGCTGACGTAACACTACCTGAGATAGTGCTACTCCGACTTCTAACTGTTCCCTGGATCTTGCCCTTATCAGGAGATCGTCCAAGTAAGGGATAATTAAAATGCCTTTTCTTCGTAGAAGAATCATCATTTCGGCCATTACCTTGGTAAAGACCCGAGGTGCCGTGGACAATCCAAACGGCAGCGTCTGAAACTGATAATGACAGTTTTGTACTACAAACCTGAGGTACCCTTGGTGAGAAGGGTATATTGGAACGTGGAGATAAGCATCTTTGATGTCCAGAGACACCATATAGTCCCCTTCTTCCAGGTTCGCTATCACTGCTCTGAGTGACTCCATCTTGAATTTGAACCTTTTTATGTAAGTGTTCAAGGATTTCAGATTTAAAATTGGTCTCACCGAGCCATCCGGCTTCGGTACCACAACAGCGTGGAATAATACCCCTTTCCTTGTTGCAGGAGGGGTACCTTGATTATCACCTGCTGGGAATACAGCTTGTGAATGGCTTCCAAAACTGCCTCCCTGTCGGAGGGAGACTTTGGTAAAGCAGACTTCAGGAACCGACGAGGGGGAAACGCCTCGAATTCCAGTTTGTACCCCTGCGATACTACCTGTAGAATCCAGGGATCCACTTGCGAGTGAGCCCACTGCGCGTTGAAATTCTTGAGACGGGCCCCCACCATATCTGAGTCTGCTTGTAAAGCCCCAGCGTCATGCTGAAGACTTGGCAGAAGCAGGGCAGGGCTTCTGCTCCTGGGAAGCGGCTGCATGGTGCAGTCTTTTTCCTCTTCCTCTGCCCCGGGGCAGAAAGGAGTGGCCTTTTGCTCGCTTGTACTTATGGGAACGAAAGGACTGAGTTTGAAAAGACGGTGTCTTTTTCTGCTGATGTGAAGTGACCTGGGGTAAGGTATATACTGTTATATTGCGTCTCAGGGCGCTCCCCCCCAGCGCCCTGCACCCTCAGTGACCGGAGTGTGAAGTGTGCTGAGAGCAATGGCGCACAGCTGCGGTGCTGTGCGCTACCTTAGTCTGAAGACAGGATGTCTTCTGCCGCCGATTTCACCGGACCTCTTCGTCTCTTCTGGCTCTGTAAGGGGGACGGCGGCGCGGCTCCGGTGACCCATCCAGGCTGAACCTGTGATCGTCCCTCTGGAGCTAATGTCCAGTAGCCTAAGAAACCCGATCCACTCTGCACTCAGGTGAGTCCGTTTCTTCTCCCCTTAGTCCCACGATGCAGTGAGCCTGTTGCCAGCAGGACTCACTGAAAATAAAAAAAACCTAAACTAAACTTTTATTCTAAGCAGCTCAGGAGAGCCACCTAGATTGCACCCTTCTCGGCCGGGCACAAAAATCTAACTGAGGCTTGGAGGAGGGTCATAGGGGGAGGAGCCAGTGCACACCACCTGATCCTTAAGCTTTTATTTTGTGCCCTGTCTCCTGCGGAGCCGCTATTCCCCATGGTCCTTACGGAGTCCCAGCATCCACTAGGACGTCAGAGAAATATACATACTGTGGCCACACCCATTCCAATAGGAATTTATCTAACCCATTATTAAAGGTGTTGACTGAGTCGGCAGTTACTACTCTCTCAGGCAGGGAATTCCAAACACGTATTGTCCTTACTGTGAAAAAACCTTTTTGCCTCAATGTGTGGAAACTCCTCTCCTCTAACCTAAGCGAGTGACCACGTGTTCTCTGTGCTGATCTTATAGAAAACAGGTCCCTCTCAAGCTCTGTGTATTGACCCCTTATATATTTGTAGATGTTGATCATGTCCCCTCTTAGTCTCCTCTTTTCTAATGTAAACATGCCTAGCCGTGCAAGCCTTTTGGGGCGTTGGCCAGCCTGTGTAAACTGAAGCTTATGCAGGCTGGCCATCGGATCAGGACAGCCCAGGTGCCGAGTGCCGCACCCGCTGTGTCCCCCAAAACGCTCCGCCTGGATGCCAGTGGTTACAATACTGACACTTCTTTGTAAGTAACCTAACCCTACGGCTCACCGCCTCCCATGCGCACACACTTGGCGTAATGCCTCACTTGTAATAGAGACAGGTTATGCTTCCCGGAACTTCACTAGTGTCATAAATCACAGTCTATGGGAATAAAATATTTGTATTATCAAATCAACAATCAAATCTGTGTCTCGGGGTCCAGCAACATTTTGCTGCTGAAACCTGTTTTTCTCTTACGTCCTAGAGGAAGCTGGGGACTCCGTAAGGACCATGGAGTATAGACGGGCTCCGCAGGAGATAGGGCACCTAAAAAGAACTTTGACTATGGGTGTGCACTGGCTCCTCCCTCTATGCCCCTCCTCCAGACCTCAGTTAGATCTTGTGCCCAGAGGAGATAGGGTGCACTGCAGAGAGCTCTCCAGAGTTTTCTGTGGAAAAAGAATTTTGTTAGGTTTTTTATTTTCAGGGAGTCCTGTTGGCAACAGGCTCCCTGCATCGTGGGACCGAGGAGAGAGAAGCAGAGCTGGCTTGTAAAGTTGGGCACTGCTTCTAGGCTACTGGACACCATTAGCTCCAGAGGGAGTCGGAACACAGGCCTCACCTGGGGTTCGTCCCGGAGCCGCGCCGCCGTCCTCCTCACAGATGCCGAAGATAGAAGCCGGGTGAGTATTGAGGAAAAGACTTCAGGCGGCAGAAGACATCAGATCTTCATGAGGTAAGCTGCGCGCCATTGCTCCCAGTCACACACACACAGAGCAGCACTGAAGGGCGCAGGGGGGGGGGGGGGGGGGGCGCCCTGGGCAGCAATAAACCTCAATTTGGCCATAAATACTATGGATTAGACTGTGGGACAGTAAATCCGCGGACCCCCGCCATTTTATTAGTATATGATGATGGGACCGAAGCCCGCCGTCGGGTGGGCGGGATTTGATCCTCAGCACTAACCAGCGCCATTTTCTCCACAGAGGCTGCATGAGAAAACGCTGGCTCCCTGTTCTCTCCCCTGCTGAGCTTTACAGGTTGGAAAAAGGAGGAGGGGGGCACTTTGGTGACGCAGTGAGTGGAGATTACAATTATAAACATAAAACAGCGCTATCTGGTCATATATTCCAATGTTTTTAAGCGCTGGGTGTGTGCTGGCATACTCTATCTCTCTGTCTCTCCTAAGGGCCTGGTTGGGGTTTTGTCCCCTTATAGGTAACTCCCTGTGTGTGTGGGGTGTCGGTACGTGTGTGTCGACATGTCTGAGGCGGAAGGCTTCTCCAAGGAGGAGGTGGAGCAAATGAGTGGTGTGTCCCCGTCGGTTGTGCCGACTCCAGATTGGATGGACATGTGGCATACGTTGCATGCAAGTGTGGCATCTTTACATAAAAGGCTTGATAAGGCTGGTTTAGGGGGGACATCAGGCGGTCAATCCTCAAATTGGACCGACTCACAGGGCCCGTCGGGGTCTCAAAAGCGTCCCTTAACACAAGACACTACTACCGACACGGATTCTGATTCCAGTGTCAACTATGACGAAGTAAAATTGCACCCTAGGGTGACTAAAACTATTCAGTGTATGATTGTGGCAATAAGGGATGTGTTGCATATTGTGGATGAACCCTCGGTCCCCGACACAAGGGTTCACATGTTTAAGGAAAAGAAACAGATTATTAATTTTCCCACATCTCATGAATTAAATGAGTTCTTTGGAAAAGCTTGGGAGACTCCGGATAAGAGACCGCAGATCCCCAAAAGAATTTTTATGGCATACCCTTTCCCTAAGCAGGACAGGGAGATTTGGGAATCACCCCCCACTGTGGACAAGGCCCTGACGCGCTTGTCCAAGAAAGTAGCGCTACCGTCTCCTGACACAGCAGCACTTAAGGACCCTGCAGATCGCAGGCAAGAAACTACCTTAAAGGGTATTTATTCTCATACGGGTGCTGTGCTAAGACCGACGATTGCGTCGGCATGGGTGTGTAGCGCAATTGCAGCTTGGACAGATGAGCTGACAGATCAATTTGATACTATGGATAAGGATACTATATTCCTAACTCTAGCCCATATAAAAGACGCAGTCTTATTTATGAGGGATGCTCAAAGGGACATTGGATTGCTAGCTTCTAGGGCCAATGCCATGTCTATCTCCGCGAGAAGATCCTTATGGACTCGCCAATGGACGGGTGATGCGGATTCCAAGAAACTTATGGAAGTACTACCCTATAAGAGTGATGTATTGTTTGGGGATGGGCTGACGGACCTGGTTTCCACAGCTTCAGCAGGTAAATCAAATTTTTTACCATATATTCCCCAACAGCAAAAGAAAGTAACTCCTTATCAGATGCAGTAATTTCGGTCGCACAAGTCCAAAAGAGGTCGGGGATCCTCTTTCCTCGCCAGAGGTAAGGGAAGAGGCAAGAGAGCACCTGCCCCGGCAGGTGCCCAGGAACAAAAGTCCTCCCCGGCTGCTCCAAAACCCACAGCATGAAGCTGGGGCTCCCCTGAGGGAGTCCGCACCGGTGGGGGCACGTCTTCGACTTTTCAGTCAGGCCTGGGTCAGATCGGACCTGAATCCCTGGGTGTTGGAAATAGTTTCACAGGGTTACAAACTGGAATTCGAGGAGGTGCCCCAGCGCCGATTTAACAAGTCGGCCCTACCAGCTTCCACATCGGAAAGGGATGTAGTGTTAGCTGCAATTCAAACGCTGTGTATACAGCAAGTGATAATCAAGGTTCCCCTGCACCAGCAGGGAAGAGGTTACTACTCAACCATATTTGTGGTCCCGAAACCGGACGGTTCGGTCAGACCAATTTTGAATCTGATATCCCTAAACCTGTACATAAAAAGATTCAAATTCAAAATGGAATCACTCAGAGCGATAATAGCCAACATGGAGGAGGGGGAGTTTATGGTGTCTGGACATAAAGGATGCGTACCTTCATGTCCCCATATATGCCCCCCATCAGAAATACCTGAGATTCGCTGTACAGGATTGTCATTACCAATTTCAGACGTTGCCGTTTGGACTTTCCACGGCCCCGAGGATTTTCACCCAGATAATGGCGGAAATGATGGTGGTCCTGCGCAAGCGTGGAGTCACAATTATCCCATACTTGGACGATCTCCTGATAAAAGCGAGATCAAGAGAGAAATTACGGAGCAGTGTGACCCTCTCTCTGAGAGTGCTCCAGCTACACGGTTGGATTCTAAATCTACCGAAGTCACAGTTGATTCCGACAACTCGTCTACCCTTCCTAGGTATGATACTGGATACGGAACAAATAAGGGTCTTCCTCCCAATAGAGAAAGCCCAAGACATCCAGAACATGGTCAGAGACCTGCTAAAACCGAAAAGGGTGTCAGTTCACCAATGCACTCGAGTTCTGGGGAAAATGGTGGCGGCCTACGTGGCCATTCCCTTCGGAAGGTTCCATGCAAGGACTTTTCAATGGGACCTTCTGGACAAGTGGTCCGGGTCCAATCTGCATTTACATCGGAAAATAACTCTGTCCCCAGGAACCAGAGTGTCCCTCCTGTGGTGGTTGCACAGTGCTCACCTGCTGGAGGGTCGCCGGTTCGGGATTCAGGACTGGATCCTGGTTACCACGGACGCGAGCCTCCGAGGATGGGGAGCGGTCACACAGGGAAAGACTTTTCAGGGTCTTTGGTCAGACCAGGAGTCCTGTCTACACATCAGTGTGTTGGGACTCAGGGCCATTTACAACGGCCTTCGACAAGCGGAGAGTTTTCTTCGAAACCTTCCGGTTCTGATTCAATCAGACAATGTCACAGCAGTGGCTCATGTAAACCGCCAAGGCGGGACAAAAAGCAGAGTCGCGATGGTGGAAGCCACAAGGATCCTTTGCTGGGCGGAAAATCATGTAAGCGCTCTGTCGGCTGTCTTCATTCCGGGAGTGGACAACTGGGAAGCAGACTTCCTCAGCAGACACGATCTCCATCCAGGAGAGTGGGGACTTCATCAAGAAGTCTTTGCAGACGTAACACGTCTTTGGGGAACTCCTCAAATAGACATGATGGCGTCACGCCTCAACAAAAAACTTCGGAGGTATTGCGCCAGGTCTCGGGACCCTCAGGCAGTAGCAGTAGACGCAGTGGTAACACCGTGGGTGTTCGACTCGGTCTACGTGTTCCCTCCTCTTCCTCTCATCACAAAAGTGTTGAGGATCATAAGACGAAGAAGAGTACAGACGATACTCGTTGTCCCAGACTGGCCTCGAAGGGCTTGGTACTCGGATCTACAAGAGATGCTCACAGGAGACCCCTGGCCTCTTCCCCTGAGGGAAGACCTGTTGCAGCAGGGGCCCTGTGTATTTCAAGACTTACCGCGGTTACGTTTGACGGCATGGCGGTTGAACGCTGAATCCTAGAAAAAAAGGGGATTCCGGAAGAGGTCATCCCTACTTTAATAAAGGCTAGGAAGGAGGTGACGATAAAACATTATCACCGTACCGTATGTGTCTTGGTGTGAGACCAAGAATGCACCTACGGAAGATTTTCATTTGGGTCATCTTCTCCACTTCCTACAGACAGGAGTGGATATGGGCCTGAAATTAGGCTCGGTTAAGGTACAGATTTCGGCCCTCTTGATTTTCTTTCAGAAGGAATTGGCTTCTCTTCCAGAAGTCCAGACGTTTGTAAAGGGAGTGCTGCACATCCAGCCACCTTATGTGCCTCCAGTGGCACCATGGGACCTGAACGTGGTGTTGCAGTTCCTAAAATCACACTGGTTTGAACCGCTTAACAAGGTTGAATTGAAATTTCTTACCTGGAAGGTGGTAATTTTGTTGGCCTTAGCATCAGCAAGGCGAGTGTCAGAATTGGCGGCTCTATCACACAAGAGCCCCTACTTGATCTTTCATGTGGATCGAGTTGAATTGAGGACACGTCCGGAATTTTTGCCTAAAGTGGTTTCTTCGTTCCATATAAATCAACCTATTGTGGTGCCTGTGGCTACAAGTGACCAGGAGGATTCCAGATCTCTGGACGTAGTCAGGGCCTTAAAAATGTATGTAGCCAGGACGGCTAGAATTAGGAAAACAGAGGCTCTGTTTGTCCTGTATGCGGCCAATAAGATTGGCGCTCCTGCTTCGAAGCAGACTATGCTCGCTGGATCTGTAATACGATTCAGCAGGCTCACTCTACGGCTGGATTGCCGTTACCAAATTCGGTTGAGACCCATTCCACTAGGAAGGTGGGCTCTTCTTGGGCGGCTGCCCGAGGCGTCTCGGCATTACAACTTTGCCGAGCGGCGACTTGGTCGGGGTCAAACACTTTTGCTAAATTCTACAAGTTTGATACCCTGGCTGATAAGGACCTAGCGTTTGCTCAGTCGGTGCTGCAGAGTCATACGCACTCTCCCGCCCGATTGGAAGCTTTGGTATAAACCCCATGGTCCTTACGGAGTCCCCAGCATCCTCTAGGATGTAAGAGAAAATAAGATTTTAAACCTACCGGTAAATCTATTTCTCCTAGTCCGTAGAGGATGCTGGGCGCCCGTCCCAGTGCGGAAACTCTGCAAGACTTGTATATAGTTGTTGCTTACATAAGGGTTATGTTACAGTTGACATCGGTCTTGGACCGTTACTGTCGTTTGTTCATACTGTTAACTGGTTATGTATGTTCCAGGTTACATGGTATGATTGGTGTGGGCTGGTATGAATCTTGCCCTTGGATTGCTAAATCCTGCCTTGTATTGTCCATCTCCTCTGGGCACAGTTCTCTAACTGAGGTCTGGAGGAGGGGCATAGAGGGAGGAGCCAGTGCACACCCATAGTCAAAGTTCTTTTTAGGTGCCCTATCTCCTGCGGAGCCCGTCTATACCCCATGGTCCTTACGGAGTCCCCAGCATCCTCTACGGACTAGGAGAAATAGATTTACCGGTAGGTTTAAAATCTTTTTTTTTTTTGTGTGAAATTTGTTTACTTTTTGAACTTTTTGCAGTTTATGTTAAACGCTTCAGAAGTCACTTACAGTACATACGTATGAGCGTCTATGGTGGACATTCCGAGTTGTTAGCTCGCTAGCAGTTTTTAGCAGCCGTGCAAACGCTACTGGCAGTGTATTTTAGCTTAGCAGAAGTGTGAACGAAAGGATCGCAGAGCGGCTACAAAATTTTTTTGTGCATTTTAAGAGTAGCTCCAGACCTACTCAGCGCTTGCGATCACTTCAGACTGTTCAGTTCCTGTTTTGACGTCACAAACACGCCCTGCGTTCCCCCAGCCACGCCTGCGTTTTTCCTGGCACGCCTGCGTTTTTTCGATCACTCCCTGAAAACGGTCAGTTGACACCCAGAAACGCCCACTTCATGTCAATCACTCTGCGGCCACCAGTGCAACTAAAAAGCTTTGCTAGACCTTGTGTGAAACTACATCGTTCGTTGTAATAGTACGACGCGCGTGCGCATTGCGCCGCATACGCATGTGCAGAAGTGCCGATTTTTGCCTGATCACTGCGCAGCGAACGAAAGCAGCTAAGCGATCAACTCGGAATGACCACCTTTATCCTTACAATCCTCTGCCCTTTAAGATGCTGTCTCTAGATCACATGTGCAGACGCAGCCAGTTATTCAAGGGCAGCGCTCTTATCTGCCTTGTACTGGTTTGGCGGTCATGCACGTGATTCAATAACTTTGTCAAGTGCTATCTCTGGCCTGCGACGGCGTGCTAAACTGTGATTTATGGCTATAGTACACTTCGCTTTCATGGCAGTGATTTGTTTAAACAATACAAAAGTGTTAAAATAAATTATTCATTGCATGCTAATTCATGGCTTTACGTGCCGTAGTATTACTCGGAATAAGCAGCGTGTGAGGCTTTTATACGCCGCATTAATCCCACCTGATTGCTTCTGACAAAGGCTGGGTTGTATAAATGTTTAGTTCAGCCGCAGCGGGTGCGATTTTTGGGAGGTGGTAGATAAAAGCAGCCGCTCTCCTCTGGAGGTTCCTGCTACCAGGGTTTATGGGGAAGATGTAAATTGAGGTGGTCTTGAAAGAAACATCAAATATTTATTGTAGATATTTAAGAGTCGCAGACCTCATGTCAGCGCAGGAAAATGAGCCGTGAGAGCATTGATTTGTGTCTTTATTTGCAAACCAAAAACATAATCGTCTTGGTTCTGAGTTACAGGCAGCGCCTCAGAGGGGCGCAAGTTGGAAATTTTAGCACACAGCGCATGCTCAGAAGCGAGTTTCTGCAATTTTACGTATATTTCCAGGAGATTCTCTGTTGGATGCATCTTGTCCGGTTCTCTCATTGCGCAGAGGTCTGCGATCAGATAGCCGCCGACCATAGAGAGTGAAAACCCGCCCCGTGCAAGTGTGCAAACGCATGCGTACGCCGTGCGGAAACTTCGCCAGACAGCGTACGTCTGCAAATCCGTTCGCAACTCACTCACCATCGAATGATTTTCCAGTGTGTGCGAATGATTTTCCAGTCTGTGCAGTGTGTGCGTAGCCCAGGACTTACTCCTACAGTGTGATACACACAGGCTGATTTGGGCCGGAGCTAACGTCACACACCCACCCTGAAAACGCTTGGGAACGCCTGCGTTTTTCCTGACACTCCCAGAAAACGGTCAGTTACCACCCACAAACGTCTTCTTCCTGTCAATCAGCCTGCGTTGGCCTAGCAATAAAAAAACCCGCAGGATTAATTCACAGTTTGGCGTTGCGCCTGCATATTACAATCCGTACGCATGTGCAGTCATTCGATAATCGGCCGCTGTTGAATTTGCACAACAGCGATCAGATCTGAATTGGGCCCTATACATATATTGCTATTCCAAGTACGGCATACCTCCAACCTGTCCAGAATTCAGCGAGAGCGTCCTGTGTTTCTAGGACTGTCCCGATGTCCTGCCTGGCACTACAGGTCTCAGCAAGGTAGCACCTCATGTTTAAATTTAGAATGTGCAGTCCAGCCCCCCCCCATTACTATGTAATCTCCAGTGGGCCAGGGTCTGACTTGCTTGATTAAGTGATGATGAATTATTCTCTTTACAGTTCTGAATAACATGTTGCCGCTAATTTTTTTTATCAGCGATGAATATATACAGTACGTCAATCTGTAAACAGTAATAGATAAAGACTTGTCCATGGAAAGTTCTTTATTTCTCAGTATATTGACCAATTGTTCTCTGAATTTTAAAAGTTATGTTTGTTTTGAGAAACAATATTGGGGTTTCATTATTGGGGGTATTATTGGGGTATTATTACAATACTAGTTACCAACATGTCAAAATGATGGAACAACATAACAGTAATGTCAGCGCAGGCGGCTGTACTCGCCGGAACGGAGTAACACTTGAACTGCTCCGTTGGGCAACATCTAGTAGCCGCCGGCACGCAACACACTTGAATTCCCCCCATAGAGGTGAGGAGCAGCGTTAGCCTTTTATTATATAGGATAATATTATAAATGAAGTTTAAATATTAATCCTAGCCTCAAAAAAAGTAAAGATATTTACATGATATTTCTTGTAGATGATGAGTCAATCTTGATGTGTAGCATCAACCAAAGCAGTGAAGCTGTGACCGGGCAGCTAGTAAAGTTACATACTGGCAGTGGTGCAAGTACAATTTTTTTCTTAGTGTTACTGATAGTAAAATGGGCGTGGCCAGTGCCATGAGGGGGGCGTGGTCACACAAAACTAGGGGAGTGGCTACATGACAATAGGAGCATGGCAACAGTATGCCGCACACCGTAATGCCCCTTACACATTATGCCAAACACCGTAATGCTTACTACACATTATGCCACACACCGTAATGCCCATTACACATTATTCCACTCACCGTAATGCCCATTACACATTATTCCACTCACCGTAATGCCTATTACATATTATACCACACACCATAATGCCTATTTCATATTATACCACACACCATAATGCCTATTACATATTATACCACACACCATAATGCCTATTTCATATTATACCACACACCATAATGCCTATTTCATATTATACCACACACCATAATGCCTATTACATATTATACCACACACCATAATGCCTATTACATATTATACCACACACCATAATGCCTATTTCATATTATACCACACACCATAATGCCTATTACATATTATACCACACACCATAATGCCTATTACATATTATACCACACACCATAATGCCTATTTCATATTATGCCATTCACAGTTATGCCACTGACACCATTTTATGTCCAACACACAAAAATGCCCCTTACAAATTATGCCCCACAGTAAGGCTTCTATTTACTTGCTGCCAGGGGTTTCATGGCAAAAGGTGCAGCTTTCTGTAGAGATGAGCGCCTGAAATTTTTCGGGTTTTGTGTTTTGGTTTTGGGTTCGGTTCCGCGGCCGTGTTTTGGGTTCGACCGCGTTTTGGCAAAACCTCACCGAATTTTTTTTGTCGGATTCGGGTGTGTTTTGGATTCGGGTGTTTTTTTCAAAAAACCCTAAAAAACAGCTTAAATCATAGAATTTGGGGGTCATTTTGATCCCATATTATTATTAACCTCAAAAACCATAATTTCCACTCATTTTCAGTCTATTCTGAATACCTCACACCTCACAATATTATTTTTAGTCCTAAAATTTGCATCGAGGTCGCTGGATGACTAAGCTAAGCGACCCTAGTGGCCGACACAAACACCTGGCCCATCTAGGAGTGGCACTGCAGTGTCACGCAGGATGGCCCTTCCAAAAAACACTCCCCAAACAGCACATGACGCAAAGAAAAAAAGAGGCGCAATGAGGTAGCTGTGTGAGTAAGATTAGCGACCCTAGTGGCCGACACAAACACCGGGCCCATCTAGGAGTGGCACTGCAGTGTCACGCAGGATGTCCCTTCCAAAAAACCCTCCCCAAACAGCACATGACGCAAAGAAAAATAAAAGAAAAAAGAGGTGCAAGATGGAATTGTCCTTGGGCCCTCCCACCCACCCTTATGTTGTATAAACAGGACATGCACACTTTAACCAACCCATCATTTCAGTGACAGGGTCTGCCACACGACTGTGACTGATATGACGGGTTGGTTTGGACCCCCCCCAAAAAAGAAGCAATTAATCTCTCCTTGCACAAACTGGCTCTACAGAGGCAAGATGTCCACCTCATCATCATCCTCCGATATATCACCGTGTACATCCCCCTCCTCACAGATTATCAATTCGTCCCCACTGGAATCCACCATCTCAGCTCCCTGTGTACTTTGTGGAGGCAATTGCTGCTGGTCAATGTCTCCGCGGAGGAATTGATTATAATTCATTTTAATGAACATCATCTTCTCCACATTTACTGGATGTAACCTCGTACGCCGATTGCTGACAAGGTGAGCGGCGGCACTAAACACTCTTTCGGAGTACACACTTGTGGGAGGGCAACTTAAGTAGAATAAAGCCAGTTTGTGCAAGGGCCTCCAAATTGCCTCTTTTTCCTGCCAGTATAAGTACGGACTGTGTGACGTGCCTACTTGGATGCGGTCACTCATATAATCCTCCACCATTCTTTCAATGTTGAGAGAATCATATGCAGTGACAGTAGACGACATGTCGGTAATCGTTGTCAGGTCCTTCAGTCCGGACCAGATGTCAGCATCAGCAGTCGCTCCAGACTGCCCTGCATCACCGCCAGCGGGTGGGCTCGGAATTCTGAGCCTTTTCCTGGCACCCCCAGTTGCGGGAGAATGTGAAGGAGGAGATGTTGACAGGTCGCGTTCCGCTTGACTTGACAATTTTGTCACCAGCAGGTCTTTGCACCCCAGCAGACTTGTGTCTGCCGGAAAGAGAGATCCAAGGTAGGTTTTAAATCTAGGATCGAGCACGGTGGCCAAAATGTAGTGCTCTGATTTCAACAGATTGACCACCCGTGAATCCTTGTTAAGCGAATTAAGGGCTGCATCCACAAGTCCCACATGCCTAGCGGAATCGCTCCCTTTTAGCTCCTTCTTCAATGCCTCCAGCTTCTTCTGCAAAAGCCTGATGAGGGGAATGACCTGACTCAGGCTGGCAGTGTCTGAACTGACTTCACGTGTGGCAAGTTCAAAGGGCATCAGAACCTTGCACAACGTTGAAATCATTCTCCACTGCACTTGAGACAGGTGCATTCCACCTCCTATATCGTGCTCAGTTGTATAGGCTTGAATGGCCTTTTGCTGCTCCTCCAACCTCTGAAGCATATAGAGGGTTGAATTCCACCTCGTTACCACTTCTTGCTTCAGATGATGGCAGGGCAGGTTCAGTAGTTTTTGGTGGTGCTCCAGTCTTCTGTACGTGGTGCCTGTACGCCGAAAGTGTCCCGCAATTCTTCTGGCCACCGACAGCATCTCTTGCACGCCCCTGTCGTTTTTTAAAAAATTCTGCACCACCAAATTCAAGGTATGTGCAAAACATGGGACGTGCTGGAATTTGCCCATATTTAATGCACACACAATATTGCTGGCGTTGTCCGATGCCACAAATCCACAGGAGAGTCCAATTGGGGTAAGCCATTCTGCGATGATCTTCCTCAGTTGCCGTAAGAGGTTTTCAGCTGTGTGCGTATTCTGGAAAGCGGTGATACAAAGCGTAGCCTGCCTAGGAAAGAGTTGGCGTTTGCGAGATGCTGCTACTGGTGCCGCCGCTGCTGTTCTTGCGGCGGGAGTCCATACATCTACCCAGTGGGCTGTCACAGTCATATAGTCCTGACCCTGCCCTGCTCCACTTGTCCACATGTCCGTGGTTAAGTGGACATTGGGTACAACTGCATTTTTTAGGACACTGGTGAGTCTTTTTCTGACGTCCGTGTACATTCTCGGTATCGCCTGCCTACAGAAGTGGAACCTAGATGGTATTTGGTAACGGGGGCACACTGCCTCAATAAATTGTCTAGTTCCCTGTGAACTAACGGCGGATACCGGACGCACGTCTAACACCAACATAGTTGTCAAGGACTCAGTTATCCGCTTTGCAACAGGATGACTGCTGTGATATTTCATCTTCCTCGCAAAGGACTGTTGGACAGTCAATTGCTTACTGGAAGTAGTACAAGTGGGCTTACGACTTCCCCTCTGGGATGACCATCGACTCCCAGCAGCAACAACAGCAGCGCCAGCAGCAGTAGGCGTTACACGCAAGGATGCATCGGAGGAATCCCAGGCAGGAGAGGACTCGTCAGAATTGCCAGTGACATGGCCTGCAGGACTATTGGCATTCCTGGGGAAGGAGGAAATTGACACTGAGGGAGTTGGTGGGGTGGTTTGCGTGAGCTTGGTTACAAGAGGAAGGGATTTACTGGTCAGTGGACTGCTTCCGCTGTCGGCCCAAGTTTTTGAACTTGTCACTGACTTATTATGAATGCGCTGCAGGTGACGTATAAGGGAGGATGTTCCGAGGTGGTTAACGTCCTTACCCCTACTTATTACAGCTTGACAAAGGGAACACACGGCTTGACACCTGTTGTCCGCATTTCTGGTGAAATACTTCCACACCGAAGAGCTGATTTTTTTGGTATTTTCACCAGGCATGTCAACGGCCCTATTCCTCCCACGGACAACAGGTGTCTCCCCGGGTGCCTGACTTAAACAAACCACCTCACCATCAGAATCCTCCTGGTCAATTTCCTCCCCAGCGCCAGCAACACCCATATCCTCCTCATCCTGGTGTACTTCAACACTGACATCTTCAATCTGACTATCAGGAACTGGACTGCGGGTGCTCCTTCCAGCACTTGCAGGGGGCGTGCAAATGGTGGAAGGCACATGCTCTTCACGTCCAGTGTTGGGAAGGTCAGGCATCGCAACCGACACAATTGGACTCTCCTTGTGGATTTGGGATTTCGAAGAACGCACAGTTCTTTGCGGTGCTACTGCTTTTGCCAGCTTGAGTCTTTTCATTTTTCTAGCGAGAGGCTGAGTGCCTCCATCCTCATGTGAAGCTGAACCACTAGCCATGAACATAGGCCAGGGCCTCAGCCGTTCCTTGCCACTCCGTGTGGTAAATGGCATATTGGCAAGTTTACGCTTCTCCTCCGACAATTTTATTTTAGGTTTTGGAGTCCTTTTTTTACTGATATTTGGTGTTTTGGATTTGACATGCTCTGTACTATGACATTGGGCATCGGCCTTGGCAGACGACGTTGCTGGCATTTCATCGTCTCGGCCATGACTAGTGGCAGCAGCTTCAGCACGAGGTGGAAGTGGATCTTGATCTTTCCCTAATTTTGGAACCTCAACATTTTTGTTCTCCATATTTTAATAGGCACAACTAAAAGGTGCCGAGTGCCGACAACTAAAACTGCAGAGTGCCGACACAGAGGTAGCTACAGCCGTGAACTACCGTACTGTACTGTGTCTGCTGCTAATATAGACTGGTTGATAAAGAGATGTAGTAGTATGTATGTATAAAGAAGAAAGAAAAAAAAACCACGGGTAGGTGGTATACAATTATGGACGGACTGCCGAGTGCCGACACAGAGGTAGCTACAGCCGTGAACTACCGTACTGTACTGTGTCTGCTGCTAATATAGACTGGTTGATAAAGAGATGTAGTAGTATGTATGTATAAAGAAGAAAGAAAAAAAAACCACGGGTAGGTGGTATACAATTATGGACGGACTGCCGAGTGCCGACACAGAGGTAGCTACAGCCGTGAACTACCGTACTGTACTGTGTCTGCTGCTAATATAGACTGGTTGATAAAGAGATGTAGTAGTATGTATGTATAAAGAAGAAAGAAAAAAAAACCACGGGTAGGTGGTATACAATTATGGACGGACTGCCGAGTGCCGACACAGAGGTAGCTACAGCCGTGAACTACCGTACTGTACTGTGTCTGCTGCTAATATAGACTGGTTGATAAAGAGATGTAGTAGTATGTATGTATAAAGAAGAAAGAAAAAAAAACCACGGGTAGGTGGTATACAATTATGGACGGACTGCCGAGTGCCGACACAGAGGTAGCTACAGCCGTGAACTACCGTACTGTACTGTGTCTGCTGCTAATATAGACTGGTTGATAAAGAGATGTAGTAGTATGTATGTATAAAGAAGAAAGAAAAAAAAACCACGGGTAGGTGGTATACAATTATGGACGGACTGCCGAGTGCCGACACAGAGGTAGCTACAGCCGTGAACTACCGTACTGTACTGTGTCTGCTGCTAATATAGACTGGTTGATAAAGAGATGTAGTAGTATGTATGTATAAAGAAGAAAGAAAAAAAAACCACGGGTAGGTGGTATACAATTATGGACGGACTGCCGAGTGCCGACACAGAGGTAGCTACAGCCGTGAACTACCGTACTGTGTCTGCTGCGACTGGATGATAAATAATGATATAAAAAATATATATATATCACTACTGCAGCCGGACAGGTATATATATTATATAATGACGGACCTGCTGGACACTGTCTGTCAGCAGAATGAGTTTTTTATAGAATAAAAAAAAAAAAACACCACACAAGTGAAGTCACACGACGAGTGTTTAACTTTTTCAGGCAATCACACAATATAGTATACTACTAACTATACTGGTGGTCAGTGTGGTCAGGTCACTGGTCAGTCACACTGGCAGTGGCACTCCTGCAGCAAAAGTGTGCACTGTTTAATTTTAATATAATATGTACTCCTGGCTCCTGCTATAACCTATAACTGGCACTGCAGTGCTCCCCAGTCTCCCCCACAATTATAAGCTGTGTGAGCTGAGCACAGTCAGATATATATACATAGATGATGCAGCACACTGGGCTGAGCAGTGCACACAGATATGGTATGTGACTGAGTCACTGTGTGTATCGTTTTTTTCAGGCAGAGAACGGATATATTAAATAAAAACTGCACTGTCTGGTGGTCACTGTGGTCAGTCACTAGTAAACTCTGCACTCTCTACACTTCTACAGTACTCCTAAGCTCCAGTAAATCAGGTCAATCTCTCTCTCTCTCTCTCTTCTAATCTAACTGGTGGCACTGGTCACTGGTCACACTATCAGCAGCAAGTAGTACTCCTCCTATATGCTCCCCAAAATTTGTGTCTCTCTCTAGTACTCTAGTCACTCTAAACGGAGAGGACGCCAGCCACGTCCTCTCCCTATCAATCTCAATGCACGTGTGAAAATGGCGGCGACGCGCGGCTCCTTATATAGAATCCGAGTCTCGCGATAGAATCCGAGCCTCGCGAGAATCCGACAGCGTCATGATGACGTTCGGGCGCGCTCGGGTTAACCGAGCAAGGCGGGAAGATCCGAGTCGCTCGGACCCGTGAAAAAAAACATGAAGTTCGTGCGGGTTCGGATTCAGAGAAACCGAACCCGCTCATCTCTAGCTTTCTGCATCTTCTCATTGTGGTGCCAGCGTTCCCGGCACTTCTGGGTATTGCTATACATGCAGTGGCATAATTATAAATTTTGTGCCCCCCCATGGCATTTTAGTGCCGCATACAAGCATAATGCCCCCCTGTAGTGCCGTTTACACACACAATGCCCCCTGCTGTGCTGCTTACACATATAATGCCCCACTAGTATCACTTACACACATAATGCCCCCTGCTATGCTGCTTACACACATAATGCCCCATTAGTATCATTTACACACATAATGCCCCCTGCAGTGCCGCTTACACACATAATGCCCCCTGCAGTGCCGCTTACACACATAATGCCTCTAGAAGGACTTACTGCCCTACGTGCTCGTTGCCATGGGTTTCTTGTTTGTTGACAGGTGTTAAATGCTCATTGTCAGGGGTTTCTTGCTCGTTGCCAGGGGTTGCATTCTCATTGCGGGCAGAGACCCTGCACCCTGCGGCGGCGGGCTTGTGGTACTGCGTACCACCCTACTTTCAGCACTGCATCCTGGATATATATATATATATATATATATATGTACATATTTAGTGGTTTAGTTATTGTACTACTGGTTTACTCCTATTGAAGAGTTAAAGCAGCTCCCTGACACAAATCGATTGCAGCATCTGGGGTTACAGAGTAATTTGTTTAAATATATTCAGCTTTAGGGTGAAACTGGTTTCTGAATGTAAATTAGTATGCGGAACGTTTTTTATAGGTGCTGTAAAAGAACAATAAAAAGCTTCTGTATAGTACAAGAAGGAATGAGATAAAAATCAATTCCTAGTCCAATCCCCCCCCCTCCCCAGTAGGCCTATCATTAAAAAAGTAAAACTAGCAGGGGAGTAGGTGAATGGGATTATGGGTAGAGGGGTGAAACCTCTACAAAAGTTTGGTAGATTGTCCCACCTCTGTAACATGGGACTCGTGGATGGGGTCTTACCCCCCTCTCCTGTTTTACACGTCATACTGTACCGTGACCTTTATCGTTAATGTCCGATCCGTCCTCAATATGAGAACTGCGATTCATCTCTGGTTATTAATAAATCACCTTAACGTCTCAGTCTGAGGATGCCCGGATCACTGGCAGTTTCAGAAACATGAACCCAGGCAGCTATGCCAGAGCGGCAGACGCAAGCTGCTAAGCGGCTCTAGCTGGCTAGAGCCCGGCACAGTATGCCCAAGTGACGCAGCAGATAGCCAGTGCTGGAGGACGCTGGGTCTGGGATGTCCTCTGCGATGAGCGGCCTTGTATTGTACATATCTGGGATTAGAGTGGATCAGGCAGTAAACAAATCAGTTTGCATTTGCCAAAATGTCTCACTTGCCAACTGTAATTGTGTTTTACGCTCTTGTCATTCTGCAGAACAGAACAGAGCTGTTCTCTCCCCGTCACTGCCGTTCGGCCATTATTGTGCATGCTTTAGATCTGCAAACGCTCATCCTTGGCGGTAAATGCGAACGAGAAAACAAAAAAACAACCTTTTTGCTAAAGGTGACCAGACATGAAATCACAGCAGCGGTTGCATGAATCCAGTCCCGTGGCAAAACGCGCTATACCGCAGAAGTACAAAAGTACAGTCTATGCAGTATCGCCGCTTTCTTCACTTTAATTTTTCACTTTTGTGTCGCCATGATTCTGTGGAATGCCAGGGGTGTGTGTACAGGGTGTTTTCAGACTGATCTTCTGCACCAGAGATAGGACCAGTGAGTGCTTGGTGCAAGTAGCCGCAGCTAGGTGTAGTCTGTCCGGCTCTAATGAAATAATAATAATAATAATAAAACAAAACGATTCTCTTTCTCAGAGTGGAAGGACCTACGTCCATCTCACAAAACAGCGTCTTTCAACAGGCTGCTTCCTGCTCCCCAGGTAGTGAGAGATGTAGACTAGCCACTGACACACCTTATCATACCTTCCATCTGTCCCAATTTTGGTGGGATAGTCCCACTTTTTGGCCACTGTACCACCCACAGGCTGCAGTGTCCTGCGGAGGGGAAGGTTGGGAGAACCCGTCTCACTCTCTGCTCTGCTTAGATGCTGTGCGCGTGAGTGTCTCTTCGCAGAAGAGAGGGACTGGGGGTACGGCCAGCAGCTCACACAGTGCGGTGTATGACCCCAGTGTGATCAAAACAGGGGGTGCGGTTCACGGAAACAGTAAATAGCCACGCCCCCTACAACAAGGTCATGCCCCCTTTCCAGGTATGCGCACCAGAGGTGTAAAGAGAGGTCCTGATCTACATTATTTAAAGGTTGGCAGCTCCCATTCAGAGCCGCCTCCTACATTTAGATTTTGAGAAGGGCTGCTGCTTTTGGGATGCCTCAAGATGACTTCTCGAAGACATTTAACATTCAAATTCCAAACCGGGAGAAGATCAGAACTGGGACTCAGTCCGGATCGGATCTCCTCTGGAGATCTGGACCAGATTTTGGCTCGGATCCACAATATATGGGTGGATTCAGATTTCCGGAGAACCGAACTGCACATCTCTGTGTAAGATTAGCACTTAGGGCTTCCAATAGGAAGCCACTACTTGTATTTGGGGGCCGGACTATCTGCTGCGGGATCGGGACCATCTGCGCGCAATCCTACACTGCTAGCGAATGCTGCCAGGACCGGGACTCACTGGGGATGGTGAGCGGTGGTGGATTTTACTGGGGAGGGCTGCAGCTACTTACATACAGCGCCGGAGCAGGGTTCACTGGCGCAACTGACCGTGTGACATCATGCGAGAGGCGGGGACGCTGACAGGAGAAAGAGAAGCATTGCCTGCACACTGCTAGCCAGATGCAGGGGCCATGGGACAGCAACAGTTCTGACCCAAGGGCCCAGTGTCCTTGGCGATGGCACCGCTTGCACAACCCTCCCTACGGTCCTGCTTGCCTACAGTACAGCAATTTACGGCATCATAGAGCAGGGACAGTGCTAAAGGAAGTGATTCACTGCAAACTGCATCATTATGCCCCTTTATCACCCAGTTCACCTGGAAGTAGCTAGGATCCGGGAGGGTAGTCTCCTCTCTCAGGACTCCGGGAGAGTACAACAAAATGTCTTTGGATATACTTGGAGAATAGGGGAGCGCCCCTCTATGCCCCATACCTCCTAATCATTATTATCCGTACTGTGGGGGTCATTCCGAGTTGATCGCTCGCTAGCAGTTTTTAGCAGCAGTGCAAACGCTATGCCGCCGCCCACTGGGAGTGTATTTTAGCTTAGCAGAAGTGCAAACGTTTTTATCGCAGAGCGCCTGCAAAAATTTTTCGTGTAGTTTCAGAGTAGCTCAAAACCTACGGTCACTTCAGACTATTCAGTTCCAGATTTGAGGTCACAAACCCGCCCAGCGTTCGCCCAGCCACGCCTGCGTTTTCCCTGGCACGCCTGCGTTTTTTCCGAACGCTCCCTGAAAACGGTCAGTTGCCACCCAGAAACGCCCACATCATGTCAATCACTCTGCGGCAACCAGTGCGACTGAAATGCATCGCTAGAGCCTGTGCAAAACTGCATCGTTCGTTGTGCCTGTACGTCGCGCGTGCGCATTGCGCTGTATACGCAGGCGCAGAACTGCTGTTTTTTAGCCTGATCGCTGTGCTGTGAACAAATGCAGCTAGCGATCAACTCGGATTGACCACCTATGCGCATGGTAATAAGGGTACTGGTTATGCTGTTGCAGTTTCACCAAGACAGCACAGTTTTACTTTGCAGAGCAAGAAGGAAGCTTTCCAGGCAAAGCTGTGCCAAATCCAATTCATTATTTATTCCTGGCACCCCTGCCACGTTGCGGAGATACTGAGTACACAAGACATAGATCAAGCCGTCCCATTTTCCTGGCAGCGCTTCCACGCTCGTCCTGAATATCACATTGATAATAAATACAATAAAACACTGATGAGCATAAGTAAAGTGAGAAAAACTGTCTTCCATTCTGGCTTTGTCATTTGTTGAGTACACAGTGTATTCTGCAATAACGTGCGCAGCCGCACAGTGCGGGGTCTCCTGCCTACACGCCGCGGTCAGTGTACTTTACTGCCAGCTATACTAAGGCCTACATGCATAGACCATGATTGGTTATGTGACGTGTTCACCCTGGCGCCTCTATTAAGTTGGGTACACATTGGCATTAACAAGGGGGCTAATTCAGACCTGATCGCTGCTGTGCGTTTTCACTCAGCGAGCGATCAGGTCTGAACTGCGCATGCGCAGGCGCCGCAGTGCACCGGCATATGCCAGAGATGCTATCGGCATCTCAGCCCAGCAATCGCCTCTGCCTGATTGACAGGCAGAGACGGTCACTGGGCGGGAGGGGGCGGGTCAGCGGTGGTGGGCAACCGTTTTGGGGGCACGGTCCGGGCAGCGCAGGCGTACCCAGACCATGCGGGGGGCAAGCCGCGGTGGCTGCATGACGTCACACACAGCCGCTGTGGCCCGGAGAGCGACGGGTAAGCTCCCTGCCAGCACGCAGGAGCTGCGCTGGTAGGGAGCTACTCTTCAGGTACAAAAGCATCGCCGCCGTGCAAGGCTTTTGTACCTGTGCGGGGAGGGCCAGACATGCGGGTCGCACTAGCCCTGTGCTGGGTGTCCCCCCCGCATGTCAGAGAAGCTGATTGTAGCCGTGCAAAATCAGGTCTGATTAGGCCCTACGTCACTAGCGATATCACTAGGTTTTATGTGCAGGACATCAAACCTAGCGCTCGTCACTAGCAAACACAGGAGCACAGAATCATCCATACACAATAAGGCGGGTAGCTTTCTCCTAGTGGAGACGTAGCGCTAATTACCGCTAGAGAAACCAGTCAGAACAGCTTGCTCTGACTGGGTAAAGTGACAGGCAATCGCCCTGATTGCCCTTTGCGCCCGTAAATGAGGCTCGTTATGTCTGCAGGAAAAGTACTGCGCCTGGGTGTAAGCGCAGATCTATATCCATCTGCGGAAATATTTCTCTATCTGTCCCTTCCCCTCATCAGACACTGCACATGGCGTAAAGGGACTGACCCCTTTGGATAAACCCTCCGTAACATAACAGGACTGTACAATGGCGTATCTACAGTATAATGGGTGTAAGTGTGCGGTGCACACCGCCCCTGGGTCCAGGGGATCCCAGACCACACACCCTGCATCCATTGACTATATTTTGCGGCCGCTGCTGCAGAAATCTCGGGAGAATGGCACTAGCGACATTTTCCCATGGGTATACACATATACAGTAGTGCCAGGGCCTGTACTGCGCCAGTAAGCCACCCAGTTACCCAATGCCAACAGGCGGCCGGAGCAGGAAAACAAGATACGTATATATGAGGAGGTAACAAACGCAGTAATAACGGGAGGCAATCACGAGACCGCCTGTCGGGATCCCAGCGATCAGAATGCCCACATCGGAATCACGACCGGCGGTAAAATGTTGCCGCCAGAATACCGGCGCCACAGGTTTTTCTCCCTCTGTGGGTGTCTCCGAGCCTGCAAGGGGCTTTCCAGCACTTGCCCCGCTGCCGGCATAATGGCGGCCGGGATGCCGCTGTCGGTATCTTGACAGCCGATATCCCAGCCAACGGTAAAACTTATGTATTCTGTAATAACACGGCAGCCTCAGATCTGAAAACAGCTTCTATGTCCTGTAAAATGAATAAAACACTCTCTGATGTATTATTTCCAAAAGGTTCCATAAACCGGTCACCGCGTGACGATTTCTTCATTTAGTCCGCCTGAATGTTAAATATAGAAAACTCAGCCTGACCCTCCAATCTCTCTGATAATAGCCGTATTCTCCGCCAGACATTACCGGCTGCTCTCAGAAGGTAATGTCCCTGTGCTGGAGCCTTTCTGTCCATTAATGTGGACGCAGAGCAATCCGGACAAAAGGGCCGGCTGCGGGTCATGTGTAATGCGAGCAGCTTCTGATTGTAAGTGCATGGATCACGGGCCGCGGAGTAAAGCGGCCGGGAATACACTGCAAGTGGCCATTTATTTCTGCAAAGACTTTTTAGTAAAATGTTACAATCTGTATAAAGGTTTTAGCCTGATTCATAGTCATACGGTATTGCACATCCGCAGCGAAGCAGTACCGTACATATAATATGCTAATGCCGCAGGAGAAAAGACGCCTCCTGACAGCATCGCAGATCCGATGACGCAGTGTCAGATCACAGATGGCAGAAATAATGGCCATCTGAGTACACTGCCCAGCTCCCCACCTCCGCTGTGTGTGACGGCGCAGGACCCGCGCATACACAGCTCCAACCATCAGTGCGTGATGTGTTAACAACAATGAGGGAGATGTATCGAATAATGGAGAGAGATAAAGTACCAACCAATTAGATACTCGCCGTCATTTTTCTAGCACAGCCTGTAACACGACAGGAGCCGATTGACTGTTACTTTATTTCTCTAGACTTTAACTCTCTCCAAGCTTTGAAACAACTCCCCCATTGCCATCAGAAAGTTTAGATCTTACGTCCATATGAAGTGCATTAGGCAGCCAGAAGTTAAACCATACTTGCTTACTCTTTAGACGTCCCACTATGGGAGAAGTGTGGGAGTTGCGATGATGAGAACCGTGTCACCATAGCACCGCCCACGGCCCAAAGAAAGAAGTGTGGTCTGGGAAGGTGGCCTTCTCTACCTGAAATTTGTGCGTCAAGCTTAAATGGAATGCAGTCAAGATGACTTGGCGAGACTTGCCTAATCGAAAGTAACCTGGCGAACTGAAGTTAGACCCGGTAGAATCAGATAGGTCACAGGAACGTTGTAGGAATAGAACCAATAAACTAAAATCAATTATTAGTGCTAGAAAACTATGGCCCTCATTCCGAGTTCTTCGCTCGCTAGCTACTTTTAGCAGAAATGCAAACAAAGCCGCCGCCCTCTGGGAGTGTATCTTATCATAGCAGAATTGCTAACGAAAGATTAGCAATTCTGCTAATATTGGCCCTCATTCCGAGTTGATCGGTCGCAAGGCGAATTTAGCAGAGTTACACACGCTAAGCCGCCGCCTACTGGGAGTGAATCTTAGCTTCTTAAAATTGCGACCGATGTATGCGCAATATTGCGATTACTAACTACTTAGCAGTTTCAGAGTAGCTTCAGACTTACTCTGCCTGTGCGATCAGTTCAGTGCTTGTCGTTCCTGGTTGACGTCACAAACACACCCAGCGTTCGCCCAGGCACTCCCACCGTTTCTCCGGCCACTCCTGCGTTTTTTCCGGAAACGGTAGCGTTTTCAGCCACACGCCCCTGAAACGCCGTGTTTCCGCCCAGTAACACCCATTTCCTGTCAATCACATTACGATCGCCGGAGCGAAGAAAAAGCCGTGAGTAAAAATACTTTCTCCATAGTAAAGTTACTTGGCGCAGTCGCAGTGCGAACTTTGCGCATGCGTACTAAGCGGATTTTCACTGCGATGCGATGAAAAATACCGAGCGAACAACTCGGAATGAGGGCCATTAGCAGAATTGCTAACAAAAGCAATTTCCTTGTAGTTTCTGGGGGTTATTCCGAGTTGTTCGCTCAGTAAATTTTTTTGCATCGCAGCGATTTTCCGCTTAGTGCGCATGCGCAATGTCCGCACTGCGACTGCGCCAAGTAAATTTGCTATGCAGTTAGGAATTTTACTCACGGTTTTTTCTTCGTTCTGGTGTTCGTAATGTGATTGACAGGAAGTGAGTGTTTCTGGGCGGAAACTGGCCGTTTTATGGGTGTGTGTGAAAAAACGCTACCGTTTCTGGGAAAAACGCGGGAGTGGCTTGAGAAACGGAGGAGTGTCTGGGCGAACGCTGGGTGTGTTTGTGACGTCAAACCAGGAACGACAAGCACTGAACTGATCGCAGATGCCGAGTAAGTCTCGAGTTACTCAGAAACTGCACAGAGACGTCTTTTCGCAATATTGCGAATCTTTCGTTCACAATTTTAAGAAGCTAAGATTCACTCCCAGTAGGCGGCGGCTTAGCGTGTGCAAAGCTGCTAAAAGCAGCTTGCGAGCGAACAACTCGGAATGACCCCCTCTGAGTAGCTCCAGAACTATTCCTAGATTGCGATCACCTCAGTCCCTTTAGTTCCTGGTTTGACGTCACAAACACGCCCAGCGTTCGGCCAGCCACTCCCCCGTTTCTCCAGCCACTCCTGCGTTTTTACCTGGCACGCCTGCGTTTTTTAGCACACTCCCTGAAAACGCTCGGTTACCACCCAGAAACACCCACTTCCTGTCAATCAGCAGAGCGATTGAAAAGCTTCGTTCGCATGTGAGTAAAATAGCATAGTTTTGTGTAAAATTGCTTAGCGCGTGCACCCTAAAATGCATACGCATGCGCAGAACTGCCGGATTTTAGCCTATTGGCAATTCTGCTAAAATTAGCAGCAAACGAACAACTCGGAATGAGGGCCAATATTAGTTCTGAGAGTTCAGTTCCTCAGTCAGAGCCTGTAACATAACCGTTCCCTGCCGCACACGCGCAGTCATTTCATTGGTGTCACAGCAACGCTCGCAGTACTGATTAATTCAGCGGAATCACACTACAGGGGAACATGTTCACTACCAATACACACACATAATGTATACAGCAGTGGTTCCCAAACTCTTTTGAATCACAGCACCCTACAGTATCAGTGTTTTTTTCATGTCACCCACAGGATAAAAGTTTTTAATTGATACATTTGGAAAATAAATATTAAAGTAAATGGTGCCTACTGACATCCTTAGGTTGTTATGTGGTGGTGTACAGTTAGGTTGTTATGTGGTGGTGTACAGTTAGGTTGTTATATGGTGGTGCACTGTACAGTTAGGTTGTTATGTGGTGGTGTACAGTTAGGTTGTTATATGGTGGTGCACTGTACAGTTAGGTTGTTATGTGGTGGTGTACAGTTAGGTTGTTATATGGTGGTGCACTGTACAGTTAGGTTGTTATGTGGTGGTGTACAGTTAGGTTGTTATATGGTGGTGCACTGTACAGTTAGGTTGTTATGTGGTGGTGTACAGTTAGGTTGTTATATGGTGGTGCACTGTACAGTTAGGTTGTTATGTGGTGGTGTACAGTTAGGTTGTTATATGGTGGTGCACTGTACAGTTAGGTTGTTATGTGGTGGTGTACAGTTAGGTTGTTATATGGTGGTGCACTGTACAGTTAGGTTGTTATGTGGTGGTGTACAGTTAGGTTGTTTTATGACGGTGTATTGGTGGTCATTCCAAGTTGTTCGCTAGCAGCAATCGTTCGCTGTGCAGCGATGAGGCAAAAAAAGGCACTTCTGCGCACGCGTATGCGGCGCAATGCGCACGCGCGACGTACTTTCACAACGGCCAATGTAGTTTCACACAAGGTCTAGCAAAGCTTTTCAGTCGCACTGCTGGCCGCATAGTGATTGACAGGAAGTGGGCGTTTCTGGGTGTCAACTGACCGTTTTCAGGGAATGTTCAAAAAAACGCAGGCGTGTCAGGAAAAACGCAGGCGTGGCTGGGCGAACGCAGGGCGTGTTTGTGACATCAAAACAGGAACTAAACTGTCTGAAGGCATCGCAAGCGCTGAGTAGGTCTGAAGCTACTCTGAAACTGCACAAAATTAATTTGTAGCCGCTGTGCAATCTTTTCGTTCGTACTACTGCTAAACTAAAACACACTCCCAGTGGGAGGCAGCATAGCAGTTGCACGGCTGCTAAATACTGCTAGCGAGCGAACAACTCGGAATGACCACCATAGTTAGGTTGTTATGTGGCGGTGTACAGTTAGGATGTTATGTGGTGGTGTACAGTTAGGATGTTATGTGGTGGTGTACAGTTAGGTTGTTATGTGGTGGTGTATAGTTAGGATGTTATGTGGTGGTGTACAGTTAGGTTGTTATGTGGTGGTGTACAGTTAGGATGTTATGTGGTGGTGTATAGTTAGGATGTTATGTGGTGGTGTACAGTTAGGTTGTTATGTGGTGGTGTACAGTTAGGATGTTATGTGGTGGTGTACAGTTAGGTTGTTATGTGGTGGTGTATAGTTAGGATGTTATGTGGTGGTGTACAGTTAGGTTGTTATGTGGTGGTGTACAGTTAGGATGTTATGTGGTGGTGTATAGTTAGGATGTTATGTGGTGGTGTACAGTTAGGTTGTTATGTGGTGGTGTACAGTTAGGATGTTATGTGGTGGTGTACAGTTAGGTTGTTATGTGGTGGTGTATAGTTAGGTTGTTATGCGGTGGTATACAGTTAGGATGTTATGTGGTGGTGTACAGTTAGGTTGTTATGTAGTGGTGTACAGTTAGGATGTTATGTGGTGGTGTACAGTTAGGTTGTTAAGCAGTGGTATACAGTTAGGATGTTATGTGGTGGTGTACAGTTAGGTTGTTATGTGGTGGTGTACAGTTAGGATGTTATGTGGTGGTGTACAGTTAGGTTGTTATGTGGTGGTGTACAGTTAGGATGTTATGTGGTGGTGTACAGTTAGGTTGTTATGCGGTGGTGTACAGTTAGGATGTTATGTGGTGGTGTACAGTTAGGATGTTATGTGGTGGTGTACAGTTAGGTTGTTATGCGGTGGTATAAAGTTAGGATGTTATGTGGTGGTGTACAGTTAGGTTGTTATGTAGTGGTGTACAGTTAGGATGTTATGTGGTGGTGTACAGTTAGGTTGTTAAGTGGTGGTGTATAGTTAGGTTGTTATGCGGTGGTATACAGTTAGGATGTTATGTGGTGGTGTACAGTTAGGTTGTTATGTAGTGGTGTACAGTTAGGATGTTATGTGGTGGTGTACAGTTAGGTTGTTATGTGGTGGTGTACAGTTAGGTTGTTATGTGGTGGTGTATAGTTAGGATGTTATGTGGTGGTGTACAGTTAGGTTGTTATGTGGTGGTGTACAGTTAGGATGTTATGTGGTGGTGTACAGTTAGGTTGTTATGCGGTGGTATACAGTTAGGATGTTATGTGGTGGTGTACAGTTAGGTTGTTATGTAGTGGTGTACAGTTAGGATGTTATGTGGTGGTGTACAGTTAGGTTGTTAAGCAGTGGTATACAGTTAGGATGTTATGTGGTGGTGTACAGTTAGGTTGTTATGTGGTGGTGTACAGTTAGGATGTTATGTGGTGGTGTACAGTTAGGTTGTTATGCGGTGGTGTACAGTTAGGATGTTATGTGGTGGTGTACAGTTAGGTTGTTATGTGGTGGTGTACAGTTAGGATGTTATGTGGTGGTGTACAGTTAGGATGTTATGGGGTGGTGTACAGTTAGGTTGTTATATGGTGGTGTACAGTTAGGATGTTATGTGGTGGTGTACAGTTAGGTTGTTATATGGAGGTGTACAGTTAGGTTGTTATATGGTGGTATACAGTTAGGTTGTTATGTGGTGGTGTACAGTTAGGTTGTTATGTGATGGTGTACAGTTAGGTTGTTATGTGGTGGTGTACAGTTAGGTTGTTTTATGATGGTGTACAGTTAGGTTGTTGTGTGGTGGTGTACAGTTAGGATGTTATGTGGTGGTGTACAGTTAGGTTGTTATATGGAGGTGTACAGTTAGGTTGTTATGTGGTGGTATACAGTTAGGTTATTATGTGGTGGTGTACAGTTAGGTTGTTATATGGTGGTGTACAGTTAGGATGTTATGTGGTGGTGTACAGTTAGGTTGTTATATGGAGGTGTACAGTTAGGTTGTTATATGGTGGTATACAGTTAGGTTGTTATGTGGTGGTGTACAGTTAGGTTGTTATGTGATGGTGTACAGTTAGGTTGTTATGTGGTGGTGTACAGTTAGGTTGTTTTATGATGGTGTACAGTTAGGTTGTTATGTGGTGGTGTACAGTTAGGTTGTTGTGTGGTAGTGTACAGTTAGGTTGTTATGTGGTGGTGCACTCTACAGTTAGGATGTTATGTAGTGGTGTACAGTTAAGTTGTTATGTGGTGGTGTACAGTTAGGATGTTATGTGGTGGTGTACAGTTAGGTTGTTATGTGGTGGTGTACAGTTAAGTTGTTATGTGGTGGTGTACAGTTAGGATGTTATGTGGTTGTGTACAGTTAGGTTGTTATGAGGTGGTGTACAGTTAGGTTATGTGGTGGTGTACAGTTAGGTTGTTATGTGGTGGTGTACAGTTAGGATGTTATGTGGTTGTGTACAGTTAGGTTATTATATGGACAGTTAGGTTGTTATGAGGTGCTGAACAGTTAGGTTGTTATGTGGTGGTGTACAGTTAGGATGTTATGTGGTTGTGTACAGTTAGGTTGTTATGAGGTGGTGTACAGTTAGGATGTTATGTGGTGGTGTACAGTTAGGTTGTTTTATGATGGTGTACAGTTAGGTTGTTATGTGGTGGTGTACAGTTAGGATGTTATGTGGTGGTGTACAGTTAGGTTATGTGGTGGTGTACAGTTAGGTTGTTATGTGGGGGTGTACAGTTAGGATGTTATGTGGTTGTGTACAGTTAGGTTATTATATGGACAGTTAGGTTGTTATGTGGTGGTGTACAGTTAGGATGTTATGTGGTGGTGTACAGTTAGGATGTTATGTGGTGGTGTACAGTTAGGATGTTATGTGATGGTGTACAGTTAGGTTGTTATGTGGTGGTGTACAGTTAGGATGTTATGTGGTGGTGTACAGTTAGGTTATGTGGTGGTGTACAGTTAGGTTGTTATGTGGTGGTGTACAGTTAGGATGTTATGTGGTTGTGTACAGTTAGGTTATTATATGGACAGTTAGGTTGTTATGTGGTGGTGTATAGTTAGGATGTTATGTAGTGGTGTACAGTTAGGTTGTTATGTGGTGGTGTACAGTTAGGATGTTATGTGGTGGTGTATAGTTAGGATGTTATGTGGTGGTGTACAGTTAGGTTGTTATGTGGTGGTGTACAGTTAGGATGTTATGTGGTGGTGTACAGTTAGGTTGTTATGTGGTGGTGTATAGTTAGGTTGTTATGCGGTGGTATACAGTTAGGATGTTATGTGGTGGTGTACAGTTAGGTTGTTATGTAGTGGTGTACAGTTAGGATGTTATGTGGTGGTGTACAGTTAGGTTGTTAAGCAGTGGTATACAGTTAGGATGTTATGTGGTGGTGTACAGTTAGGTTGTTATGTGGTGGTGTACAGTTAGGATGTTATGTGGTGGTGTACAGTTAGGTTGTTATGTGGTGGTGTACAGTTAGGATGTTATGTGGTGGTGTACAGTTAGGTTGTTATGCGGTGGTGTACAGTTAGGATGTTATGTGGTGGTGTACAGTTAGGATGTTATGTGGTGGTGTACAGTTAGGTTGTTATGCGGTGGTATACAGTTAGGATGTTATGTGGTGGTGTACAGTTAGGTTGTTATGTAGTGGTGTACAGTTAGGATGTTATGTGGTGGTGTACAGTTAGGTTGTTATGTGGTGGTGTATAGTTAGGTTGTTATGCGGTGGTATACAGTTAGGATGTTATGTGGTGGTGTACAGTTAGGTTGTTATGTAGTGGTGTACAGTTAGGATGTTATGTGGTGGTGTACAGTTAGGTTGTTATGTGGTGGTGTACAGTTAGGTTGTTATGTGGTGGTGTATAGTTAGGATGTTATGTGGTGGTGTACAGTTAGGTTGTTATGTGGTGGTGTACAGTTAGGATGTTATGTGGTGGTGTACAGTTAGGTTGTTATGCGGTGGTATACAGTTAGGATGTTATGTGGTGGTGTACAGTTAGGTTGTTATGTAGTGGTGTACAGTTAGGATGTTATGTGGTGGTGTACAGTTAGGTTGTTAAGCAGTGGTATACAGTTAGGATGTTATGTGGTGGTGTACAGTTAGGTTGTTATGTGGTGGTGTACAGTTAGGATGTTATGTGGTGGTGTACAGTTAGGTTGTTATGCGGTGGTGTACAGTTAGGATGTTATGTGGTGGTGTACAGTTAGGTTGTTATGTGGTGGTGTACAGTTAGGATGTTATGTGGTGGTGTACAGTTAGGATGTTATGGGGTGGTGTACAGTTAGGTTGTTATATGGTGGTGTACAGTTAGGATGTTATGTGGTGGTGTACAGTTAGGTTGTTATATGGAGGTGTACAGTTAGGTTGTTATATGGTGGTATACAGTTAGGTTGTTATGTGGTGGTGTACAGTTAGGTTGTTATGTGATGGTGTACAGTTAGGTTGTTATGTGGTGGTGTACAGTTAGGTTGTTTTATGATGGTGTACAGTTAGGTTGTTGTGTGGTGGTGTACAGTTAGGATGTTATGTGGTGGTGTACAGTTAGGTTGTTATATGGAGGTGTACAGTTAGGTTGTTATGTGGTGGTATACAGTTAGGTTATTATGTGGTGGTGTACAGTTAGGTTGTTATATGGTGGTGTACAGTTAGGATGTTATGTGGTGGTGTACAGTTAGGTTGTTATATGGAGGTGTACAGTTAGGTTGTTATATGGTGGTGTACAGTTAGGTTGTTATGTGGTGGTGTACAGTTAGGTTGTTATGTGGTGGTGTACAGTTAGGTTGTTATGTGGTGGTGTACAGTTAGGTTGTTTTATGATGGTGTACAGTTAGGTTGTTATGTGGTGGTGTACAGTTAGGTTGTTGTGTGGTAGTGTACAGTTAGGTTGTTATGTGGTGGTGCACTCTACAGTTAGGATGTTATGTAGTGGTGTACAGTTAAGTTGTTATGTGGTGGTGTACAGTTAGGATGTTATGTGGTGGTGTACAGTTAGGTTGTTATGTGGTGGTGTACAGTTAAGTTGTTATGTGGTGGTGTACAGTTAGGATGTTATGTGGTTGTGTACAGTTAGGTTGTTATGAGGTGGTGTACAGTTAGGTTATGTGGTGGTGTACAGTTAGGTTGTTATGTGGTGGTGTACAGTTAGGATGTTATGTGGTTGTGTACAGTTAGGTTATTATATGGACAGTTAGGTTGTTATGAGGTGGTGTACAGTTAGGTTGTTATGTGGTGGTGTACAGTTAGGATGTTATGTGGTTGTGTACAGTTAGGTTGTTATGAGGTGGTGTACAGTTAGGTTATGTGGTGGTGTACAGTTAGGTTGTTATGTGGGGGTGTACAGTTAGGATGTTATGTGGTGGTGTACAGTTAGGATGTTATGTGGGGGTGTACAGGTAGGTTATTATGTTGACAGTTAGGTTGTTATGTGGTGGTGTACAGTTAGGATGTTATGTGGTGGTGTACAGTTAGGTTGTTATGTGGTGTACAGCTAGGTTGTTTTATGATGGTGTACAGCTGTGCTTCTGATTGCCCATGTTTTATAGTTGTCAGCCAGTAGCACTGGTTTTGCTTATCACTTTGACCATGAATAATTCTATTTGATTTGGTCCTGGACCACCAACCCAAGGCAGCCCTGGAAGAGCTTTGCTCAGTGCCGTTACTAGACATTTTAGCGCTATGTGCAAGAAACAGCATCGGCGCCCCCCCTCCCCATTTTTAAAATAGGGCCAGTGCGGGCAGGCGGTGCACCCAAAAATATAGGGGCAAATTAATTTAAATCAGCCATCCCACTTTAGACAGGGATTAAATAACAAGATAAGCAGTCAAAGCATGTACTTGACGTTTCCTGGCTGTTCTTATACTGTACAAATCATGATCTCCTTTTCAAAATCTCTCAATTAAGCAAAATAACTGTGTGGCTGCCAGTTACAGACACATTCAGGTTGGGCTGTGTCCTGTTATCTGTACAATGTAGTTCACAAATGCTGGTACCGGTGCATGCGCAGTAGCGGTGACGGTACTACGCATGCGCAGACCTCCACCGTCTATGGACTACACGGCTGCAGCCCATAGAAGCCAGCTAGGGCTGATGAGGCAGGGAGCCAGCTCTCTGCTATTCACAGCCCGGTCTGGCAGTCCCGGAGGGAGGAAACACCTCCTAATGGGACTGCATGTAGTGTCTGTGACTGACAGGTACTCTAGAACCTCCAATAGGAAGTCACTGCCAGTCTCAGTGAAGCCAGTACAGTCTCATGGACTGCATCTGGCTCACTGACACTGCGCTGAAGTGGCAGATTTTACCTGGGGGGGGGGGGGGGGGGGGGGGGCTGCAGTCTTGCAGTCCATAGGCAAAATTCGCTACTGTTTAAATAAAGGTGAAAGGTTTTCAAAGTATCTGTGAATGTTCCCTGTAGCCTTTTGTACTGCATTGGTCGGGGTGGTAAGGAGGGGATTGCAATAGCCAATGTGGGAGATTACTGGGGCCTATGTTAATGTTCTTCAGAGTTCTTGTGTGAAATATTTATGTACTCTGGAGACACTTCTTAGATGTATAATACAATGTATCATACAAGGCTATTAACCAGACTACACCAACATACATCTCCTCATTCATCTCAAAATATCTCCCTACCCGACCTCTCCGCTCTGCACAAGATCTACGTCTCTCATCCACACGCATTACTTGTTCACACTCAAAATTACAGGACTTTGGGGGTCATTCCGAGTTGTTAGTTCGTTGCCGATTTTCGCAACGGAGCGATTAAGGCGAAAATGCGCATGCGCATGGTACGCAGTACGCATGCGCTAAGTATTTTAGCTCAAAACTTAGTAGATTTACTCACGTCCGAACAAAGAATTTCCACCGTTGAAGTGATCGGAGTGTGATTGACAGGAAGTGGGTGTTTATGGGGGGAAACTGGCCGTTTTCTGGGAGTGTACGGAAAAATGCAGGCGTGCCAGGATAAAATGCGGGAGTGTCTGGAAAAACGGGGGAGTGGCTGGCTGAACGCTGGACGTGTTTGTGACATCAAACCTGGAACGAAACGGGCTGAGCTGATCGCAGTGTAGGAGTAAGTCTCGAGCTACTCAGAAACTGCTAATAATTTTCTATTCGAAATTCTGCTAATCTTTCGTTCGCAATTCTGCTATGCTAAGATACACTCCCAGAGGGCGGCGTCCTAGCGTGTGCTATGCTGCTAAAAGCAGCTAGCGAGCGAACAACTCGGAATGACCCCCTTCATCCGGGCTTCACCCACTCTGTGGAATGCCCTCCCACGCACAATAAGACTTGCCTCTAGTCTCCAAACCTTTAAACATTCCATGAAAACTCATCTCTTCAGACAAGCCTAGCACATTCCAGACCCACCCGCATAAACCGTCAATGCTTCCCTATCTAATTACATCCTCTCTGCACAGTACACATAACATCACTATTTCCCTATAGATTGTAAGCTTGCGAGCAGGGCCCTCCTACCTCTATGTCTGTCTGTTTTTTACCCAGTTTTGTTCTATAATTGTTGTTTTAATTGTAAAGCGCAACGGAATATGCTGCACTATATAAGAAACTGCTAATAATAATAATGTATAGAATGTAACATTTTATATGTGTGTCTATGGGTCCGCCTATGATATCTGTATACTACACGATGACAGTCGCCCAGCAGTACGTATGTGATTTTCTTTTGCCCCCGTCCCTGTAGACATCCCAGTCTGTCTCAGTCAGCTTTGTAACGTCACTCTCTTCATTTGTGTTACGCGCCCATTAAGCAAATCCTAACACCCCCCTAGGGTCAGCTCCATTCTGCTTCTACCAGACAGTAATTGTTTCAGACTAAACTGAGATTGTTTCTCTCCCTTTGCCTACAGGTGATACTAATTCTGACAAAGCTGTACGATTACAACCTGGGAAGCATCACGGAGAGCTCACTTTGGAGGTACGTGGCTGATCTCGGCCTCTAATTGCCGAGTTACTTAAACATTGCGTTTTATGGTAGCGGTCTTTTCACACGTTGTAATTGGACATGTGGGATGGAAGGCGGCAGCTGTCCTTGGGCGATATCAATTGTCATTCCTGTACTTAGTCTTACGCTTCTGTTGGCTTATTGAGCAGCGAGATATCTCAGGCCCGCAGACGTGGTTACCGGAGACTCCGTTCATACTTAATTTTCTTCCTTAGTATGTAACGGCTTCATTGCTTTTCATACAGACTCAGAAGATTCCAGCTCTCAGCTTCCGCTAGATGGACACGTAAATCAATGGTTCTAATTCAGGCCTGATCGCAGCAGCATTTTTGTTAGCAGTTGTTAACCATGTGCACCGCGGGGGGGGGTGTAGGCACTAACGATGCGCGGCCCCGCGCTCATTCATCATTGGTGCCGGGTCGCTTATGCGTGCAGGCCAATATGGACAATCTCGTCCATTTTAGCATGCATTGCTATGGAGCCGGGTGACGGGGGGGGGGGGGGACTTCACTCCCCCCCTCTCACCTCCCCCCCACGCCACCGGGTCGCCCGTCTGCCGTATCGGCGGGTGGCATAATGTGTAGGGCCCATTAGATTTGGGTGGGGTGTGTTCAAACTGAAATCTAAATTGCAGTGTAAAAATAAAGCAGCCAGTATTTACCCTGCACAGAAACAAAATAACCCACCCACATCTAACTCTCCCTGCACATGTTACGTCTACCTCACCTGCAGCGCACATGGGGGATCATTCCGAGTTGATCGCTCGGTAGTTTTTTTTTTGCAGCGCTGCGAACAGATAGTCACCGCCTATGGGGAGTGTATTTTTGCTTTGCAAGTGTGCGATCGCATGTGCAGCCGAGTGGTACAAAAAAGTTTTGTGCAGTTTCTGAGTAGCTCAGAACTTACTCAACCACTGCGATCACTTCAGCCTGTCCGGTTCCGGAATTGACGTCAAACACCCGCCCTGCAAACGCCTGGACACGCCTGCGTTTTTCCAAACACTCCCAGAAAACGGTCAGTTGCCACCCACAAACGTCCTCTTCCTGTCAATCTCTTTGCGATCCGCTGTGCGAATGGATTCTTCGTTAAATCCATTGCTCAGCAATGATCCGCTTTGTTACCGTACGACGCGCCTGCACATTGCGGTGCATGCGCAGTTGTGACCTGATTGTAGCGCAGCGAAAAATCCTAGCGTGCGATCATGTTGGAATGACCCCCAAGGTTTTACCCAACTGCTAACAAATTTGCTGCTACGATCACGTCTGAATTACCCCCATTGTGTATATATATATATCTACAGAATGTATATACAGTAGCATGGAGCAACGGGCAGAACAGTGCATCGCTGGGCCCCATAGAAAATTTTGGATAGAGCACAACTGGGTCCTATTCTGAGCATAGCAGGGAGATGCACGCAAGTTGCGTTCCCAGACGCAGCCATAGGCCGTGGTCAGGCGGAGACACTGGACCTGCCATAGGGCTGGGCCAAGTTCCCATGGCAAATCCCAATCGGTATTACAGCGTGCATGGATGTTTGAGTTCTTGTACATTCAGCCACATGGGGGAACGCCAAGAGATGATGATGCGCCTTACAGCTTTGTTAAATAGGGCTTTAGCTAAATTCCTCCGTAAACATGGAAAAGAGCCATTGGTTTGTTTTGTTTTTTTCAAATAGCCCCCAAATATGACAGTGGATACCGGGTGCAATAATCATATGTTTTATTATCTTTTTAGTCTTCATTATGCCTTTCTGTGCTTTTCAGTCTTGTTTTTATATAATTGGCCAGAGTGGTGTATTTCCATTTTCCAGCCATAAGATACGGACGTGCTCTCATAACTGGATACAACTATTATACCTAGAGATAATAAAAAAAATAACAACTCTGTGTGATGATATAAAGATGTCTGAAAATGTACTCGTCCATACAGTATAGTATATGCAGCAGACAAGCTCGGCCCAACAAATGAAAGTCACCTGATGGTGTAAGAACCCTTTAAAGAGCTTTGCTGGGATGACCCTGCTTTGCCTACGATCTTCTCTGAATGATAAGCAGAAGGCAGTGGCTCATGCCTCAAAACAGGGTGTTTGCACATCAAGAGGCGCAGAGCAGCCTCATGCATTTCACATATCCTCTCTGCTTCTATAAAGTAGGCTCTACGCTCCTTGTACCTGCCGGATAATGAGAGATTAATTAAGGATGCTGCACATTATGAGCTTTGAAGAAAGTGTAAATATTAATTAAATGTGTAAATGTACTGTAGAGACGCTGAGCGTGAATGTGGCGCTACTTACAGCTAAACACGGGGCTCAGGGAGGCTTACATCCATCCCAGCTCACGCACAGTGTACGGTAGTGTCTGTGATACTGGTGGACTATAAGATAACAGATTAGCTGAGAGCTACAGACGTTACCGGAGGTCATGTGACTTGCAGCATAAGGGGCAGGCAGAAGGAAATTATACTCAGCTTTCGGTGCGTCGTTAATACTCGTAATCAAAGTATAAATATCCAAAACAAATGGTGGAACTACTGGCGGTACAGCAGGTACTACTCAGCGGGCCCCAGAGAAATAGGGGCCCGCCACAGCAGCCAGAGCCGGATTAAAGAGAGACCTGGGAAGACACACCCGGCAGACACCCCTCTATCTGTGGACACCCGACTACCGGGCAGTCGGCTCACCGAAGATATCCACAGCCGTTGTCAGACTCTCCATGTGTCTGGAGAAACGGGGGAGTGGCTGGGCGAACGCAGGGCGTGTGTGTGACGTCAAACCAGGAACGAAACTGACTGAACTGATCGCAGTGTAAGAGTAAGTCTCGAGCTACTCAGAAACTGCTAAGAAATTTCTATTCGCAATTCTGCTAATCTTTCGTTAGCAATTCTGCTAAGCGAAGATTCACTCCCAGAGGGCGGCGGCTTAGCGTGTGCAATGCTGCTAAAAGCAGCTAGCGAGCGAACAACTCGGAATCACCCCCAATTTTCACAATGTTTCTGGCAATGCAATGACAATATTATTATGTCAGTGTCAACTTTGTGAATGTCAACGTTTGACATGGCAACATAATGCCCGTGTCAATATTTTGATGTCAACATTCTGAATGCGGACATTTTGTACCACTGCCGTGCCAAGATTGGGGTCCATATGCAGCAGTGTTCTAGTATAGAGGGTCTCGGAAGCTTCTCCGTGCCGCTGCACATTATGCTGTGTACATAGCAGACGTTGGTAGCTGGAAGGATTTTATGAATTTTGTTATTTCATCTCACCAGAGGGATATTTACTAAGTGATCTATGCTGTAGCTTTGTCATATTTAGATGCCCTCACTCAGTGTAACTGCCTGCAACATTGTGCGCTGACAGATACACCCTGCTGTGGTACCATCACGCAGGACTTCTGCCGCATCAGCGCCAGTCTGTAACACGCAATATTTTATGGTATTGGCAGCATAATGGCTCTTTATGTCCCACAGGCGCCCTGCGCCGGTAAATGTTCCACAAGCTGTTTATTTAGCTTTATTTCATTGAGAATGTCTGCGGCTGCCGGTGCTTGTCGCGCTGTAGGTTTGTGTGTTTAACATCCTGCGCTAAAACTTTGATCTAGTCCGAGGTCACCAGCAATCTCCTGTGATTTTCTGTGCTTCATGAAATATAAATAGCGCAGACTGCGGACGCTACGCTCGGAATGAAGAGGATGAGAATAAAAAAGATAAATGGTTTTCTGCCTTTATAAGCAGAATGGGGAATATTATTATTTTATAAAATCTTAGACACACTGGAAATTTGTTCAGAGGACGGCAGCCTCTGCGTAACTTGCACGCCGCGGCTATATAGTGTCGTCAAACAGAGAACTCATTCTTTTTTAAGCTTACCTGTAGACGGCATTGCGCCATTTGTCACATGTTCCTCCTTTGTAGACTACATGGTGCCATTTGTCACCATAGGCGTGCGCAGCTAATTATATTAGGGGGTGCACCTCCGAAGGGGCGTGTCTAGTACCGCCTTTTGGGCATGTCTAGCACCGCCTTTTGGGCATGTCTAGCACCGCCCAGGGACATGTCTAGCACTATTTTACATTCCCTCAGTAAAATCACATGGCTTAATCACATTACTCCAAACAGTGTGAGCCAAAATTTACATTACACCACACAATATGAGCCGAATGTCACATTACACCACACAGTATGAGCCGAATGTCACATTACACCACACAGTATGAGCCGAATGTCACATTACACCACACAGTATGAGCCGAAATGTACATTACACCACACAGTATGAGCCGAATGTCACATTACACCACACAGTATGAGCTGAATGTCACATTACACCACACAGTATGAGCTGAATGTCACATTACACCACACAGTATGAGCCGAATGTCACATTACACCACACAGTATGAGCCGAATGTCACATTACACCACACAGTATGAGCCGAAAGTCACATTACACCACACAGTATGAGCCGAATGTCACATTACACCACACAGTATGAGCCGAATGTCACATTACACCACACAGTATGAGCCGAATGTCACATTACACCACACAGTATGAGCCGAATGTCACATTACACCACACGGTATGAGCCGAATGTCACATTACACCACACGGTATGAGCCGAATGTCACATTACACCACACAGTATGAGCCGAATGTCACATTACACCACACAGTATGAGCCGAATCTCACATTACACCACACAGTATGAAGCGAATGTCACATTACACCACACAGTATGAGCCGAATGTCACATTACACCACACAGTATGAGCCAAATGTCACATTACACCACACAGTATGAGCCGAATGTCACATTACCCCACACAGTATGAGCCGAATGTCACATTACACCACACAGTATGAGACGAATGTCACATTACACCACACAGTATGAGCCGAATGTCACATTACACCACACAGTATGAAGCGAATGTCACATTACACCACACAGTATGAGCCGAATGTCACATTACACCACACGGTATGAGCCGAATGTCACATTACACCACACAGTATGAGCTGAATGTCACATAACACCACACAGTATGAGCCAAATGTCACATTACACCACACAGTATGAGCCGAATGTCACATTACACCACACAGTATGAGCCGAACATCACATTACACCACACAGTATGAGCCGAATGTCACATTACACCACACAGTATGAAGCGAATGTCACATTACACCACACAGTATGAGCCGAATGTCACATTACCCCACACAGTATGAGCCGAATGTCACATTACACCACACAGTATGAGACGAATGTCACATTACACCACACAGTATGAGCCGAATGTCACATTACACCACACAGTATGAGCCGAATGTCACATTACACCACACAGTATGAGCCGAATGTCACATTACACCACACGGTATGAGCCGAATGTCACATTACACCACACGGTAAGAGCCGAATGTCACATTACACCACACAGTATGAGCCGAATGTCACATTACACCACACAGTATGAGCCGAATCTCACATTACACCACACAGTATGAAGCGAATGTCACATTACACCACACAGTATGAGCCGAATGTCACATTACACCACACAGTATGAGCCAAATGTCACATTACACCACACAGTATGAGCCGAATGTCACATTACCCCACACAGTATGAGCCGAATGTCACATTACACCACACAGTATGAGACGAATGTCACATTACACCACACAGTATGAGCCGAATATCACATTACACCACACAGTATGAGCCGAACATCACATTACACCACACAGTATGAGCCGAATGTCACATTACACCACACAGTATGAAGCGAATGTCACATTACACCACACAGTATGAGCCGAATGTCACATTACACCACACAGTATGAGCCGAATGTCACATTACACCACACAGTATGAGCCGAATCTCACATTACACCACACAGTATGAAGCGAATGTCACATTACACCACACAGTATGAGCCGAATGTCACATTACCCCACACAGTATGAGCCGAATGTCACATTACACCACACAGTATGAGCCGAATGTCACATTACACCACACAGTATGAGCCGAATGTCACATTACACCACACAGTATGAAGCGAATGTCACATTACACCACACAGTATGAGCCGAATGTCACATTACACCACACGGTATGAGCCGAATGTCACATTACACCACACAGTATGAGCTGAATGTCACATAACACCACACAGTATGAGCCAAATGTCACATTACACCACACAGTATGAGCCGAATGTCACATTACACCACACAGTATGAGCCGAATGTCACATTACACCACACAGTATGGGCCGAAATTTACATTACACCACACAGTATGAGCCGAATGTCACATTACACCACACAGTATGAGCCGAATGTCACATTACCCCACACAGTATGAGCCGAATGTCACATTACACCACACAGTATGAGCCGAACATCACATTACCCCACACAGTAGGAGACAAACTCACATTACACCACACAGTATGAGCCAAAATTTACATTACACCACACAGTATGAGCCGAATGTCACATTACACCACACAGTATGAGCCGAATGTCACATTACACCACACAGTATGAGCCGAATGTCACATTACACCACACAGAATGAGCCGAACATCACATTACACCACACAGTATGAGCCGAATGTCACATTACACCATACAGTATGAGCCGAATGTCACATTACACCACACATAATGAGCCGAACATCACATTACACCACACAGTATGAGCCGAATGTCACATTACACCACACAGTATGAGCCGAATGTCACATTACACCACACAGTATGAGCCGAATCTCACATTACACCACACAGTGTGAGCCGAAATTTACATTAAACCACACAGTATGAGCCGAATGTCACATTACACCACACAGTATGAGCCGAATGTCACATTACACCACACAGTATGAGCCGAATGTCACATTACACCACACAGTATGAGCCGAATGTCACATTACACCACACAGTATGAGCCGAACATCACATTACACCACACAGAATGAGCCGAATGTCACATTACACCACACAGTATGAGCCGAATGTCACATTACACCACACAGTATGAACCGAATGTCACATTACAGCACACAGAATGAGCCGAACATCACATTACACCACACAGAATGAGCCGAATGTCACATTACACCACACAGTATGAGCCGAACATCACATTACACCACACAGTATGAGCCGAATGTCACATTACACCACACAGTATGAGCCGAATGTCACATTACACCACACAGAATGAGCCGAATGTCACATTACACCACACAGTATGAGCCGAATGTCACATTACACCACACAGAATGAGCCGAATGTCACATTACACCACACAGTATGAGCTAAAGTTTACATTATACCACACAGTATGAGCCGAATGTCACATTACACCACACAGTATGAGCCGAATGTCACATTACACCACACAGTATGAGCCAAAATTCCCATTACACCACACAGTATGAGCCGAATGTCACATTACACCACACAGTATGAGCCGAACATCACATTACACCACACAGTATGAGCCGAATGTCACATTACACCACACAGTATGAGCCGAATGTCACATTACACCACACAGAATGAGCCGAATGTCACATTACACCACACAGTATAAGCCAAATTCACATTACACCACACAGTATGAGCCGTATGTCACATTACACCACACAGTATGAGCCGAATGTCACATTACACCACACAGTATGAGCCATATTCACATTATACCACACCACACAGTATGAGCCAAATTTACATTTCACCACACAGTATGAGCCGAATGTCACATGACACCACACAGAATGAGCCGAACGTCACATTACACCACACAGTATGAGCCAAAATTCACATTACACCACACAGTATGAGCCGAATGTCACATTACGCCACACAGTATGAGCCGAATGTCACATTACACCACACAGTATGAAGCGAATGTCACATTACATCACACAGTATGAGCAACATATATATATATATATATATATAATCCTTTAATAAATATGTATATACCCCCCCCCACACACACACACACGCTGATTGTTGGCCTCACCTCCAGCAGTTCTGAGGAGGCCAACAATCAGTGTTTATGGGTTCCTGCCAGACAGTGCAGCTGCTGGAGGTGAGGCCAACGTGTGGGGGGTATGGGTGTGTGCCAGGACAGTGCTGTGGGAAGTGAGCCCATAAACAAGCCAGATTGCCCCCCTTAGTTCTGCCCCCCCTCCCTCCGCCGCAGCCACTTTAAAGACATCTGGCAGCCGCAATACTCACTGACAGGCTAATAGCTTCAATGAGTCTCCGTCCTGCTGCCTGCTTCGATCGGCTGCGGCGCACCTCACAAACGGACCTCTCCTCTCTGTATGGCTGGGAGCAGGAAGGATCTCCTTCTCCTCTACGCTCTCCTGCAGCCCGGGCTGTCTCAGTCTCCCAGTCTCCGTGCGCTGCTGGTCACATGCAGCAGGAAAGGAGGAGGGAGGGGGCTGCATTTACTGTGTGCAGGCGTTTGGGGGGTGCCAGACATTAGGGGGTGCCTGTGCGCACCAGGCACCCCCCGTGCGCACGCCTATGTTTGTCACATGTCCCTCCTCTGTAGACTGCCTGTCGCCATTTGTCACATGTCCCTCCGCTATAGACTGCATGGCGCCATTTGTCACATGTTCCTCCGCTGTAGACTGCATGGCGCCATTTGTCACATGTTCCTCCGCTGTAGACTGCATGGCGCCATTTGTCACATGTTCCTCCGCTGTAGACTGCATGGCGCCATTTGTCACATGTTCCTCTGCTGTAGACTGCATGATGCCATTTGTCACATGTTCCTCCGCTGTAGACTGCATGGCGCCATTTGTCACATGTTCCTCCGCTGTAGACTGCAATGCACCATTTGTCACATGTTCCTCCGCTGTAGACTGCATGGCACCATTTGTCACATGTTCCTCCGCTGTAGACTGCATGGTGCCATTTGTCACATGTTCCTCCGCTGTAGACTGCATGGCGCCATTTGTCACATGTTCCTCCGTTGTAGACTGCATGCCGCCATTTGTCACATGTTCCCCCGCTGTAGACTGCATGGCGCCATTTGTCACATGTTCCTCCATTGTAGACTGCATGGCGCCATTTGTCACATGTTCCTCCGCTGTAGACTACATGGCGCCATTTGTCACATGTTCCTCCGCTGTAGACTGCATGGTGCCATTTGTCACATGCTCCTCCGCTGTAGACTGCGTGGCGCCATTTGTTCCTCTGCTGTAGACTGCATGGCGCCATTTGTCACATGTTCCTCCGCTGTAGACTGCATGACGCCATTTGTCAGATGTCCCTCCGCTATAGACTGCATGGCGCCATTTGCCACATGTTCCTCCGCTGTAGACTGCATGGCGCCATTTGTCACATGTTACTCCGCTGTAGACTGCATGGCGCCATTTGTCACATGTCCCTCCGCTATAGACTGCATGGCGCCATTTGTCACATGTTCCTCCGCTGTAGACTGCATGGCGCCATTTGTCACATGTTCCTCCGCTGTAGACTGCATGGCGCCATTTGTCACATGTTCCTCCGCTGTAGACTGCATGGCGCCATTTGTCACATGTTCCTCTGCTGTAGACTGCATGATGCCATTTGTCACATGTTCCTCCGCTGTAGACTGCATGGCGCCATTTGTCACATGTTCCTCCACTGTAGACTGCGTGGCACCATTTGTTCCTCTGCTGTAGACTGCATGGCGCCATTTGTCACATGTTCCTCCGCTGTAGACTGCAATGCACCATTTGTCACATGTTCCTCCGCTGTAGACTGCATGGCGCCATTTGTCACATGTTCCTCCGCTGTAGACTGCATGGTGCCATTTGTCACATGTTCCTCCACTGTAGACTGCATGGCGCCATTTGTCACATGTTCCTCCGCTGTAGACTGCATGCAGCCATTTGTCACATGTTCCCCCGCTCTAGACTGCATGGCGCCATTTGTCACATGTTCCTCCGCTGTAGACTGCATGCAGCCATTTGTCACATGTTCCCCCGCTCTAGACTGCATGGCGCCATTTGTCACATGTTCCTCCATTGTAGACTGCATGGCGCCATTTGTCACATGTTCCTCCGCTGTAGACTGCATGGCGCCATTTGTCACATGTTCCTCCGCTGTAGACTGCATGGCGCCATTTGTCACATGTTCCTCTGCTGTAGACTGCGTGGCGCCATTTGTTCCTCTGCTGTAGACTGCATGGCGCCATTTGTCACATGTTCCTCCGCTGTAGACTGCATGATGCCATTTGCCACATGTTCCTCCGCTGTAGACTGCATGGCGCCATTTGTCACATGTTCCTCCGTTGTAGACTGCATGGCACCATTTGTCACATGTTCCTCCTCTGTAGACTGCATGGTGCCATTTGTCACATGTTCCTCCGCTGTAGACTGCATGGCGTCATTTGTCACATGTTCCTCCGCTGTAGACTGCATGGCGCCATTTGTCACATGTTCCTCCGCTGTAGACTGCATGGCGCCATTTTTCACATGTTCCAGCTCTTGGGGTGTATTAGTTAATGTGTTTTATGCCAGTGGCTGCTGTGTTATTGGAGGGTGACGGTGTTTCTGCCTTACAGTAATGGCTGACATTTACAGTAGGTGCACCCGGGTGAGTGCGTGAGGAGCCAGTGCCTAGAGGGCACGTAAATCAATATGTTCACCCAGTGGCCTTTAATGCCACCATGGCGCCCCCACATGAAGCGGCAGACACTGGCATGATGGTAAAAGCCCAAAGAGGAGTTCATAAGACATTCTGCACCTACCTGTCTCTTTACATTTTGTTCATTAAAGTGCCCTAGATTTGCTCTAATTGTGGTTTATTCTGTATGTAAACTGTTTGCGCTTAGTAGACCCATCTCCCACCAAGATTTATTCATATAGACATAATTCCCAGCGGTTCTCAGGGAAGCCAGGATTGTTGTGTCTTGCTGCGAGCTGGAGGATATCTGGTCTGTAAGTAGATGATTATCTGGTGCAGATACGGCCGGCTTTAGAGAGAAGGAAAGTTAGCGCGGCGTCTGCGGCTTTAACGCACAAATAAGATTAGCTGAAGAGGTTGCCGTACACAAAATGCCAGACTGATATCTTCAATAGAAAGCAGCTTCTTAAATATTTCACTGCGGCTCATGCAAGGATGAAGTACAGTGGATCAATAGGTCGGGATCCCAACACTGCGCCGACATTTTCCTGCAAATCCAGTGGGGTACAAGTGTACACAGCACAGTGTGTGATGTGTATATATATATATATATATATATATATATATATAAAATGGAATATGAAAACGGGAACGGCACTCTGAGGGGGAGATGTGTCAAGGCTTGGAGAGAGATAACGCACCAACTAGTCAGCTCCTGTCACACAATGGCAGTAACATTGCAATTAGGGGGCGGGTACTAAGAGGCCAGATGTACTAAGCTTTGGAGAGAAATAAAGTTGCATGAAGATAAAGTACCAGCCAATCAGCTCCTAACTGCCATGTTACACACTGTGGGGTAGATGTATGACCAGGCGTAATGGAGGAGAAGTGGTGTCAGGAAATGCTATGTGCGCTGATATAGCTTCTCCCCCCATGTAAGACAGCAGTTTTTAATCGTCATTATTGGCGCTGCTGTCTACAAGATATCTACAAGATAGCACGCTGATATGCCAGCCAGTGTATGAACGGTCAGCTGCAGCTGTCGTTGCTCAGCGCACAGCAATGTACCTGGCTGCCAGGGATTGTGCATACAAAACAATAAAGTTTTTTTTTTTTTTTTTTTTTTTTTTTTTCAATTATCCTGGGTGCTGATGGGAAAAAATATGACCGGCGCATGCGCACTGAAGTGCAAAAGCCGGTAACAGTAGCCAATAGTGGGAGAGCGTTGATCACCAGACAGGTGAGTTAATGCTCTCCCACAAGGACGACGAAAGTGAAATTAGATACACGAAACAACATAGAGAAAAGTACAAATATTGTATAAAGAAAATGACATTTAGCACAAAACAACTTCATCAATAAGGACATACCTCCCAACATTGGGAGGAGAGAAGGAGGGACGCTTTGGCAGCCGCGCCCGCCCGAAAAGTGGCGTGACCTATAGGAAAGTCTCTAGTGAATAGACGCTCTAGTCTCTAGTGAATAGACGCTGTGCGCATGCGCACAGCGTCTATTCACCGCTGCTCTGGTAGGCAGAGCAGCGAGTGCGGGAGTCTCCCAACTGTCCACCCCCCCACCGCGGGACACTGTGGCCCGCGGGTGGAACAGCGGGACAGTCCTAAAAAAAACGGGACTGTCCCGCGACATTCTGGACAGTTGGGAGGTATGTAAGGAGGTATGTAAGGAGAACATTATATTGTTCTAAGCTGGGAGCAGCCTGGCCCTATAAAGAAGCTGTATACTGTATACTGGATCCAGACAAAACAGAAAGGGCCAAATGAAATGGAGTGCGATTTTGCACAAATGTGTGAGTTTAGCGCTAAGCTCGCACGTTTTGCAAATTCGACCAACGTAATGGAGTGCGAATGTGAGTAAACTTGGACATTTCTGACCTTACTAAAAACTTGCAAATGATAACTCGCATCCAGATGTTTTCCATACAACAGATAGATCTCGGGGCAATATAATGCAATGCGAGTATGTAACTCACACACAAAACATTACCAAAAACTAGTCTAAAAATAGACCAGGTTCTGGCTGGCGAGATTGATCGGTGAGATCCGTGCATGCTTCTGTGTGTAAAAGTAAAGAGTTAAAAATAAAAAATAAAAGAGGTGCAGGTCTCCCCATAAGAATAACCAGCCCTGGGCTCTTTGAGCCGGTCCTGGTTGCTAAAATATGGGGGGAAAATTGACTAGGTTTCCCCCGTATCTAAGCAACCAGCACCGGGCTCTTGGACCGGTCCTGGTTCCAAAAATAGGATGGGGGGGAAGTAGGGTTCCCCCGTATTTTAGCAACCAGCACTGGAGTCCATGAGCATTTTTATATAGGTCCCTGCGGCTGCAGCATAACCCCCCAAGTAGTCACCCCTGGCTGGTTTTCCCTGGGGGAGTGGGGCCCTCTACAATAAAGGTGTCCCCCCCTCCAGGCAACCAAGGGTCAGGGATGAAGCCCGAGGCTGTCCCTGGAAGCTGTGGGTGGTGGGAGCAAGGCTGATAGCCTTAAAATGTGTAAAAATAAGAAATAAATATTGTCTTTTACTATAGAACTACAGGTCCCAGCAAGCCTTCCCTGCATGCTCTTGTGGGTGACCTCAATAACCCTGCGGTCTACAGCAGACCTCGGCACATGGACGCCCTTCAGTTGCGTGGTTCGGGTTTTTTCTGATTTGTGTTTTTATAACCTCTGGATGCAGTAGCGGATCTTGCCACGGGCAAGCAAGACTTTTGCCCGGTGCGCCGCCTTCCGGAGGCGCCGGCGCCATCCGGAGGCGCCGCACCATGGCAAGATCCGCTGCTGCTGTCAATGCTGTGCCCCCGCTGCCGCTACCCCCCGCCGTGAAGGGAACTAGACGCGTAGCGTCTAGTTTCCCTTCGTGGAGAGGACCTTTGTTGTGCGGTGCGCGGTGACGTCATCGCGCACCGCACATCATTTCAGCCACGCACCTATTGCCTGCCCGGGGCGCTGAAGATCCTGGAGCCAGCCCTGCCTGGATGCAGGGCTGTTTCTAGCCAATTTGGCTCCAAGTGCAAGATTTAAAAATGCGCCCTCCCCCATTGACATTTTTTAAAAAAATGTGCCCCCCCATAGATATAAAAAGAAAAAGCAAGGGTGTGTGGCCTCATTAAAATGGGCGTGGTCTCATTAAAATGGGCGTGGCCTCATCTGATCTCATCATCACGGCCACCTCAGGAAAAAAAAAAGTCCCCATTTTACACAGTACGGCAGGCAAGAGTCCCCATTTTACACATTATGGCAGGCAAGAGTCCCCATTTTACACATTACGGCAGGCAAGAGTCCCCATTTTACACATTACGGCAGGCAAGAGTCCCCATTTTACACATTATGACAGGTAAGTGTCCCCATTTTACACAGTACGGCAGGCACGTGTCCCCATTTTACACATTGCGGCAGGCAAGAGTCCCCATTTTACACATTGCGGCAGGCAAGTGTCCCCATTTTACACAGTATTGCAGGCAAGTGTCCCCATTTTACACATTCCGGCAGGCAAGTGTCCCCATTTTACACAATACGGCAGGCACGTGCGCCCATTTTACACAGTATTGCAGGCAAGAGTCCTAATTTTATACAGTACGGCAGGCAAGTGTCTAGTGATGGGAGAGGAAGGGAGAGGGGGGGGGGAGAGAGCGAGAGACTACTTACATACAGTATGAAGTAGCTCTTCCCGCTCTTCGGCCCGCGCCGGCCGCCTCCTCCTTCCAGCTGGCTCCCCCTCCTCTTATCATCGGTACTCCTGTTCGGGGGCGGAGTTTCGCGGAATGACGCGATTGCAACGTGACGTTACGACTAGAGATGAGCGGGTTCGGTTCCTCGGAATCCGAACCCGCCCGAACTTCAGGTTTTTTTACACGGGTCCGAGCGACTCGGATCTTCCCGCCTTGCTCGGTTAACCCGAGCGCGCCCGAACGTCATCATCCCGCTGTCGGATTCTCGCGAGGCTCGGATTCTATCGCGAGACTCGGATTCTATATAAGGAGCCGCGCGTCGCCGCCATTTTCACACGTGCATTGAGATTGATAGGGAGAGGACGTGGCTGGCGTCCTCTCTGTTTATAGAGAAGAGAGTGAGACTAGAGTAGAGAGAGACACAGTATTTACTTTAGTAATTTTGGGGAGCATTAGGAGGAGTACTACTACTTGCTGAAGTGATAGTGTGACTGTATATCTGACTTGTGGGGGAGACAGTGGGGAGCAGTTAGAGTCTGAGAGCAGGAGTACATATTTTAACGTACAGTGCACACTTTTGCTGCCAGAGTGCCACACTGCCATTGTGACCACACTGACCACCAGTATATATTGTGATTGTCTGCTTAGGAGTACTACTTGCAAGTTGCTGATAGTGTGACCAGTGACCTGACCACCAGTTTAATTAATCACCACCAGTTTAATATATATATATATATATATATATATAATTGTATATAATATATATATAATTGTATACCACCTACCCGTGTTTTTTTTTTTTCTTTCTTCTTGATACATACTACTATAGTAGCTTACTGTAGCAGTCTGCGGTGCTGCTGAGCTGACAGTGTCCAGCAGGTCTGTCATCAGTCATTACATAATAAATATATATACCTGTCCGGCTGCAGTACTAGTGATATTATATATATATATATATATATATATTAATTTCATCTCATTATCATCCAGTCTATATTAGCAGCAGACACAGTACGGTAGTCCACGGCTGTAGCTACCTCTGTGTCGGCAGTCGCTGGTCCATCCATAATTGTATACCACCTACCCGTGTTTTTTTTTCTTTCTTTCTTCTTGATACATACTACTATAGTAGCTTACTGTAGCAGTCTGCGGTGCTGCTGAGCTGACAGTGTCCAGCAGGTCCGTCATCAGTCATTACATAATAAATATATATACCTGTCCGGCTGCAGTACTAGTGATATTATATATATATATATATATATATATATATATATATATTAATTTCATCTCATTATCATCCAGTCTATATTAGCAGCAGACACAGTACGGTAGTCCACGGCTGTAGCTACCTCTGTGTCGGCAGTCGCTGGTCCATCCATAATTGTATACCACCTACCCGTGTTTTTTTTTCTTTTTTCTTTCTTCTTGATACATACTACTATAGTAGCTTACTGTAGCAGTCTGCGGTGCTGCTGAGCTGACAGTGTCCAGCAGTTCCGTCATCAGTCATTACATAATAAATATATATACCTGTCCGGCTGCAGTACTAGTGATATTATATATATATATATATATATATATATATTAATTTCATCTCATTATCATCCAGTCTATATTAGCAGCAGACACAGTACGGTAGTCCATGGCTGTAGCTACCTCTGTGTCGGCAGTCGCTGGTCCATCCATAATTGTATACCACCTACCCGTGTTTTTTTCTTTTCTTTCTTCTTGATACATACTACTATAGTAGCTTACGGTAGCAGTCTGCGGTGCTGCTGAGCTGACAGTGTCCAGCAGGTCCGTCATCAGTCATTACATAATAAATATATATACCTGTCCGGCTGCAGTACTAGTGATATTATATATATATATATTAATTTCATCTCATTATCATCCAGTCTATATTAGCAGCAGACACAGTACGGTAGTCCACGGCTGTAGCTACCTCTGTGTCGGCAGTCGCTGGTCCATCCATAATTGTATACCACCTACCCGTGTTTTTTTTTTTTTTTCTTCTTGATACGTACTACTATAGTAGCTTACTGTAGCAGTCTGCGGTGCTGCTGAGCTGACAGTGTCCAGCAGGTCCGTCATCAGTCATTACATAATAAATATATATACCTGTCCGGCTGCAGTACTAGTGATATTATATATATATATATATATTAATTTCATCTCATTATCATCCAGTCTACATTAGCAGCAGACACAGTACGGTAGTCCACGGCTGTAGCTACCTCTGTGTCGGCAGTCGCTGGTCCATCCATAATTGTATACCACCTACCCGTGTTTTTTTTTTTTTTCTTTCTTCTTGATACATACTACTATAGTAGCTTACTGTAGCAGTCTGCGGTGCTGCTGAGCTGACAGTGTCCAGCAGGTCCGTCATCAGTCATTACATAATAAATATATATACCTGTCCGGCTGCAGTACTAGTGATATTATATATATATATATATATATATATTAATTTCATCTCATTATCATCCAGTCTATATTAGCAGCAGACACAGTACGGTAGTCCACGGCTGTAGCTACCTCTGTGTCGGCAGTCGCTGGTCCATCCATAATTGTATACCACCTACCCGTGTTTTTTTTTTTCTTTCTTCTTGATACATACTACTATAGTAGCTTACTGTAGCAGTCTGCGGTGCTGCTGAGCTGACAGTGTCCAGCAGGTCCGTCATCAGTCATTACATAATAAATATATATATATACCTGTCCGGCTGCAGTACTAGTGATATTATATATATATATATATATTAATTTCATCTCATTATCATCCAGTCTATATTAGCAGCAGACACAGTACGGTAGTCCACGGCTGTAGCTACCTCTGTGTCGGCAGTCGCTGGTCCATCCATAATTGTATACCACCTACCCGTGTTTTTTTTTTTCTTTCTTCTTGATACATACTACTATAGTAGCTTACTGTAGCAGTCTGCGGTGCTGCTGAGCTGACAGTGTCCAGCAGGTCCGTCATCAGTCATTACATAATAAATATATATACCTGTCCGGCTGCAGTACTAGTGATATTATATATATATATATATATATTAATTTCATCTCATTATCATCCAGTCTATATTAGCAGCAGACACAGTACGGTAGTCCACGGCTGTAGCTACCTCTGTGTCAGCAGTCGCTGGTCCATCCATAATTGTATACCACCTACCCGTGTTTTTTTTTTTTTTTCTTTCTTCTTGATACATACTACTATAGTAGCTTACTGTAGCAGTCTGCGGTGCTGCTGAGCTGACAGTGTCCAGCAGGTCCGTCATCAGTCATTACATAATAAATATATATACCTGTCCGGCTGCAGTACTAGTGATATTATATATATATATATATATATATATATATATTAATTTCATCTCATTATCATCCAGTCTATATTAGCAGCAGACACAGTACGGTAGTCCACGGCTGTAGCTACCTCTGTGTCGGCAGTCGCTGGTCCATCCATAATTGTATACCACCTACCCGTGTTTTTTTTTTCTTTCTTCTTGATACATACTACTATAGTAGCTTACTGTAGCAGTCTGCGGTGCTGCTGAGCTGACAGTGTCCAGCAGGTCCGTCATCAGTCATTACATAATAAATATATATACCTGTCCGGCTGCAGTACTAGTGATATTATATATATATATATATATATTAATTTCATCTCATTATCATCCAGTCTATATTAGCAGCAGACACAGTACGGTAGTCCACGGCTGTAGCTACCTCTGTGTCGGCAGTCGCTGGTCCATCCATAATTGTATACCACCTACCCGTGTTTTTTTTCTTTTCTTCTTTCTTCTTGATACATACTACTATAGTAGTTTACTGTAGCAGTCTGCGGTGCTGCTGAGCTGACAGTGTCCAGCAGGTCCGTCATCAGTCATTACATAATAAATATATATACCTGTCCGGCTGCAGTACTAGTGATATTATATATATATATATATATATATATATATATATATATTAATTTCATCTCATTATCATCCAGTCTATATTAGAAGCAGACACAGTACGGTAGTCCACGGCTGTAGCTACCTCTGTGTCGGCAGTCGCTGGTCCATCCATAAGTATACTAGTATCCATCCATCTCCATTGTTTACCTGAGGTGCCTTTTAGTTGTGCCTATTAAAATATGGAGAACAAAAATGTTGAGGTTCCAAAATTAGGGAAAGATCAAGATCCACTTCCACCTCGTGCTGAAGCTGCTGCCACTAGTCATGGCCGAGACGATGAAATGCCAGCAACGTCGTCTGCCAAGGCCGATGCCCAATGTCATAGTACAGAGCATGTAAAATCCAAAACACCAAATATCAGTAAAAAAAGGACTCCAAAATCTAAAATAAAATTGTCGGAGGAGAAGCGTAAACTTGCCAATATGCCATTTACCACACGGAGTGGCAAGGAACGGCTGAGGCCCTGGCCTATGTTCATGGCTAGTGGTTCAGCTTCACATGAGGATGGAAGCACTCAGCCTCTCGCTAGAAAAATGAAAAGACTCAAGCTGGCAAAAGCACCGCAAAGAACTGTGCGTTCTTCGAAATCCCAAATCCACAAGGAGAGTCCAATTGTGTTGTTTGCGATGCCTGACCTTCCCAACACTGGACGTGAAGAGCATGCGCCTTCCACCATTTGCACGCCCCCTGCAAGTGCTGGAAGGAGCACCCACAGTCCAGTTCCTGATAGTCAGATTAAAGATGTCAGTGTTGAAGTACACCAGGATGAGGAGGATATGGGTGTTGCTGGAGCTGGGGAGGAAATTGACCAGGAGGATTCTGATGGTGAGGTGGTTTGTTTAAGTCAGGCACCCGGGGAGACACCTGTTGTCCGTGGGAGGAATATGGCCGTTGACATGCCTGGTGAAAATACCAAAAAAATCAGCTCTTCGGTGTGGAAGTATTTCAACAGAAATGCGGACAACATTTGTCAAGCCGTGTGTTGCCTTTGTCAAGCTGTAATAAGTAGGGGTAAGGACGTTAACCACCTCGGAACATCCTCCCTTATACGTCACCTGCAGCGCATTCATAATAAGTCAGTGACAAGTTCAAAAACTTTGGGCGACAGCGGAAGCAGTCCATTGACCAGTAAATCCCTTCCTCTTGTAACCAAGCTCACGCAAACCACCCCACCAACTCCCTCAGTGTCAATTTCCTCCTTCCCCAGGAATGCCAATAGTCCTGCAGGCCATGTCACTGGCAATTCTGACGAGTCCACTCCTGCCTGGGATTCCTCCGATGCATCCTTGCGTGTAACGCCTACTGCTGCTGGCGCTGCTGTTGTTGCTGCTGGGTGTCGATGGTCATCCCAGAGGGGAAGTCGTAAGCCCACTTTTACTACTTCCACCAAGCAATTGACTGTCCAACAGTCCTTTGCGAGGAAGATGAAATATCACAGCAGTCATCCTGTTGCAAAGCGGATAACTGAGGCCTTGACAACTATGTTGGTGTTAGACGTGCGTCCGGTATCCGCCGTTAGTTCACAGGGAACTAGACAATTTCTTGAGGTAGTGTGCCCCCGTTACCAAATACCATCTAGGTTCCACTTCTCTAGGCAGGCGATACCGAGAATGTACACGGACGTCAGAAAAAGACTCACCAGTGTCCTAAAAAATGCAGTTGTACCCAATGTCCACTTAACCACGGACATGTGGACAAGTGGAGCAGGGCAGGGTCAGGACTATATGACTGTGACAGCCCACTGGGTAGATGTATGGACTCCCGCCGCAAGAACAGCAGCGGCGGCACCAGTAGCAGCATCTCGCAAACGCCAACTCTTTCCTAGGCAGGCTACGCTTTGTATCACCGGTTTCCAGAATACTCACACAGCTGAAAACCTCTTACGGCAACTGAGGAAGATCATCGCGGAATGGCTTACCCCAATTGGACTCTCCTGTGGATTTGTGGCATCGGACAACGCCAGCAATATTGTGTGTGCATTAAATATTGGCAAATTCCAGCACGTCCCATGTTTTGCACATACCTTGAATTTGGTGGTGCAGAATTTTTAAAAAAACGACAGGGGCGTGCAAGAGATGCTGTCGGTGGCCAGAAGAATTGCGGGACACTTTCGGAGGACAGGCACCACGTACAGAAGACTGGAGCACCACCAAAAACTACTGAACCTGCCCTGCCATCATCTGAAGCAAGAAGTGGTAACGAGGTGGAATTCAACCCTGTATATGCTTCAGAGGTTGGAGGAGCAGCAAAAGGCCATTCAAGCCTATACAATTGAGCACGATATAGGAGGTGGAATGTACCTGTCTCAAGCGCAGTGGAGAATGATTTCAACGTTGTGCAAGGTTCTGCAACCTTTTGAACTTGCCACACGTGAAGTCAGTTCAGACACTGCCAGCCTGAGTCAGGTCATTCCCCTCATCAGGCTTTTGCAGAAGAAGCTGGAGGCATTGAAGGAGGATCTAAAAGGGAGCGATTCCGCTAGGCATGTGGGACTTGTGGATGGAGCCCTTAATTCGCATAACAAGGATTCACGGGTGGTCAATCTGTTGAAATCAGAGCACTACATTTTGGCCACCGTGCTCGATCCTAGATTTAAAACCTACCTTGGATCTCTCTTTCCGGCAGACACAAGTCTGCTGGGGTTCAAAGACCTGCTGGTGACAAAATTGTCAAGTCAAGCGGAACGCGACCTGTCAACATCTCCTCCTTCACATTCTCCCGCAACTGGGGGTGCGAGGAAAAGGCTCAGAATTCCGAGCCCACCCGCTGGCGGTGATGCAGGGCAGTCTGGAGCGACTGCTGATGCTGACATCTGGTCCGGACTGAAGGACCTGACAACGATTACGGACATGTCGTCTACTGTCACTGCATATGATTCTCTCCCCATTGAAAGAATGGTGGAGGATTATATGAGTGACCGCATCCAAGTAGGCACGTCAGACAGTCCGTACTTATACTGGCAGGAAAAAGAGGCAATTTGGAGGCCCTTGCACAAACTGGCTTTATTCTACCTAAGTTGCCCTCCCACAAGTGTGTACTCCGAAAGAGTGTTTAGTGCCGCCGCTCACCTTGTCAGCAATCGGCGTACGAGGTTACTTCCAGAAAATGTGGAGAAGATGATGTTCATTAAAATGAATTATAATCAATTCCTCCGTGGAGACATTGACCAGCAGCAATTGCCTCCACAAAGTAGTACACAGGGAGCTGAGATGGTGGATTCCAGTGGGGACGAATTGATAATCTGTGAGGAGCGGGATGTACACGGTGATATATCGGAGGATGATGATGAGGTGGACATCTTGCCTCTGTAGAGCCAGTTTGTACAAGGAGAGATTAATTGCTTCTTTTTCGGTGGGGGTCCAAACCAACCCGTCATTTCAGTCACAGTCGTGTGGCAGACCCTGTCACTGAAATGATGGGTTGGTTAAAGTGTGCATGTCCTGTTTATACAACATAAGGGTGGGTGGGAGGGCCCAAGGACAATTCCATCTTGCACCTCTTTTTTCTTTCATTTTTATTTGCGTCATGTGCTGTTTGGGGAGTGTTTTTTGGAAGGGCCATCCTGCGTGACACTGCAGTGCCACTCCTAGATGGGCCAAGTGTTTGTGTCGGCCACTAGGGTCGCTTATCTTTCTCACACAGCTACCTCATTGCGCCTCTTTTTTTCTTTGCGTCATGTGCTGTTTGGGGAGTGTTTTTTGGAAGGGCCATCCTGCGTGACACTGCAGTGCCACTCCTAGATGGGCCAGGTGTTTGTGTCGGCCACTAGGGTCGCTTATCTTACTCACACAGCTACCTCATTGCGCCTCTTTTTTTCTTTGCGTCATGTGCTGTTTGGGGAGTGTTTTTTGGAAGGACCATCCTGCGTGACACTGCAGTGCCACTCCTAGATGGGCCAGGTGTTTGTGTCGGCCACTAGGGTCGCTTATCTTACTCACACAGCTACCTCATTGCGCCTCTTTTTTTCTTTGCGTCATGTGCTGTTTGGGGAGTGTTTTTTGGAAGGGCCATCCTGCGTGACACTGCAGTGCCACTCCTAGATGGGCCAGGTGTTTGTGTCGGCCACTAGGGTCACTTATCTTACTCACACAGCTACCTCATTGCGCCTCTTTTTTTCTTTGCGTCATGTGCTGTTTGGGGAGTGTTTTTTGGAAGGGCCATCCTGCGTGACACTGCAGTGCCACTCCTAGATGGGCCAGGTGTTTGTGTCGGCCACTAGGGTCGCTTATCTTACTCACACAGCTACCTCATTGCGCCTCTTTTTTTCTTTGCGTCATGTGCTGTTTGGGGAGTGTTTTTTGGAAGGGCCATCCTGCGTGACACTGCAGTGCCACTCCTAGATGGGCCAGGTGTTTGTGTCGGCCACTAGGGTCGCTTAGCTTAGTCATCCAGCGACCTCGGTGCAAATTTTAGGACTAAAAATAATATTGTGAGGTGTGAGGTATTCAGAATAGACTGAAAATGAGTGGAAATTATGGTTTTTGAGTTTAATAATACTTTGGGATCAAAATGACCCCCAAATTCTATGATTTAAGCTGTTTTTTTAGTGTTTTTTTAAAAAAAACACCCGAATCCAAAACACACCCGAATCCGACAAAAAAAATTCGGTGAGGTTTTGCCAAAACGCGGTCGAACCCAAAACACGGCCGCGGAACCGAACCCAAAACCAAAACACAAAACCCGAAAAATTTCAAGTGCACATCTCTAGTTACGACGCAACCGCGTCATTCCGCGAAACTCCGCCCCCGAACAGGAGTACTCGGGAAGGGGGAGGAGGGGGAAAAGGACCTGCAAAGTGCCGCGGCGGGTGCCCCGTGCGGTTGCACGGCTCGCCCGCCGCTAGAAACGGCACTGCCTGGATGCCTACATGGAACAAAGAGGACCAGTCTACACTGGATGTTAGGTGAGTATGGTTTTATTTTTACAGGTTCCTTATGGAGAAGGGGACGTGAATGGCTGCGTGGGATGTACTGTAGGTAAGTATGTGTAAGTGTGTATGAGTGTGTAAGAGTGTGTTAATAAAATTTTACTGTTACGGTGTGCGTGTGTGTGTGTTAATTTGAATATTTCTTTTGTTGTGGAACTACAGGTACCAGTGGGCCCTTTAATGCCCCACATGCTGGTACTTGGGGTTCTCCAAGTACCAGCATTTGGGGGAGGCTTGCTGGGACCTGTAGTTTTACAGCAAAAAACAATGGGGGTTATTCTGAGTTGATCGCAGCAAGAACTTTGTTAGCAGTTGGGCAAAACCATGTGCACTGCAGGTGGGGCAGATGTAACATGTGCAGAGAGAGTTAGATTTGGGTGGGGTATATTGTTTCTGTGCAGGGTAAATACTGGCTGCTTTATTTTTACACTGCAATTTAGATTGCAGTTTGAACACACCACACCCAAATCTAACTCTCTCTGCACATGTTACATCTGCCTCCCCTGCAGTGCACATGGGGGGTCATTCCGAGTTGATCACTCGTTATTTTTTTCTCGCAACGGAGCGATTAGTCGCTAATGCGCATGCGCAATGTCCGCAGTGCGACTGCGCCAAGTAAATTTGCTATGCAGTTAGGTATTTTACTCACGGCATTACGAGGTTTTTTCTTCGTTCTGGTGATCGTAATGTGATTGACAGGAAGTGGGTGTTTCTGGGCGGAAACTGGCCGTTTTATGGGTGTGTGTGAAAAAACGCTACCGTTTCTGGGAAAAACGCGGGAGTGTCTGAAGAAACGGGGGAGTGTCTGGGCGAACGCTGGGCGTGTTTGTGACGTCAAACCAGGAACGACAAGCACTGAACTGATCGCAGATGCCGAGTAAGTGTGGAGCTACTCAGAAACTGCTAAGAAATTTCTATTCGCAATTCTGCTAATCTTTCGTTCGCAATTTTGATAAGCTAAGATTCACTCCCAGTAGGCGGCGGCTTAGCGTGTGCAAAGCTGCTAAAAGCAGCTTGCGAGCGAACAACTCGGAATGAGGGCCATGGTTTTGCCCAACTGCTAACAAAGTTCCTGCTGCTACGATCAACTCAGAATTACCCCCATTATTTATTTTATTTTTACACATTCTTTGACTATCAGCCTGGCACGACAGCCTCAGGCTTCATCCCTGGCCCTTGTGTGCCTGGAGGGGACCTTTATTGTAGGGTCCCCACTCCTCCAGGGAACCCCGGCCAGTGGCGATTAGTTGGGGTGGGTGTGATGCAGCGGCCGCAGGGACCTATATAAGAGTGTTCCCCAGCTGTGGCATTACGTATCTGGCCAGTGAAGCCAGGACCTGTCCACGGTGCTGGTTGTTTAAATATGGGGGCACCCTAATCAATTTATTCCCTGTATTTTTGCAACCAGGACTGGCTCAAAGAGCCCGGGGCTAGTTATGCTTGTGGGGGGGGACCTGCGCGTCTTTTAAAAAATAAGTTTTTTTTAACTCTTTCTTTACTTTTACAGACAGAAGCGTGCATGGTCCTCACTGACCTGTGCTTGCTTCTGTCAAAACTTACACCTTGTAATGCAACTCGCATTACAAGGTGCAAATGTAACCACTAGGTTTCAGGTCTGTTTTGTTGCCAGTTTTTTTTTACTTAAAACTCTCACTGCATTACATTTGCGAGTTGCGCCGCCAACTCACATCTTCTCAAAGTGCGAGAAGGTGTGAGCTGGAATGTGCCTACAAACTCGCACCGCATTACATCCCGGCCAAAGTCTTTTGCTATCGGCGCCAACAATAATATGCTGCAATTCTGTGAGTAACTAGCAAATAAACATATGGGGATTTTTTTCATATTTTGATCAAAACATTGAAGCTTGCCGCCCAGCATAATGTACTTACTGACAAATGAGTCTGTGTCTCCAGGAGGCAACACACCGCCGCTGCTGAGTCTCTGTGGAGGGTAAACATCTGTACTGCGAGTGACCGTTACTGGGGAACTCTCTGCTGGCTGATTATTGCCCATAGGCTACAGTGGGCTAACTCCATCTTCAGACGTTAGCTGCAGGGGCCAAGCCCAGCAATGCCGTCCATCACTCATATATTTGTGTGATCCTAAATATTTACAATGATTAATGACAAATGAGCCCCAGAGGGAGAGGCAGAGTGGGAGAAGCGCAGTGGGAGAGGGAGAGTGGGAGAAGTGCAGTGGGAGAGGCAGAGTGGGAGAAGCGCAGTTGGAGAGGGAGAGGCAGAGTGGGAGAAGTGCAGTGGGAGAGGGAGAGTGGGAGAAGCGCAGTGGGAGAGTGGGAGAAGCGCAGTGGGAGAGGGAGAGTGGGAGAAATGCAGTGGGAGAGGCAGAGTGGGAGAAGTGCAGTGGGAGAGGGAGAGGCAGAGTGGGAGAAGTGCAGTGGGAGAAGCGCAGTGGGAGAAGCGCAGTGGGAGAGGGAGAGGCAGAGTGGGAGAAGTGCAGAGGGAGAGGCAGAGTGGGAGAAGTGCAGTGGGAGAAGTGCAGTGGGAGAGGGAGAGGCAGAGTGGGAGACGTGCAGTGGGAGAGGGAGAGGCAGAGTGGGAGAAGTGCGGTGGGAGAAGGAGAGGCAGAGTGGGAGAAGCGCAGTGGGAAAGGGAGAGGCAGAGTAGGAGTAGCGCAGTGGGAGAGGGAGAGGCAGAGTGGGAGAAGCGCAGTGGGATAGGGAGAGTGGGAGAAGCGCAGTGGGAGAGGGAGAGTGGGAAAGGGAGAGTGGGAGAAGCGCAGTGGGAGAGGCAGAGTGGGAGAAGCGCAGTGGGAGAGTGGGAGAAGCGCAGTGGGAGAGGGAGAGTGGGAGAAGCGCAGTGGGAGAGGGAGAGGCAGAGTGGGAGAGGCAGAGTGGGAGAAGCGCAGTGGTAGAGGCAGAGTGGGAGAAGTGCAGTGGGAGAAGCACAGTGGGAGAGGGAGAGGCAGAGTGGGAGAAGTGCAGTGGGAGAGGGAGAGGCAGAGTGGGAGAAGTGCAGTGGGAGAGGGAGAGGCAGAGTGGGAGACGTGCAGTGGGAGAGGGAGAGGCAGAGTGGGAGAAGCGCAGTGGGAGAGGGAGAGGCAGAGTGGGAGAAGCGCAGTGGGAAAGGGAGAGGCAGAGTGGGAGTAGCGCAGTGGGAGAGGGAGAGGCAGAGTCGGAGAAGCGCAGTGGGATAGGGAGAGTGGGAGAAGCGCAGTGGGAGAGGGAGAGTGGGAGAAGCGCAGTGGGAGAGGCAGAGTGGGAGAAGCGCAGTGGGAGAGGGAGAGTGGGAGAAGCATAGTGGGAGAAGCGCAGTGGGAGAGGGAGAGTAGGAGAAGCGCAGTGGGAGAGGGAGAGTGGGAGAAGCGCAGTGGGAGAGGGAGAGTGGGAGAAGCGCAGTGTGAGAGGGAGAGGCATAGTGGGAGAAGCGCAGTGGGAGAGGCAGAGTGGGAGAAGCGCAGTGGGAGAGGGAGAGTGGGAGAAGCGCAGTGGGAGAGGGAGAGGCAGAGTGGGAGAAGTGCAGTGGGAGAGGGAGAGTGGGAGAAGCGCAGTGGGAGAGGGAGAGGCAGAGTGGGAGAAGTGCAGTGGGAGAGGGAGAGTGGGAGAGGGAGAGGCAGAGTGGGAGAAGCGCAGTAGGAGAGGGAGAGTGGGAGAAGCGCAGTGGGAGAGGGAGAGGCAGAGTGGGAGAAGTGCAGTGGGAGAGGGAGAGTGGGAGAAGCGCAGTGGGAGAGGGAGAGTGGGAGAAGCGCAGTGGGAGAGGGAGAGTTGGAGAAGCGCAGTGGGAGAGGGAGAGGCAGAGTGGGAGAAGTGCAGTGGGAGAGGGAGAGTGGGAGAAACGCAGTGTGAGAGGCAGAGTGGGAGAAGCGCAGTGTGAGAGGCAGAGTGGGAGAAGCGCAGTGGGAGAGGGAGAGGCAGAGTGGGAGAAGCGCAGTGGGAGAGGGAGAGGCAGAGTGGGAGAAGCGCAGTGGGAGAGGGAGAGGCAGAGTGGGAGAAGCGCAGTGGGAGAGGGAGAGTGGGAGAAGCACAGTGGGAGAGGGAGAGTGGGAGAAGCGCAGTGGGAGAGGGAGAGTGGGAGAGGCGCAGTGGGAGAGGGAGAGTGGGAGAAGTGCAGTGGGAGAGGGAGAGGCAGAGTGGGAGAAGCGTAGTGGGAGAGGCAGAGTGGGAGAAGCGCAGTGGGAGAGGGAGAGGCAGAGTGGGAGAAGCGCAGTGGGAGAGGGAGAGGCAGAGTGGGAGAAGCGCAGTGGGAGAGGGAGAGTGGGAGAAGCGCAGTGGGAGAGGGAGAAGCGCACGTCTCTAGTATCCACTTGATCAATCTTCAGCATTTAGTTTTTTTCTGCTTGTGACATCATGTGTGTGAAATCATGCAGCCGCCCCGAAAACGGTTGTCCTCCCACTATGTCTGCCGCTGTCAATCATCTTGCGGTCGCATCCTTCTGGGATGAAGGGTCTCGCACGTGCACTATGACCAGCGCCAGTGCACAGACCTGATGGACGTGGCCGCTGTATACGAACACAGCGGATGCTTCAATCGTGGAATAACCCCTTATATGAGTGCACAGTCTGGGACCTGACATTAACCACTTGCCTGGCATGGTGGCATTAGATGCGACCACAACAGGCAAGTGTTTTATCTGACCTGGTCGCACATGATGCACCCTCCTCCCAGGGTTAGTACTAAAACCAAGTCTGACATCACCAGGGGGAGGAGCCACGTCACCAGGGGGAGGAGCCATGTCCAAACAGGGTACCCGAAATCTATGCTCGCCACTCGGTTACTGAGGGGAGTAGTTGGTGGCATGGATAGTAGAAGAACTATCCCGCTGGTCTAGCTCCTCCCCTGGTGTCGTGGCTCCTGACTTTAGAAGTCCTTTCTCCAACTTAATTCTAGCCTCTAGCCTCCTCCCAGCGTTTGCCGTGCTGCCAATCACGGCTGATCGGTCATCATGGCAGGACCCCCAACCCAGCCGATCAATGTTCCAATGTTCGGAGGGGGTAAAAAAAATTTTTTGCAAATATATATATATATATATATATATATATTTTTTTTTTTTTTCTCTGACGTCCTAAGTGGATGCTGGGGACTCCGTAAGGACCATGGGGAATAGCGGCTCCGCAGGAGACAGGGCACAAAAGTAAAAGCTTTAGGATCAGGTGGTGTGCACTGGCTCCTCCCCCCATGACCCTCCTCCAAGCCTCAGTTAGGTTTTTGTGCCCGGCCGAGAAGGGTGCAATCTAGGTGGCTCTCCTAAAGAGCTGCTTAGAGTAAAAGTTTTGTTAGGTTTTTTATTTTCAGTGAGTCCTGCTGGCAACAGGCTCACTGCAACGAGGGACTTAGGGGAGAAGAAGTGAACTCACCTGCGTGCAGGATGGATTGGCTTCTTAGGCTACTGGACACTAGCTCCAGAGGGACGATCACAGGTACAGCCTGGATGGGTCACCGGAGCCGCGCCGCCGACCCCCTTGCAGATGCCGAAGAGAGAAGAGGTCCAGAAACCGGCGGCTGAAGACTTCTCAGTCTTCATGAGGTAGCGCACAGCACTGCAGCTGTGCGCCATTGCTCTCAGCACACTTCACACCAACGGTCACTGAAGGTGCAGGGCGCTGGGGGGGGCGCCCTGGGCAGCAATGAAAGTACCTATTCTGGCTAAAAATACATCACATATAGCCTCTGGGGCTATATGGATGTATTTAACCCCTGCCAGGTTGTCAGAAAAACGGGAGAAGAAGCCCGCCAAAAAGGGGGCGGGGCCTATTCTCCTCAGCACACAGCGCCATTTTCCTACACAGCTCCGCTGCTAGGAAGGCTCCCAGGCTCTCCCCTGCACTGCACTACAGAAACAGGGTTAAAACAGAGAGGGGGGGCATTTTATGTGGCGATATTATTATATATTAAGATGCTATAAGGGAAAACACTTATATAAGGTTGTCCCTGTAAAATTATAGCGTTTTGGTGTGTGCTGGCAAACTCTCCCTCTGTCTCCCCAAAGGGCTAGTGGGGTTCTGTCCTCTATCAGAGTATTCCCTGTGTGTGTGCTGTGTGTCGGTACGTGTGTGTCGACATGTATGAGGACGATGTTGGTGAGGAGGCGGAGCAATTGCCTGTAATGGTGATGTCACTCTCTAGGGAGTCGACACCGGAATGGATGGCTTATTTAGGGAATTACGTGATAATGTCAACACGCTGCAAGGTCGGTTGACGACATGAGACGGCCGGCAAACCAATTAGTACCTGTCCAGGCGTCTCAAACACCGTCACACGGACACTGACTCCAGTGTCGACGGTGAAGAAACAAACGTATTTTCCATTAGGGCCACACGTTACATGTTAAGGGCAATGAAGGAGGTGTTACATATTTCTGATACTACAAGTACCACAAAAAAGGGTATTATGTGGGGTGTGAAAAAACTACCTGTAGTTTTTCCTGAATCAGATAAATTAAATGAAGTGTGTGATGATGCGTGGGTTTCCCCCGATAGAAAATTATTGGCGTTATACCCTTTCCCGCCAGAAGTTAGGGCGCGTTGGGAAACACCCCCTAGGGTGGATAAGGCGCTCACACGCTTATAAAAACAAGTGGCGTTACCGTCTCCAGATACGGCCGCCCTCAAGGAGCCAGCTGATAGGAGGCTGGAAAATATCCAAAAAAGTATATACACACATACTGGTGTTATACTGCGACCAGCGATCGCCTCAGCCTGGATGTGCAGCGCTGGGGTGGCTTGGTCGGATTCCCTGACTGAAAATATTGATACCCTTGATAGGGACAGTATTTTATTGACTATAGAGCATTTAAAGGATGCATTTCTATATATGCGAGATGCACAGAGGGATATTTGCACTCTGGCATCAAGAGTAAGTGCGATGTCCATGTCTGCCAGAAGATGTTTATGGACACGACAGTGGTCAGGTGATGCAGATTCCAAACGGCACATGGAAGTATTGCCGTATAAAGGGGAGGAGTTATTTGGGGTCGGTCCATCGGACCTGGTGGCCACGGCAACAGCTGGAAAATCCACCTTTTTTACCCCAAGTCACATCTCAGCAGAAAAAGACACCGTCTTTTCAGCCTCAGTCCTTTCGTCCCCATAAGGGCAAGCGGGCAAAAGGCCAGTCATATCTGCCCAGGGGTAGAGGAAAGGGAAGAAGACTGCAGCAGGCAGCCCCTTCCCAGGAACAGAAGCCCTCCACCGCTTCTGCCAAGTCCTCAGCATGACGCTGGGGCCGTACAAGCGGACTCAGGTGCGGTGGGGGGTCGTCTCAAGAGTTTCAGCACGCAGTGGGCTCACTCGCAAGTGGACCCCTGGATCCTACAAGTAGTATCCCAGGGGTACAGATTGGAAATTCGAGACGTCTCCCCCTCGCAGGTTCCTGAAGTCTGCTTTACCAACGTCTCCCTCCGACAGGGAGGCAGTATTGGAAACAATTCACAAGCTGTATTCCCAGCAGGTGATAATCAAAGTACCCCTCCTACAACAAGGAAAGGGGTATTATTCCACACTATTTGTGGTACTGAAGCCAGACGGCTCGGTGAGACCTATTCTAAATCTGAAATCTTTGAACACTTACATACAAAGGTTCAAATCAAGATGGAGTCACTCAGAGCAGTGATAGCGAACCAGGAAGAAGGGGACTATATGGTGTCCCTGGACATCAAGGATGCTTACCTCCATGTCCCAATTTGCCCTTCTCACCAAGGGTACCTCAGGTTCGTGGTACAGAACTGTCACTATCAGTTTCAGACGCTGCCGTTTGGATTGTCCACGGCACCCCGGGTCTTTACCAAGGTAATGGCCGAAATGATGATTCTTCTTCAAAGAAAAGGCGTCTTAATTATCCCTTACTTGGACGATCTCCTGATAAGGGCAAGGTCCAGAGAACAGTTGGAGGTCGGAGTAGCACTATCTCAAGTAGTTCTACGACAGCACGGGTGGATTCTAAATATTCCAAAATCGCAGCTGATTCCGACGACACGTCTGCTGTTCCTAGGGATGATACTGGACACAGTCCAGAAAAAGGTGTTTCTCCCGGAGGAGAAAGCCAGGGAGTTATCCGAGCTAGTCAGAAACCTCCTAAAACCAGGCCAAGTGTCAGTGCATCAATGCACAAGAGTCCTGGGAAAAATGGTGGCTTCTTACGAAGCGATTCCATTCGGCAGATTTCACGCAAGAATTTTTCAGTGGGATCTGCTGGACGAATGGTCCGGATCGCATCTTCAGATGCATCAGCGGATAATCCTGTCTCCAAAGACAAGGGTGTCTCTTCTGTGGTGGCTGCAGAGTGCTCATCTACTAGAGGGCAGCAGATTCGGCATTCAGGACTGGGTCCTGGTGACCACGGATGCCAGCCTGAGAGGCTGGGGAGCAGTCACACAGGGAAGAAATTTCCAAGGAGTGTGGTCAAGTCTGGAGACTTCTCTCCACATAAATATACTGGAGCTAAGGGCAATTTACAATGCTCTGAGCCTAGGAAGACCTCTGTTTCAAAGTCAACCAGTGCTGATCCAGTCGGACAACATCACGGCAGTCGCCCACGTAAACAGACAGGGCGGCACAAGAAGCAGGAGGGAAATGGCAGCAAGGATTCTTCGCGGGGCGAAAAATCATGTGATAACGCTGTCAGCGGTGTTCATTCCGGGAGTGGACAACTGGAAGCAGACTTCCTCAGCAGGCACGACCTCCACCCGGGAGAGTGGGGACTTCATCTGGAAGTCTTCCACATGATTGTGAACCGTTGGGAAAGACCAAAGGTGGACATGATGGCGTCCCGTCTGAACAAAAAAGGACAGGTATTGCGCCAGGTCAAGAGACCCTCAGGCAATAGCTGGGACGCTCTGGTAACACCGTGGGTGTACCAGTCGGTGTATGTGTTCCCTCCTCTGCCTCTCATACCCAAGGTACTGAGAATTATAAGACGGAGAGGAGTAAGAACTATACTCGTGGCTCCGGATTGGCCAAGAAGGACTTGGTACCCGGAACTTCAAGAGATACTAAGAAGAGACTTGCTTCAGCAAGAATCATGTCTGTTCCAAGACTTACCGCGGCTGCGTTTGACGGCATGGCGGTTGAACGCCGGATCCTAAGGGAAAAAGGCATTCCGGAAGAGGTCATCCCTACCCTGGTCAGAGCCAGGAAGGAGGTGACCGCACAACATTATCACCGCATTTGGCGAAAATATGTTGCATGGTGTGAGGCCAAGAAGGCCCCCACGGAGGAATTTCAACTCGGTCGATTCCTGCATTTCCTACAAACAGGAGTGTCTATGGGCCTCAAATTGGGGTCCATTAAGGTTCAAATTTCGTCCCTGTCGATTTTCTTCCAGAAAGAATTGGCTTCAGTTCCTGAAGTCCAGAAGTTTGTCAAGGGAGTACTGCATATACAACCCCCTTTTGTGCCTCCAGTGGCACTGTGGGATCTCAACGTAGTTCTGGGATTCCTCAAATCACATTGGTTTAAACCGCTCAAATCTGTGGATTTGAAATATCTCACATGGAAAGTGACCATGCTGTTGGCCCTGGCCTCGGCCAGGCGAGTGTCAGAATTGGCGGCTTTGTCTCACAAAAGCCCATATCTGATTGTCCATTCAGACAGGGCAGAGCTGCGGACTCGTCCCCAGTTTCTCCCTAAGGTGGTGTCAGCGTTTCAACTGAACCAGCTTATTGTGGTACCTGCGGCTACTAGGGACTTGGAGGACTCCAAGTTGCTAGATGTTGTCAGGGCCCTGAAAATATAGGTTTCCAGGACGGCTGGAGTCAGGAAAACTGACTTGCTGTTATCCTGTATGCACCCAACAAACTGGGTGCTCTTGCTTCTAAGCAGACGATTGCTAGTTGGATGTGTAGTACAATTCAGCTTGCACATTCTGTGGCAGGCCTGCCACAGCCAAAATATGTAAATGCCCATTCCACAAGAAAGGTGGGCTCATCTTGGGCGGCTGCCTGAGGGGTCTCGGCTTTACAACTTTGCCGAGCCGCTACTTGGTCAGGGGCAAACACGTTTGCAAAATTCTACAAATTTGATACCCTGGCTGAGGAGGACCTGGAGTTCTCTCATTCGGTGCTGCAGAGTCATCCGCACTCTCCCGCCCGCTTGGGAGCTTTGGTATAATCCCCATGGTCCTTACGGAGTCCCCAGCATCCACTTAGGACGTCAGAGAAAATAAGAATTTACTTACCGATAATTCTATTTCTCGTAGTCCGTAGTGGATGCTGGGCGCCCATCCCAAGTGCGGATTGTCTGCAATACTTGTACATAGTTATTGTTCCAAAAATCGGGTTATTATTGTTGTGAGCCATCTTTTCAGAGGCTCCGCTGTTATCATGCTGTTAACTGGGTTCAGATCACAGGTTGTACAGTGTGATTGGTGTGGCTGGTATGAGTCTTACCCGGGATTCAAAATCCTTCCTTATTGTGTACGCTCGTCCGGGCACAGTATCCTAACTGAGGCTTGGAGGAGGGTCATGGGGGGAGGAGCCAGTGCACACCACCTGATCCTAAAGCTTTTACTTTTGTGCCCTGTCTCCTGCGGAGCCGCTATTCCCCATGGTCCTTACGGAGTCCCCAGCATCCACTACGGACTACGAGAAATAGAATTATCGGTAAGTAAATTCTTATTTTTTTTTACTAAAATCATTTTGGATAAGCTTAAATACATGTTCTACACCTAATTCACTCATTAAAAAAACCCTGACAATCTCTGAGCATTTGTTTTTGGAAAATAATTAGTCAGTTAAGTGGTTAAAGAAAGCAGTGGGGCCGTTAGACAGCGGGGCCCTTCTGGCATTTGCCCCTGAGCCCCTGTGTTCCAGTCCAACCCTGGCTGCACTAACATTTTATACATTTGGTGGAATTTACTGTAAATCTTTTTGAAGATGTTTTACTCCCTGTCATGGGTGGGACTGAGCGTTCTTTTACTCTGATACTTTATATGTGGGCATATTGCAGGACGCATAACGTGTACTTTTACAATGCACGGTACCCAGCACGCTGGGGCCTTAATGTGAGAGCGCGGCGAGGAGGGAGTGCGGCTCGTACTCTACCTGCTGTTCCGCATTTAGAAATCGCTCTCTTTGACATCACAATCTGCAGAGGATTAAAGCTCCCGAGTATGAACAGGCTGCAGATAGAAAATTAGATAAGGCAGCTGAGACATTTAGACATCTTAAACAGCAATTTGTAACAGAGAAAACGTGTTGAAAGGCGCCGGCGATTGAGAGAGATGAATTCAGAAAGGTTACATGATGGAGGATAAATGTAAAGTCGAAGGGTCACTTATCAAGGGGAAAGTGTGACCCTGCGGAATGGAGGAACGGGACCAAAGAGATTTTGTTCAGCTGAAACCATCAAACTAGACGATCAGGAAATACGTAATCGGAAATCTAAAATCCCTGCGCCACATACTATGAGGCTTTCATATCGGTGTACAGACGGGACTTTACTGTCATTCCGAGATGTTAAATCTGCAGGAACTGAGGCAGCTTGGAAAGTTCAGAACAAAATTTCTAACTTAGTATTGAAAATATATTATTTATTATATTGACCCTCTGTGACCCTGCTTCGTGTAAAGGTCCCTGCTGAATTCTCTGTGGGCTACACAACTGTTCACACATTCGTTAGTGTCCTTTTTTAGTTTGCTGACAATCCTGAAAAAGGCCCTTGGTCCGCAGATGTGCAGAAAAACACTGGCGTTGTAATTGGTTGCTTTGTTTCGGAGTTATGTGGCAAAACAGCAGCCTGCTGTTTACAATGCATCACCAATGTGCTCTGGAAAATGTGACAGTTGGTGAACCTTGCCTCTGCACCTGCTAGGTGACCTGGAACATGTGACCTGCTGGGTGGTCTGGAAACTGTGACAGTTATTTGCAGCCACCCAATAAGTACAGATGGAGACACGCTCATTGAGCATGGCTGCATCGCAGGTGGGGGGCGCTGAGTGCCTAGGCATCCCATTCATTCCCGGCAGTGCGCCTCGCCGGGCGCACCTAGTCGCAGTGGGAGCCACAATTGTATTTTTTTAAATTCTGCTCCTAAGGGGGTGAAAAGGGGTAAAATGTTCCGTCCAGTAAACCTCTGCCCAGTTGAAACTGGGAACATCAGCTAGTCTATAATTATTGACTTTGGATTTCATTTTGAAAAGAGTTTGAACTTTACGAGTTCGTGGGAAGTAGTTGGGACTAGAGTCATCTTGTCATTTCAATGAAAGGCCTTTGAGTAGTCCAATCACACAAGAATCAGCATAGACTTATATCCTGGGGTCAGAACTAAAGGCCACAATCTGGACATGCTTCTGAGGATGTCCTAGAGCAGTGGTTCTCAAACTCGGTCCTCAGGACCCCAAACAGTTTATGTTTTCCTAGTCACCGAGCAGGTATCACCAACTGTTACGTTTGAAAAACCCACAGGTGACCTGGAAAACATGAACTGTGTGGGGTCCAGGGGACCGAGTTTGAGAACCTGTGCCCCAGAGGAATAAGAAGCCACACTCATGGCTAGGAAAGGCTCTGATCCCACCTTCTTTGCATTGTTTGGAAATTACCTTTATGGAGTAGTTGGGATGGACTGGCCTCAGCGTAATGCCTGTATACATAATACAGACGTCCAGGGTTGTTAAAAGACCCCCCACTTTGCTAAGTTTGTAATGAGTTATGCCAGCAAACTAACCTCATCATTAGTTTATCACCGGTCTCAGCGCTAATGAGGATGCAGATTTTCAGCCTTAACAATACCAATATAAAGTGTTTCCGCTGCACAGCTCTGCAGTCTAATGAACCTGCCATGTAAATCACCCATTCATCCCTCTCACATCTTAAAGCAAATATGTAAATGAACGCTGCTCGTTTTAATGCTGATTAATATTATCAATATTCAGTGCAGTAACTACTGGATCCAGGCTGTTTAGAAAGAAGGGTAATTATTCAATAAATCAAAAGTGCAGGCTTGTCGTTACGTTCTGTCTCTGAGAGGGAAACAAATGACTTTATAATCTCCTATTAAAAATATATTTATTTCCCCCAGTATATTATCACAATCACTTGGCAGGGTGTTTATTCCACAGATATTAAAAGGGACAACAGTATTATAATAATTAGGCGTACTGGAGACCTGGACCCAACCCCACTCTGGCTCCTGGCGACATTGATCATTTTTTTGGATCCAAACAGCACAAATATTGTTGTATCGTCACTTACCTGTCCGGTAGTCAGCTGCACTGTAAAATGACCACATATTGTACCCCTCAGTCAGGTTAATTTCAATCTCTGTTACTTTTAGGCGGTGTTTTGGCATTTTGCTCTGCAGCACTTAGTAATTGCAACTTTTAACTCCTGTCAGGCAATTAATGCATCAGAGAAAACTACCAATCAATGCCTCAGCTGTAATTTCACGTAATAGCCGCTTATTTCTGATGATTTTTTGAAGCCGTTCCTAATTAGCTGAGAAAGTTTTAACATGTTCATTGAAGTTGTGCAGGTCGGTGTTTATTTACTGTACACTGGGGCTGGTTCAGACTTATGGAATGTCCATGTTGTTGCAAATCTCAGATACGTTTGGTTCTGTGCATGCGCAGGTGACGCACTGCGCAGATCTTGTCCTGCGATCTTGTGCGACGGGTGATTGACAGTCTGCAGCTGTGTGTTGGTGGGGAGGGGGGCCGTTTTACAAAACAAGGGCGTGTCGCCTGGATCGGAGGAAGCCATACGATGTGACTAGGACGCACCAGGAGATTGCACTGATTAATGTGACATATGATATATCTGTGTGTGACATAGGGGGACATTTACTAAGCAGTGATAAGTGCAAGGTGATAATGCACCAGCCAATCAATTCCTAACTGTAAATTTACATATTGGAGCTGATTGGCTGGTGCGTTATCACCTTGCACTTATCACGGCTTTATCACTTCTCCAGGCTTAATACATCTGCCCCTCAGTCACACACAGTATACAGGTGTCATATATCACATTACTCAGCGTAGTCTCCTTGTGCGTCACAGATGCATAGCGGTGCATTGTCTGGAAGAATCATACGCACCTCACCTATAGCGGGCACCAGCCATGGATTATTTATCAGTAAAGATTCCAGGCAGATGTTATATGCTAATTAATACCCCTTTTCCACTAGCTCAGTGGTTCCCAATCTTTTTACAATCACGGCACCCTAGAGTATCAGAATTTTTTTCACGGCACCCCTAGGCCAAAGGTTTCTTATTGAGAAATAAAGAAAGAAATATTAAATTAAGTAAATTTGTATTTATATGTCATCCTTAGGGTTAATTGTGTGGTGAGGGACAAGATTTGCTTCTGTTTGGCCACATATTTTATGACTGGCAGCCACCAGCACTGGTTTTGCCTATTACATTGACCATAAATAATTTTAATTGGTCCTGGACCACCAACCCGAGGCACCCCTGCAAGTGTCCCGAGGCACCCCTGCAAGTGTCCCGAGGCACCCCAGGGAGCCACGGCACACAGTTTGGGAACCACTGCGTGACTAGCTAAATTTACCCATGTTTTTGCACAGGGGCGCGCATCAACACGGGTTTTTAGTAAGTGGAAACGGCTCAACACGGGTTGAGTGACCCTGGAATCCTACCCGGGTAGCTACCTGGGTTGAACACGGTAACACGGTAATGACCCGGGTAATTGTGCAGTGGAAACGGTCATTACCCGCGTTTCAGAACAGAGTAACGAGTGACATCAATAGGCTTTTACAGAGCTTACCCGGGTTAAGTGGAAACAGATCCGACCCGGGAATAACCCGTGTCGAAGTGCAGTGGAAACAGCGGGGCCGACACGGGTTGTAGCCGGGTTAAACATTCCGGATCGGACCCGGTAATCAGGTGGAAAAGGGGTATCAGTGGATGGCGCTAATGCAATCACCACAGTACCTGTTGCTATTGGACACTGTAAGTGGTCACGCGGTGTGGAAACATTCCATCTACATTTAAGGTGAATCTATAAATAATCTTATACACTTGGATCAGTGTGCGGGTTATCTTTGTACTGTATGTCGTACTGTAGGTTGCTAAGATTGCTTTAAAGCATGCAGGTAATGTACAGGTACTGGAATTAGATATGGACTGGCTTTGAAGTGTTAAAATAAAATAAAATAAAAAAGAATTTTGATAGAAATTTTATTTTGCCCCTGAAGGTAAATCCCTTTCCGCGGCCACCTAGTGGGTTTGTAAATGCAAGCTTTTAAACCTGGCATTTGTGCCTGAGTTCAGACGTTTTACGCTGTCAGCACCTAATTAGAAAAATATCTCTATAGTGTTATCAGCCGCTCCGTGGGCTTTTATATATATATGTATCTTCTCACAACGCCTCTCTCTTCTTTCTCCAGCACTTGCTACAAACTTTATCTAATGGTTCTTTCAGCGTCTTTTACCCGATAAGCAGAAATATTTCAAAAGCTCTTTCCTGATTTATATATTTATATATTTTATTTTATGAACTGGATTCAGGAGATTTCTGCATATTTCATCACAGGAAAGATCTCAGGTTCCAAGTCACACTTCAAATACATAAGTTGTAATGACGATTTGTCTATGAACGCCTCCGGCCCCAAAGGGTAGTAACGTGTTCTGGGGAACTCTGAAAGAGAATCGCTGATACAGGCAGAGGGTGGGCGAGGTTGTGTCGGCGAAGCAGATTCCGACGTCCCATCGCAGACATAGGATCCATCCATCCTGGAGTGGTGTGAAGCATAAGTTTGTCTATCAACTCTTTAGACTTGTACTGTATGTGGATTATTTCATTTAAAGGAAAATTTACGAGTTCGCCTCGTGTATTTTATTAGATTCAGTATATAATGTCGACAATTATGTTAAAGTGAGAATGTCGACAGTGAACATGTTAACCTATTTTTTTTCGACAAGTTGAGCCCGTGACTTAAGCCTAACCTTAATGTTCATGTTGCTTTCACTGTGCCGACATTTCATATGTCGGTGTGTTAGATACACTCAGTATCTGGATGATGGAGCATCTGCAAGCCTTCTCTCACTGACTGTGTGAACTGTATCAACAGTCTCTTTCTTCATGAACTCACAGCCGTTCTCACTATCAGTGTTGACTGGGTGTCTTCCTTTCTTATGAGACTCAGCTACCACAAAGTCTTGTTTGGTATTTTGTATTTCCAACCACACCAGTCATTTCTTGACTTAACTTATTCAATATATTGAAGCTCACTGAGCACAATATTTACAAATTTCTCATAGTATATCCTTGGTGGCTTTCTGATGTTATATCTCGCATAAGTTCTTTCCTGTGGCTGTATATCCATGCTTGTAGCTTCTGGTTCTATATGTCTCCAGCTACTGGCATATCCAGTAATACATATTTTCTCTAGCATCCATAAGGGATATTGGGGACACATTAGTACGATGTGTATAGATGGGGTCCAAAGGAGCCAGTGCACTTTAAATTTCTTCACTGGGTGTGCTGGCTCCTCCCTTCTATGCCCCTCCCACAGGCAGTTTAGAAAAAAGTGCCCTCAGGAGAGGATGCACACTCTGCAAGCTCCAGAGTTTTCTTCAGTTTATTTCAAACTTTTATTATTTTCGGTATCCTGTTTGGGCAACAGCATACCTGCGCCGTGGGAGTTAGGGGGGGCAGTCACCGGCCTCGCGAGGTGTCAGAGCCGCTTCCCCGCTGCAGGACCACCGTCCTGAGAGGTTGTTTGTTCAGCGGGGCACTGCACCTTAGCTGTTGCAATCACAGCACGCCGCACACCCCTAACCTAAGCCTGAAGGTGACAACAGTGGTGAGTACAGACCTGGGGCCCTGCTAGGGGGTCCCCCAGTTCATTGTGCGGCTGACACGCAAGGAAGGCATACAGTACCCGCTATAGCCTCCTGTGTAAACTGGCTAGCGGTGGCTTAACCTAACACTTGTGTGACGCTTTAAGCACTTTTGGGAGACTTTGCCAGTAAAAAGATATCAGTAGCTCTGGTGCCATTGGGGGGCGGAGCTACCTCAGAACAGGCTCAGCTGCATTTTGACGCCTTCCTCTGCACATGCAGCAGCAGCCTCACATAGCTCCTCCAGAAGCTGGGGCACGCTGGATCACTGGTACAGGGTGTAACTCAGAGGAAGAGACACTATTGTGCACATTCCTACATCCCATTAAGGAAGTCAGATATGTAAATACATTGTTTCACTGAGTTACGGCTAGCAGCCTCACTGAGGCTATATAGCTTGGGTGTGCTGGTGCCTTCTCTCTGTCTCCTCTCACATACAGTGAAGCAGGCTTGCATTATATTGTCTGTATTGTATGTATATGTTGGTGTATTACTGTCATCGTCATCATGGTAAAACACAAGGTATGCAGTATGTGTAACACCAGGTTCTCCCTACTTTATTCTGGCTCCATTTTTTGTGAACAAAGTAGTCAGTCCTCACAAAACATTGAGGAGACTGTGGGGAAGGGTCAAGAGCCTCCCTGGCTCGGTGCCATCAAAAATCTGATGTCTGGTATGTCAAATGCCCATAAAATGCAAGAATTTCAGCAGGCTGTTGCAAATTTAGCTACTAGGGATGATGTTCCCCATTCCCCCCTCTTTGCTGCAGGTCCACAAAAACGTGCATTACCTGCGTTACTATCAGACTCTGCTGATGATATACAGGAGGATGGGGACGACGTGGACCCGTAAGTGGGGACTCCACACCTACACAGGGTATTGATCCCCTCATTCTATATGGGATGTGTTAAAACTCCCTCTAGAGGACACTGCAACACAGCAGTCGTTTTTCCTCACACAAAACAAACTGAGTGTCACCTTCCCTGATTCTAAAGAATTAGATGACTTATTTATTTGGAAAAATCCAGATAAGACATATCAGGTATCAAAACGGTTTTTGCCCCTGAAGGCAGAAAATTCTGGGAAGAATCCCCGGCTGTAGACGTCTCTGTCTCTCGTCTCTCTAAGAAGGCGGTACTCCCTGCTCCGGGCTTCTTTACCATAAAGGACCCCGGGGATAGGAAGATTGAGACCACTCTGAAATCTATCTACACAGCTGCAGGTATATCTCAAAGACCGGTCATAGCAGGTTGCCTGATTACACATGCTATTCATACGTGGGCTACTCAAATTCAGGATGGCCTCTCTGAGGATATGATCCTGGTTACTACAGTGACTCTCCTAAAACACATTCAGGACACAGCACGTGTCCTCTGTGACTCACTCAAAGAGATTGGCAATATTAATGCTAGGACTACTGCTATGGCAGTGTCAGCACGCAGGGCCTTGCGGTTGCGTCATTGGATTGCAGACGCAGAATCCAAGCGCAATGTGGAATCCCTTCCCTTTACAAGGGAATCGCTCTTCGGGGGCGAATTGGACGCATGGATCTCTAAGGTTACTGCTGGAAAATCCACGTTTCTTCCCTCAGGGCCCTCGCCAGCTAGACATACCTATCTGGGACAGTCTACTCAGTCCTTTCAGTCCACTAGATTTTGATCTAGGGCCAGATGGGCCTCCAATGCAGCTAGAGGCACCAGAGGTAAGCCTTAGAAACCAGCCATTGCCGGCTCTCAGGAACAGGGCACCAGTTCAGCTTCCACTAAAGCTTCAGCATGACGGTGCCCGCCCACCCCAAGGGGATCTTGAGGTGGGAGTTTGGTTGCGTCACTCCACCCACATCTGGGAAAGTTGCTGCCAGGATGCCTGGGTAAGGGACCTCATCTCTCACGGATACAAGCTGGAGTTCGACGGTAGTCCTCCACAACAATTTTTCAAATAAAGCTTACCAGCTTTGGAGGATACACGTGTTACGCCGCTACTGGCCATCAACAAGCTGGCTCAGTCCCAGGTCATTGTTCCAGTACCACTACAACAACAAGGACAGGGTTACTACTCCAATCTGTTCTTAGTGTGGAAACGGATGGGTCAGTAAGACCCATTTTGAATCTGAAGTCCTTGAACCCTTACCTGAAAATTTTCAAGTTCAAGATAGAATCTTTGAGAGCAGTGATTGCAGGCCTGGAAGAACAGGAATTCCTGGTATCCCTGGATATCAAGGACGCCTATCTTCATATCACGATTTGGCCTCCTCATCAGGCCTGTCTGAGGTTTGCCCTGCTTAACGATCACTACCAGTTCCAGGAGTTACCCTTCAGCCAGTCTATGGCTCCGAGGGTGTTCACGAAGGTGATGGCGGAAATGATGTTCCAGCTCCTGGTCCAGGGGGTCAATGTGGTCCCTTACCTGGATGATCTCCTGATAAAAGCGAGTTCCAGGGAGCTTCTATTGCTCCGTATAGATCGCACTATCCAACTATCCAACTTCTGTCACGACATGGGTGGATTCTCAATCTACAGAAGTCCCACCTGGAGCCATCTCAGTGGCTCCTGTTTCTGGGAATGCTATTGAATACTGTAGCACAGAAAGTGTTCCTCCCAGAGGACAAAGTGAGAACACTCCAGGAAATGGTTTGCATGGTTCTCCGACCTGCTCGAGTATCCATTCATCTTTGCATAAAATTGTTGGGGAAGATGGTAGCCTCGTACGAGGCGATCCAGTATGGAAGGTTCCATGCCAGACCTTTTCAATTGGATATCCTGAACAATTGGTCCGGTTCACATCTTCTGATGCACCGGATGATACAACTGTCACCCCAGGCCAGGATTTCACTTCTGAGGTGGCTACAGTCTTCCAATCTCCTGGAAGGTCGACGCTTCGGGATTCTGGATTGGATCCTCCTCACGACGAATGCAAGTCTGAGAGGATGGGGAGCTGTCACCCAAGAGGCGCAGTTCCAGGGCTGATTGGCTGGTGCGTTATCACCTTGTACTTATCACTGCTTTATCACTTCTGCAGGCTTAATACATCTGCCCCTCTCTGCTGGAAACACTGGGGCAGATGTAAGAACGTGCACTATGTGCTTTTTGCACATAGCGTACGCTGACTGCTGCTCTTACCGCATCACCGGAATGTATGAAGCGGCTCCTTAAGGAAACCAGGTAGCACGCGCTGCAATTTCGTCTGCAGCGCTGTGTCTATCTGCAGGAGAAGTCTCCCAGATGTATTAAGGCTGGGGCAGTGGCTTACCATTCGGTAAGCCCCCTCTGTCCGTTCGGCTGGTCGGGGCTGGCGGTGCCGTTCTGCTGCTTGTTCGCTACAGGTTTTTTGTTTGTTTTTTGTCCATCAAATTAACTTTATTGTTCGCCGCCACACACGTCTCCCCAGCGGCCTCTGACATCACCCCCACACGTCTCCTCGTGCCTCCTCAATGCCCAGCCTAACCGCGCATGCGCCATCTCAGTCCGCAGGGCTCACTGGGAGCTGAGGTGACAGCGCATGCGCGCACCCTCAACAAACGGCCCAGGAAGACATCGCTGAAGGGCTTACATAGCGCATTGCTATGACAGCTGCCCAGCGGGTCATACATTCCGGTGATCTGCGCAAGCAGATCACTGCGAAAAACAAGAGAAGTAACACAGCGCTAATAAGGAACGGCTAAACACTCTAATGGCATCTGAGTGCTTAGGGCCTGTGTGCCTGGCCCCATTACCCGTTGAATATTTGTGTACTATTTGGTGGTAATTAGCAGAGTATATAGTATACAGCAGCAGAATCAGCGGCTACACTAGGCAGCCCATGACTTAACCAGTCCTTTAGCTTATTGTGTAGCAGTCTGGCCATACTCACAGTTGCATACAGTATCTGGATGATAGAGCTTGAGCGGACTGTATAGATCACCAACCGCTGCAATATACATATACATGTGGTAGCAGTATGCAGCTAAATCGATATTCTCTCCTTCTGAGGTATTAATCACAGGGTTTCACCGGAGATAAGTGAAGTACATCTGTGTCCCACTGCGACGCTCATTCCCAGTGAAAAAATGGTTCTGCGTATGCTCTGAAGACCAAACGGCAGCCATCTTGGTAAAGGACTGAAGCCTCCCCAAAGGAGCATCATGGAGACTGCACAGTTAACTCTCTCCACATCTCCACAGGGTGGTGATGGGGGTGGGGACCGACTATTTTTAGCGCCATTAGGCCCCGTCCATAGCGGCATACTTAAATAGGGGGCTGAGCCAAAATGACACGATTACAATAGAATTGTGTCCCTAGGCCCCACCTCCTCTGCCATGACTGTGGATTACTGGTATTTATCTCCCCATTCTGCCCACCTCACTAGGAAGAGTGTGGGATGTGGGAGAGGTGTCCCATCTTCTTGGGGTGCTGAGGACTTCCCACAAAATCACATGTCTCCCGCAGGAACTGGGAGAGTACGCAAGAATAACCCAGTAGCACCCTGACTCCGCACCACCGTGCACTGAGAGATAAATCTAGCACATAGACAGTGGCATTGTGTAGTGACCAGGCACAAGGGACGATTCAGAGAATTGCGTCCGGAAGTGGTGGTAAAGTACTAAGCAGCTGGCTGCCCATACAGTACATACTGAATGGGAACAGATATTAAGATTTACATTCATCACACAGAATAAGAGAAGTGGGACTGTGCAGTCGTCCATAACTACCATTCCTCCTGTGATAAATATCTCAGCTTCCTAAATGTGGGATTTTCGTGAGGAACCAGCCGCATGAATATTAGGGTGGGGGCTGTTTAATAAAGAGACTCATTAGTGGATCTCTATGTCACTGATTATTGTGGCCAAAATTAGGGCAATCCCTTGAAAATGGGGCTATTGTTCCCCGCCATTCTGTCCATACAGCACTTTTGGAGATAGTTCTCCTGCACTATTTCTGTCATGCCGGTGTTAAGGTTCAGGTCAGGTGCTGCTCGCAGGCGTCTGCTCATTACTGCTGGCAGAATTGGAAGTGTTCAGGCAGCAGATAAGGTAATTAACCCTTTGCCTGTCTGGACGATAAGCAATTAAGCTTCTGAAATGAATTACCATGACGGCGTTGCAGAGGCCAGGCTTTTCTCAGGGGACTTAGAAAAAGGGATGGCGGAGAAACGTTCTTCTATCTAGCCATTACCGTCTGCACTTACCACCTAGTCCTAGAGGGTGGTGGTGATGGGGGGGGGGGGGGGTTAATATATAAAATTGCATATAATCTGTCTAACATTCACCTGGCTGGATGATATCACCGAGGGCTGGCATTGCGGTGCACGGAATTCACTGAGATATTTTCAAAAAGCACTAAGTGTCCGCGATGGGAAAAAGTTCCAAAAAAACCCCAATAATTTTTGGAAGCTTGCCACAATAAAGTTAATTCCCCATAGGTAATAAAATGGTTCTGGAAAAAATATGGAGCCGTCATTATGGGGCTGCAATGTGCTCATATGCATCAAGCTCTGGAAAGCTAAACTTCCCGGAGCTTGTGCCCAATAGGCGTTGCCATCTATAGAGCTGTCTATAAAAGACTATGAGCTTCTTACTGCAATGAGTTTCCGGAGAGGTCCATTCCCCTATGGCAACTTCTCCACTTTATCTCTCTCCAAGGCTTGATACTTCTCCCCTTATAAAGGGGAGATGTACTAAGCCTTGAAAAGTGATACATTTCACGGTGATAAAGTACCACCCAATCAGCTCTTAACTGCCATGTTACAGGCTGGGTTTGAAAAATGACAGAAGCTGATTGGCTGGAACTTTATCACCATGAACGTTATCACTTTACAAAGCATAGTACATCTCGTCCTAAGACAAGATGATCAATGATCACGTTGTTCTCCAATTATTATTATGTAGCAGAGCTCTTCACAGTGATGGTAAAAAAAAATAAAGGTGGTCATTCCGAGTTGATCGGTAGCTGAATTTGTTCGCAGTGCAGCGATCAGGCTAAAAAATGGCAGTTCTGCGCATGCGTATGCGGCGCAATGCGCACGCGCGACGTATGGGCACAACGGACGATGCAGTTTTGCACAGGGTCTAGCGAAGCATTTCAGTCACACTGCTTGCTGCAGAGTGATTGACATGAAGTGGGCGTTTCTGGGTGGCAACTGACCGTTTTCAGGGAGTGCGCAGAAAAACGCAGGCGTGCCAGAAAAAATGCAGGCGTGGCTGGGCGAACGCAGGGCGTGCTTGTGACGTCAAATCCGGAACTGAATATTCTGAAGTGATCGCAAGCGCTGAGTAGGTTTTGAGCTACTCTGAAACTACACAAAAAATGTTTGCAGGCGCTCTGCGATAAAAACGTTCGCACTTCTGCTAAGCTAAAACACACTCCCAGTGGGCGGCGGCATAGCGTTTGCACAGCTGCTAAAAACTGCTAGCGAGTGATTAACTCGGATTGACCCCCAAAATGCCCTCAATGACTATAGGGTGAATTTAGCACAAATCGGTGAATTTAGCACAAATCGGTTGTGCAGTTTTGCGTCTCAGGTACATTAATACTAGTGACAGCTCACAATAATAATGCGTTTAACCTGTAAAGCGATGGGGGTTTGCTTTTCTGCAGTGATTTACTCACAGCTATAATTAATTAGCACTGTGAGCAACAAAGGCGTGATATTAATTTCATCATTAAATCCCCTCGACCGTGAAATTTACGCTTGGGTGAAGTATTTTATTGAAGACATAATTTGCACCCTTTTCTCTCTGGGTCTGTGCACTAAGCATTTCTCCTCCGCTGCTTAATTGAGGAATGTTGCTGACTCGCACTGGAAAGTCCCCAAATTTAGCACGTCAGCCTCCCCGCTCGCTTCCACGCACGTCTCTCACTCCTGGTGCCATGTGCGCACGGGGCTGGGTGATTCCTCACAAACCATTTATTGCCTCTCATTAATGGGCTGACCTGTAGAGCGCACAGGTTAGTCTTCTGGGAACGGAGGAACGCAGTGGATGTGGTTAAATCACCCTCCTGTAATCCGTGTGTTAATGTAAAGTCTCTATCGCACAGGAGCCTGTCTGATGAAATATTCTTACTGGTGCAGCACTAAGGGGTCTATTTACTAAGCCCTGGATGGAGATAAAGTACCAGCCAATCAGATCCTAACTGCCAAGTTATAGGCTGTTTGAAAAAAAATGACAGTTAGGAGCTGATTGGCTGGTACTTTATCACTGGACACTTTGGGGGACATGTACTAAGCAGTGATAAAAGTGCAGAAGTGAGCCAGTGGAGAAGTTGCCCAAGGCAACCAACCAGCATTGATGTAACATTTCTAATTTGCATACTTTAAAAGTATACAGAGCAGCTGATTGGTTGCCATGGGCAACTTCTCCACTGGCTCACTTCACTTTTATCACTGCTTAGTACATGCCAATCTCCATCCAAGTCTTAAAAAATAGACTCCCCTCTTTCAGACTGGCGACACTAACCCGGAAAATTGCCAGGTTGGTGACATCAACAGTGACATGGGCGGAGGCGTCGCCTGAAGATTAGATTATCTCCGAGTGCCGCCTGTCCCTCTAACGCCACCTCTCCCCATACTGTCCTGGGTAAAATCGCCCCGGCAACCCGTTCACACTGCACCTGACCCAGTAATATCCCGGAAATAACCATGCTTTATTCCCGGGTTGAAATACCGGGTCGGGTGACCCGGGAATTCGGGACTTACCCATTTCACACTGCACATCGACCCGGCAATGGGGGTCATTCCGAGTTGTTCGCTCGTTGCCGATTTTCGCTATGTTGCGATTTGTTGCTAATTGCGCATGCGCAAGGCACGAAGGGCGCATGCGCTTAGTTATTTAACACAAACTTAGCAGTTTTGCTGTGGCTACAGCGACGCATTTCAGTCGCACTGCTGTTCGGTAAATGATTGACAAGAAAGGGGCGTTTCTGGGCGGCAACTCAGCGTTTTCCCGGCGTTTGCAAAAAAACGCCGGCGTGCCAGGATAAAACGCGGGAGTGTCTGGAGAAACGGGGGAGTGGCTGGCCGAACGCTGGGCGTGTTTGTGACGTCAAACCAGGAACGAAACGGACTGAGCTGATCGCAATCTGTGAGTAGGTCTGGAGCTACTCAGAAACTGCAAGGAATTATTTAGTAGCAATTCTGCTAATCTTTAGTTCGCAATTCTGCTAAGCTAAGATACACTCCCAGAGGGCGGCGGCCTAGCGTGTGCAATGCTGCTAAAAGCAGCTAGCGAGCGAACAACTCGGAATGAGGGCCAATATACGGGGTTATTTGTGCGGTGTGAAAGGGGTATATAAGATGTGTTTGCATATGACCAGACATACTGTAGGCACGCACTGCATGTTTTTGTCTTGCAGAATTCATGTAACTTTCCATGTAGCTGAGTAGGCATCAATTATTGAGAATATGTGGGACCCCATAGAAGTAGTTTTCCCGTACTCTGAAAGCAAAAATATCCTTATTTCATTTACAATGACTTTGGTGGTTATTCTGAGTTGATCACTGGCTGCATTCGTTCGCTGTGCAGCGATGAGGCAAAAAAACTGCACTTCTGCGCATGCGTATGCGGCGCAATGCGCACGCGCGACTTACTATTGCAACAAATGATGTAGTTTCACACGGTCTAGCAAAGCTTTTCAGTCGCACTGCTGGCCGCAGAGAGATTGACATGAAGTGGGCGTTTCTGGGTGTCAACTGACCGTTTTCAGGGAGTGTTCGAAAAAACGCAGGCGTGCCAGGAAAAACGCAGGCGTGGCTGGGCGAACACAGGGCATGTTTGTGACGTGAAATCCGGAACTGAACCGTCTGAAGTGATCACAAGCGCTGAGTAGGTCTGGAGCTACTCTGAAACTGCACAAAAAAAAATTGCCGCCGCTCTGCGATCCTTTCGTTCGCACTTCTGCTAAGCTAAAATACACTCCCAGTGGGCGGCGGCATAGCGTGTGCACGGCTGCTAAAAACTGCTAGCGAGCGAACAACTCGGAATGACCACCTTTGATCCTTCCCCGCACTTTCCCTGGCATTCCCATCCTCATAAAGTTGTTCAGTAGTGCTCCTCTCAGTGGTGCAGGGTACACAGTATGGGCTTCCTGCACCCAGGAGACCGTGTTCACCACATTCCCTACACCACAGGTTCTCAAACTCGGTCCTCAGGACCCCACACAGTTCATGTATTCCAGGTCTCCTCACAGAATCACAAGTGAGATAATCAGCTCCACCTGTGGATGTTTTAAAATGTGCCAGAGAGTAATGACTACACCTGTGTGCCTGCTGGGTGACCTGCAATACGTGAACTGTGTGGGGTCCTAAGGACTGAGTTTGAGAACCACTGCCCTACACCCATTAAAGAAAGAAAGGTTACTACAAACAAGTCACGTGCGTAGCCTCTGTACCCCCAGTAGGGCCAGAGATTGCGGCTACCATACTAAATGGGCTAACACCATTACAGGGGATCTGGGACTCAGGGTCGATAGTGTCTAGGTCGACACAAATTAGGTCAACACCTATTGGTCGACAGTGACTAGGTCGACACTGGAAATAGGTCGACCCAGCCATTATGTCGAAATGAACAAGGTCGACATGAGTTTTTATGTTTTTTTGGTGTCGTTTTCTTTGTAAAGTGACTGGGAACCCCAATTAGTGCACCGTGTCCCCTCGCTTTGCTCGCCATGCTTCGGTTACCGTTCCCAATTGTAGTCCACGTGGATCGTAAAGTATGAAAAAGTTGAAAAATCTGAATTTTTTTTGAAAAACTCATGTCAAGCTATTTCCATGTTGATCTTGTTCATGCCGACCTAATGGCCGGGTCGACCTATTTCCTGTGTCGATCTACTCACTGTCAACCAATAGTTGTCGACCTAATGTGTGTCAACCTAGACACTGTCGACCCAGAGTCGGATACCATTACAGGCTGCTAAACACTGATTACCAGCACATGATTATACAGAAAAGTAGAGGTCAATACACAAACTGCTCCGATCTACGCCAGTAATTCCGCAAATCGTTACAGAATGGACATGGCCAGAATATTGCAAGACCAACACAAAATATTATTATTTTTGCCATTCATTTTACAGATAAGCTCATTGAACTTGGTGTAGAATGGAATCTATGTGCATTTCTGTATTTGTGTGTTTTGCCCTGTGCATGCTGTTTAAGGCGTACAGTAGCATCAGGCAGAGTCTTGCACATTTCCGTTGGCACTGTAGGGGCATAACTGGGCGATTACTGGGGGGGGGGGGGGGTGTTTCTCGAAGGATATGTTCAATGAGGTTGCGACAAAGAGGCTGTTCAGAGTCCCGCATGTGTGTATATATGTGTCTGTTTGCAGACATATCTTTTGTGTTATTATGGATAGGGGTTCTAGGTTTAGGCTGCGGGCTGGTGGGAGGTTAGGGTTAAGCTGTGGGGGTGGGGGGGAGGGGGATGGGTTTGGCACCACCAGGGGAGGTTAGATTTAGGCACTAAGGGGGGATGGTTAGGTTTAGGCTGCGTGTTAGGTGGTATGGGAGAGGGGGAAACATACTTACCTCAGTTGGGAGTTCGCACTTCGAGATTCTGGCGTCGGTATTGTGGCTGCCGGCTTCCCATCCAGTGGTCAGTCATACTGATCCCCTGTCAGCTGACTTATTCCAGGCTTCTCCGGCTGCGTTGGAATATTGAGGCTAGATGCATGAGGACACATCTGTATACGCATGCAAACATAGAATGGGATGCTAGTGGAAGAAGAATCACAGTAATAAATCAATTGTAACTGGAAACCCACCTGAAAAAAAATACTTATTTATTTACACCATAATAATCTATCAATACTAATTATCAACGCGTTTCATGACTTTGATGTAACCGCTTCCTCAGATGCATTTGCCTTTCTAGAGCTGTATCATATTCAATAAATGGTGACATGACACAGTTGCCCATTGTCAAACTTCAAGGCTACAGTAGAACCACTGGAGAGTTTACAAAGTTTTCCATTTTTTATTTTAGACTGGTTGGATTTATGTACAATTGCAGCCAGCCCAGGGGGAATCTACAGGTAGGTTACTATATATAGTGGACAAGCATAAAGTAAAGTGATCACTGAATGTGCAGCTAACAGATCTGCAGGAACCTTGTGAGGCCACCAAGGAGTCTTTAAGGCTGAATCCATGCAACAAAGATTAAGGCTGTTCTGTAGGCAAGTACAAGTACTCTTAATAAATTGGCCACCGATGAAAGATGCTTTCACTATAGTACTTGCAAAATGACATGCAAGAGTTTCATCTCTTCGCACATATTACCTACTACTGTCATCATTCCTGATCCCGCTCATAGAAAGTCAGCATCACTAATTTACAGATTATGCTTCCTCGGGGAACACATCGATTTCCCATCGCACGACTTAAAAACGCAAGTAGAAATTACCCGTCTAACATATTCCTCTTCACATCTCTTCTGGCACCAATACCTCTCGCTAATGCATCAGGTACCCATATCATTGACATTTAACACTCTCAGCTGTAATGTAATTTGCTGGAAACCAGAGTAAAGTACCTAGATGAGATGGTGTAATCCGCGGGAGGTGGGGAAAGGTGAGCCGAGAGCTGTCTCCTAATGGTCATATCCTGGAGGACGCGGCGCTGAGTGATTCAGGGCTATACATTAGATGACGCTGGGCAAATATCATCTCTATCACGTAACACGGTTATATCACTGGGAGCTGCATACATCAAGCAAAACTACCTACATAATGGAATCAATTAATCATACTCAATACACCAGTTATAACAATACAAAAGTAACTGCACAGAGGAATGCTTTCCCCGCATACCGTATTGTCCTGGAGCCTTAAATAAATGTTGGTGATGTGAAAGCAATTTACCAGCTACAGGGATGGAATACATACGAAAATCCAGCGTTCAAGATTCTGGAGATCACATGACCAACTGCGGCATCCTGACACTGAAGATGCCGCCATCGGAGGGGCTCAGTATAGTTACCCACCTCCCCCTGTCCTCTACCCTAAACTTAACCCTTGTGGAGTGGTGGCTTTGGCTAACACTTGGGGGGTGGTGGCTAGGGCTAACCCCCCCCAGTGTCTAACCCTACCCCCCCCCAGTGCCTAACCCTCAGTTCCCCCCCTTGCCCTAACCCTGAACAACGATACTCACCTTTAGGATGGCAGCTGTTGGTGATCCAGTGCCAGTCTCCTAAGGGGTGGTGGAATTCCGGCTTCGGTCACATGACCAACGGCATCCCAACAGCTGAGATGCTAAACGCATCCCACAGGTATTATGATGTGTGATAGACGTGCTCTGTAGGTAAGTAAGGCGCTATGACGTCAGAGAGCGATGGAGCATTTGATATTCCCATTAATAGTCTACTGTCCAGTATTATCTCAAGGGGCTGTCCACCGTCAATTAACTTTGATTCGTTAACTTTTACATTGCTTTCAGATTTGTCACTAAATACATAAGGCCTGTTTCTGAGTCGTACTCGTCTGCAGACGCTTTTCTGTACAACTGTAAGAGTTTACACACTTTCATATACAAACGCCAGAATCTGCAGAAATGTTGCCAGAAATCCATGCAACTAGAGCCTGTTCCACCCTTTGTTTCCTTCTTTAGACGTTACTGTCATCATCTGCACTTGCAGCAGCCACTTGCTGGGTCACAAACAGGCGCCTCTGTTTCGAACGCTACGATCAGGCATGGAAGTTAAATTACCCACCAATGGCCCTCATTCCGAGTTTATCGCTAGCAGCCGTTGTTCGCTGCGTAGCGATCAGTGAAAAAAACGGCTAATCTGCGCATGTGTATGCACCGCAATGCGCACGCGCGTCGTACGGGTAAGAAGTCCATTGTGATTTTGCACTGGTTCTAGCGACGATTCCAATCGCACAGCCGAACGCAAGGAGATTGACAGAAAGAGGGCATTTATGGGTGTCAACTGACCGTTTTCTGGGAGTGTTTGGAAAAACGCAGGCGCGGGCAGGCGTATTTTGGGCGGGTATCTGATGGCATTACCGTGTCACTCGTTGCAGCAATCATCGCACAGGATAAGTAACTACAGGGCTGGTCTTGTTTTGCACAAAATGTGTTTGCAGCCGCTCTGCTGCACAGGCGTTCGCGCTCCTGCAAAGCGAAAATACACTCCCCCGTGGGCGGCGACTATGCGTTTGCACGGCTGCTAAACACTGCTAGCGAACGATCAACTCATTATGACCCCCAATGACTCTCCCATGGCACTCCCGTGAAATGGGGCTGTTCCCATGGTCACTGCCGAGTTACCAGCCATAAACGCACATTTCAAGTGTGGTCCCTTAGAAGTCTGACCAATACGTTCGCAGAAGCGATCTATATCGGTTCGTGTAAGTATGATTCTATGCATATGCAGTCGCCATCTACTTTTGCAAATGCACATTATGCTGAAACGCGGGAGAACTGTCCACTTTTCCTGCCTCTGAATCAGAATCTTACCCATTTCCTTTATCTATTGCCCAATTCTTTACTTTTCAGCATTGCTTTCATATCATGTCCTGCTTGAAGGCATATGTACTGTGTGTGTGTGTGTGTGTGTGTGTGTGTGTGTGTGTGTGTGTGTGTGTGTGTGTGTGTTTGTTATTAGGTACAGTAATTAGAGATGAGCGGGCTCAGTTCTAAGGGAACTGATCCCACCTGAAATTCTGGGATTCGAGGGAATCCAAACCATGGCTCGAGTTTTCCCACCAGGCTCAGATTCCATATCGAGGCAAAACGGAATCATCTCAGTGTTGGATCTCACAAGTTTAGGATGCAACATAAGTTCCTCCCACAGTGATTCAGGTGCCATTTTACACAGGACCATCAGAGGGGAGAGCGAGGGCACTGTTTGGTAGGCACCCACATGAGAGACCGGAGACTCAGGCATCAACATGTCCAAAGTTATTATTACTAGGGAGAGTCAGGACACTGTTTGACAGGCACCTACATGTCCTTAGTTAATAGTACTGGTCAGGCTAGATGGATAATTTCGGCAAAGGCAAAAAATCATTTTATTTTTTTATTTTTAATAGTCAACTGGAGCAGTAAATTAACTGCAGCACCTTGGTGCACAGCTCAAAGGTCCTAATACATACAGGGGCAGCTTTAACTCTTGCTGCACAGTGCACACTGGTGTTTTTTTTGTCACTGCCCACAGTGCAGCCCAGAGGTCCTAATACATGGGGCAACATTAACCTTTGGTGCTCAGTGCATACTGTTTTTTGTCACTGCCCGCAGTGCAGCATTAACCCATTATTGGTGCATACTTGTGCATGCTACTATAATATTTTTTTTTCTCTGACGTCCTAGTGGATGCTGGGAACTCCGTAAGGACCATGGGGAATAGACGGGCTCCGCAGGAGACTGGGCACTCTTAAAAGAAAGATTAGGTACTATATCTGGTGTGCACTGGCTCCTCCCTCTATGCCCCTCCTCCAGACCTCAGTTAGAATCTGTGCCCGGCCAGAGCTGGATGCACCTAGTGGGCTCTCCTGAGCGTACTAGCAAAGAAAGTATTTGTTAGGTTTTTTATTTTCAGTGAGATCTGCTGGCAACAGACTCACTGCTACGAGGGACTTAGGGGAGAGAAGCAAACCTACCTGCTTGCAGCTAGCTTGGGCTTCTAGGCTACTGGACACCATTAGCTCCAGAGGGATCGAACACAGGCCCAGTCTCGGTCGTCCGGTCCCGGAGCCGCGCCGCCGTCCCCCTTGCAGAGCCAGAAGACGGAAGATTCCGAGGAGAAAATCGGCGGCTGAAGACTCCGGTCTTCATTAAGGTAGCGCACAGCACTGCAGCTGTGCGCCATTGCTCCCCATGCACACCACATACTTTGGTCACTGATGGGTGCAGGGCGCTGGGGGGGGGGGAGGGCGCCCTGGGCTGCAATTAGAGTACCTTAAAAATGGCAAAAAACACATAATATAGTCTAATAAACTATATATGTGTAAAAATCCCCTGCCATAATATTAATAAAAGAGCGGGAGAAGTCCGCCGTGAAAGGGGCGGGGCTATCTCCCTCAGCACACTGGCGCCATTTTCTCTTCACAGTTCCGCTGAAAGATAGCTCCCCAGGCTCTCCCCTGCAGTTTCCAGGCTCAATAG